>NC_051179.1:126922253-127222253 GCF_013339695.2 Rhipicephalus sanguineus | reverse complement strand
CCGCCTTCACGTCTCTCTCTCGCTACAATTGGTGACCCGGAGAACACGCCCTTCGCCGAGCGGCCCGCTGCCATGCTTCCGCGACTCTGCCCTCCAGTTCCGCCGTTTCACCCGGCCTACCCCCGAGCGTGGTTTATGCAGCTCGACGCCTGCCTCGCGGTGAACGGCGTCACCGCACAGCCACTGATGCAAGATATCCTGCTTGACGCCCTCCCAGCTGAGCTGCATCATCTGTCCGCCGCGTCGTCATCCAGCCCGCAGCCATACGACGACCTCTGCGCTGCGGTGCTGGCTCGCTATGGCGAGCCAGCACCGCAGCGCAGAGCACCCCGGAACTCACGGGTCCCCGCTACCGGGGACCCGTGAGTTCCGGGTTTCCCCTCCGCCAACGCGAGCGGTACCACCCGGCCCGCAGCCCTCCCATGACCACGACCTACCTTCCCCGGCTACGACTCCTCCGACCTCTCGCCCGGCCACCAGCGCAGCGGTTCCCGCGCCGGACGACCCGCCCGACGATGTTCAAGTTCCCACGCCCGAGGTCTCCGCGGCCGACGTCGTTGCTGCTGCCATCGACCAGTCCGCCACGAGGTGCGCTGCTTCGACGCCCTCGGCCGACGGTCCACCAGGCATGCCCGCCATCCGCCCGTCCTCCCTGTCCTCGCCGGCTCACGACACGTCCCTGACCTCAGCTTCCACGCTGGCTACCTTGCCGCACGACCTGTAAGCTGACACGGACAACCTCTCGCCCGCTGTGCGCCCCTCGCTCGCGGAGGTTTCGCCGTCGACGATGCCCGAGCGTGACCTTCCATCGACCTCAAAGCTCTGCGTTTCTTGCCAGCAGCGATCCGCATCGCCCTCGACGTCTCCCGCAGCAGCAGTGCGTGCCCCTCACCAACTTCGGCCGAACATGCGGGACGCGGCAACGATGACGGAATCGCCTGAGGATGACATGCCTGTTTCATCAAAGGCAGCACCGCATGCAAATGTCACGCCTGCCACGACGGCAGACGTGCAGTATTCCGACCTGCGCTGCTACCGTAGATGCTTCACCGAGCGCAGCTGCACCGTCAGAACCTGCAGAGACTACGCTTGCTCGGTTGCACCACGGGTTTCCTCCGGAGCTTTTGACACACGACGCCACCCACACGACATCTGAGCACCATCCAAGCGCGCTGATCACAGCACCGACGATGACCAATCGCACCACAGGCGTACAGCGCACAATGCTACGACGTTTTGGGTGTCTTACGACACGACATGCCAGAACCTGTGCAGGGCCGCATGCATGCCGGCGCCTTCGATGTGCCCCAGCGCAATCCTCCGCGCTGAGCCCCCAATTCCGTCGCAAGCTGCCGCATTCTGCTCACGCCCACTGTACACGACGGCGTTTCGTCTCGCGCAGAAGACAACGTGCACCGAGTGCGCGCAGTGGTTCCCTTCGCCGATCTTGCCGGTGTAGCGTCTGTCATCGCCTCCAGCCATTTTTGTTGGTTCGGCTCCGACGTGTACGGCCTCGGGTGCATTCGCTCCTGCCTACAGCGTCCATTCGTTGCGACCCCCGCCCTCTACGCTTCTCCCAGAGCCGCCCGCCAGAGACCCAATGGTTCCCGACAGTCCTTCACCGTTGACGACCTAGACTGCCCACGGACATTTTCTCTCTCGTCACCAGCCTTGTATATACGCCCCCATAGTTTTTCATTTCGGCTTCATTTCTGCGGGGGGGAGTAATCTGTAGCGGCATCATCATCATCGCTCACGATCATCATCATCGTTTTACCATTTACGCGCCGCGCCTCTCGCGCAGCTCATGCTCAGAGCTCGAGGCGCGAGGAGTTAAGAACGTGCTCACGCTCCTGGAGGCTGGACGCCGGCAGCCGCTGCCGCTCTGCTTGTACTAGGGCCCTCGAATAAAGTGGCGAGACTTCGGCACGGCCACGTCGGCCGCCTTCACGTCTCTCTCTCGCTACAGTATCATAGAGCAGCTTAGAGCCGAGGTAGCGGAGCTCAAGAAAAGTAGATATTCACATGCGCAACCCAGCGTCATAGTCACAGATTCCCCACAGCCCATGGAGGTCCCGGTGGGCGCGGATGAGGCATCATCGGGCCACCCCGCCAAGAGGAGAGCGGTTTCAAGCAACGCGGACAGTGCGGCCAACAGAGCGAAATCCGAAATAAGAGAAGTTTTAAACAGCCTCAGCACTGATATTAAGCAACTCGGCGAGCAGCTAAACAGTTTCCGCGCAGGTGTGGCGCAACACTTCGCGGCCATGAACGCTAGGATCGAGAATCTCGAGTCGCAAGTCAAAGGCGCGCCAGAGGCTACGTCGCGCCCGGTCGTGGACGGCAACGCGCCACCACGCGTCACCAGTGCGGTCAGCAAGCAGAACAGTGATGATGGCGCCAATTAAGGAATTCAGAATCTGGCAATGGAACTGCAGAGGGTTTCAACGCAAAAGAAACACTCTGCAGCAATTTATTCGCACTCACCAAGAAAAGCCACATGTTATCTTACTGCAAGAAACGTTAGCAAGCAACATCACTCTTCCGGGATACAAATCCCATGCGCTACACGGAGATGGCAGGGGCATCTGCACACTGGTTAGCAACAAGTGCACGTTCATCGTTCACGATCTGAGAATCCCGCCCGGAAAAACGGAGCAGTCTCTGATTGAAATCATCCCAGGTCAAGCAAACAAGGATAGCATATACGTTCTAATGTATACAGCAGCCCGAAAGAGCACAGGCAACGGTTCAAGACAGTAATCACCAGGGCAGTTAGGCTGGCGGGCACCTCGCCTCTCATAGTGGCTGGGGACTTTAACGCCCCTTTTCATGCCTGGAACTACCTCCACGACACGGCTAAGGGTAGAAGCCTGTGGCAGGAAACGAGTGATTTCGGCTTCTCTTTAGTGTCAGACCGGGCGTTCCCAACCAGGAGGGGCACATCTACCACCCGAGACTCTGTACCAGACCTCACCTTCGTCAAGAACGTCGACTCAGTCAAGTGGTCCAACCTGATGTTCGATCTCGGCAGCGATCACTACATAACTACGACCACCTTTGAGGTTTCGCAAAAAAAGCTTCGGGCCTTCTCGATTACCGGCCGGGGCAGGTTCCGCAAAATCCGCCGAGAACGAGCAGACCATGGAGAGAAGCCGGAAGACCTAGAACAATGGACCGAATCAGTTATGCAGGATGTCCGGGAGTCCATCAAGATGGTGCAGACAGACTTGCAGACAGAGAAGATGGACAGCCGACTTGCGCACCTTCTCGAAGCTAAGCAGTCATTCCTCGAGAGATGGACGGGCCAGCGCCTCAATCGCGGGCTCCGGAAGAAAATTGCCGAGTTCAACAAGGTGATAGAAGAACACTGTCAAACGCTGTCAAGACAGCAGTGGGATGATATCTGTAATTCGATCGATGGTCAGGTGCGGACGCGGGGCAAGTGGAATCTTCTAAAACACCTCCTTGACGAGACCGGAACCAAATCAAATCAGAGAAGAGTACTGGCCAAGACCCTCCACGAAGCCACGAGGTCATCAACGGAGGAGGAAGTCCTGGATTATCTTGCAAAAAAGTACCTGCCTCTGAAAACGAGCGATGGCGGCGCCTACACCGAATACAGTGGGAAACCAAACTGCACTCTGGACGAACCATTCACCATCGAGGAGATCCGGAGAGCTCTACATGATCTCAATGGTAGATCCACGCCAGGCCCGGATGGTGTAACAAACAAGGCACTCAGAAACCTCGAGGACGAGTCGGTCGAGTTTCTCGCGGACGAAATCAACCGTATATGCAAGGAGGGCGCAGTCCCTGAGCAGTGGAAGATTGCGCGGGTCATCCTCATTCCTAAGCCCGGCAAGCCACCGAGCTTGGAAAGCCTACGGCCTATCTCTCTTACATCCTGTGTGGGGAAGGTGGCAGAGCATGTCATCCACAACAGAATCACAGGGTTTATCGAGAAAAACGAGCTGTTTCCTCACAACATGGTGGGATTTAGGCCCGGTCTTTCAACTCAGGACGCTATGAGGCTCATCAAGACTCAGATACTCGACAGTAACACCCGGGACAGGCCATTCTCGGTCTTGACCTAGAGAAGGCTTTTGATAATATACATCACTCGTTCATTCTCGACTCAATCTCGAACCTAGGCCTGGGCGCGGCCTTCCATGCTTTCGTTCGATCTTTCCTCGAGGGACGCAGCGCCCTGCTCAAGGTCGGCGAGATCGAAACGGACAAAATGGCACTGAGCAATAGGGGCACCCCGCAAGGGTTCGTGATTTCACCGCTATTGTTCAATATCACCATGGTTGGCTTATCGGAGGGTCTGGACAAGATTCAAGGCATCGGATATACTGTTTACGCGGACGACATAACGATCTGGTGTGCTGGAGGCAGCGATGGGTACATTGAATCTGCCCTCCAGGAAGCCATCGACTACACAGTCATTTCTGCAGGACACGGGCCTCAGGTGCTCACCGAGTAAATCAGAGCTGCTTTTGTATAGACCCAGCAGGCGGGGACGCAAGGCAAAAGACTGGAAGCCCCTGGCAGAGAGTGACATCAACCTGCATACGAAGAGTGGGGCCATAATCCCTAGGGTCGCGTCGATCCGCATCCTCGGTATGATCGTGGATTCGTCGGGCACCAATAGCCAAACGATCCTCCGGCTCGCAAAAAAGACTGACAGCACCATCGGCCTTATCAGGAGGGTCGCCAACAGACGCAGTGGTCTTGCAGAAGACAACCTGGTCAGGCTTATCCACGCGTTCTTACTGTGCCACTTTACCTACGTCGCGGCCATGCATGTCTGGAGGAGGGCTGAGCGGGATAAATTAAACGCCATGATCCGGAGAGGCATCAAGAGCGCTCTTGGTATCCCGAACTACACGCAGACGGAACGACTCCTACAGCTGGGAATGCACAATACGCTCGAGGAGATTGCGGAGGCACAGGAGAGGGCACAGGTCATCAGACTCTCGGGCACGAAGGCTGGGAGGCGACTCCTGATGGCCATGGGTATCCCGTCGGCCACAGTGGACGACAATTACCAGGTGTGATGAATGGAACAAAAATGTGTCGCCGACGACGAAGGTGCGGCGCCGGACGCGTGCAATTTGGAGCCAGCTCTGTGCTTGAGGCCAGCCAATCAGCTGATGACCTGTGAGGGTCCATAGAGGTGGTGTTCCACGATTGGACCACTTGTGAAGGATACGTGGCTAAGTGCTTGGTGGCTGGGGACGAGCCGAAGCAGCGGGAGACGCAAGACAGCGGGCCGAAGCGTCGGACGCCGGCGATCCAGGTTCCAGCCAGGGAACGCGGCTGTCCGTGCTGGTGCCGGCCAACCACCACCTGAGGCGGCGTTGCCAGCGCGAGTACTGTATCTCGGAGCGTGGCCTGGCCTGCTGTTCTGTTCCTTGCCGAGAGCATCGCGGATCTCGGCGAGGCGTCTCCACGGTCAGCTGTTCAGCCCAGCATTGAGCGTGGCCTGGCGAATGGTCACGGGTGCGCCGAGCATCGCGACTCGAGCGCAAGCTGTCCTCTGAGCAGGCTGACCATCCCTGCACAGAGCATCGCGTCTCTGATGCAGGTTGACTGCTCGTAGTCGGACCCACGCCGTCAAGCGTCATCGTCGCCACAGCGACGCACATCGAGACGCACCCCGCTGCACCTCAACTTTCGCCCGCCTCTTGCCCCTGCACCTCATCGTCCGCCGTGCCGACCTTCGCACCGTGAGGTCCTCAAACTTTTGGTGAATTCCATTGGCAGATTCGGAGCACTTCCGGTAGCAGTTTTTCTGCTCCATTCGGAGCAAGTGTGTTCTATTGGCGGATTGAGAGTGCTCCCTGTATGATTCATTGGCAGATCTGGAGCAGCTCCGGCGCCAGATTCACTCCACGGAGCAACTCTCTCTACTCCGCGAAAAGCGGCGGATTGGACCGGAAGGCGCAAGCTCCCTCGCGCGTGCGCAGAGCTTGGCGTGCCGCGTGTGCGATGAAATACGCTGTCCGATCGCGCCCATTCTCTCCGCTTCCGCCCGTGAAGGCGAAAACTGCGCGAACCGCGAGGAATGCTGGGCGCTTGCGACGCAGATGTACGCTAGCGCCCCCTACCGTTTGCTCTGGCGAGGGCGCTTGTGATCCATTGGCAGTTTTCCTTCGGATGCTCTTCACGGAGTGGAGTGCTCCGGCGTAGAGTTCGTTGGCCACTCCGAATCCGCCAATGGAATTCACCATTTGTTCCTTGAACTCGCGTTCTTTGTTTTTCTAGTGTTGTTTAGACTGTCTCTGTATTCCTCCTTCTCCTTAACGTTTTTTTTAGTTGTTCTTTGTTCTGTCATAAATGTCGTGCGTGTTTTACCACGTCGTCCCAGCGTCCATTTCCTCTTCGCACGGCACGCATAACAAGCGTGACGATCGGTCCAACATCACCCTTTACACCAGGGATTGCCAAGAAGACAACGTGAACAAATCATCGTTTCCCCCATTCCGCGCAATATGCACCCGCTGCGAAACACGGGAAGAAGACGGGCCAGGGCAGCGGCGATCCTCCGCAGTGTAGCAGAGGTCCCTGGGGAGAGCTGTTTTGTCGACGCGGCCAGGTACGGGAACAGCAACAAATACGCAGTGGTCTCGGTCGACCAAGCTGGTTCGGTCATCAACGCCGCATCGATTGAACGTTCCTCCTCGAGCGCTGCCGAGCAGGTGGCCATCGCCGTCGCTCTCCTCGACGAGAAGCGCGCGAACGTATACAGCGACTCACGGGCAGCCGTCCGTGCCTTCGCCGTCGGCGCAATCGCCAAGGAAGCACGCCGTATTCTCGGTGAAAAAGACATCTCTAACCACATCTTAACGTGGTTCCCTGCTCACATGGGTCATTTTGAAGGAGGCCCCACCAACCCCAACGAGCTGGCCCACTCCAAGGCGCGAGGTATGACGTTCCGCGCCCACGGAGGTTCTCCCCAGCCCACGACGTTGGACAATAGAGATCAGCCCACCACATACAATGAAATTACGCAGCACTTCTACCTAGGCAGGAGGGTCTGCCCCCCTCCTCACAGAAAACTACACAGAGCCCAGGCCATGACGCTTAGACTCCTGCAGACTGATTCATATCCAAATCTGGCCTTATTTCACAAAATTTACCCGGATACTTACACTAGCAGCTCGTGTCCCCTTTGTGGGGAAATAGCTAACTTAGAGCATATGCTCTGGCGATGCCCCTCGTTACTGGGCAGTGAACAAGCCGACCCAGCCAAGTGGAGCTCCGCCATCAGAAGCCCCAACAAGGGGGATCAGCTTTGGGCCGTCCAGACAGCCCACGATGCGGCGGTCAGGCTAAGCCTGCCCGTCCCAACGTGGGAGAAGCCCACTGCGCGCTAGTCGCGTCTCTCAGGACTATATTTAATAAAGTTCCACCATCCATCCATCAGGCACAGCATCAACAAAGTGCACATAATGCCTTACAGATGTTTAGCGGGTACCACGGTTCCCAACAGAATGATGAAAAATGGCTATAGTGGCTGCTTCCCTACTTCCGATAAATTATCATGATTTATAGCGTAGTGGGTTCCTCACAAGTGGTTGTCAAGGAAGCCGATAATCCCATGATCCATTTCCTCTGGGTCTGACTAAAGTTCCTCCCCTGCCCCCCCCCCCCTCTCCCTATTTCTCACGTTAACGTATGTTATATAGTGTGGCGGCAGAGTGAAATAACGACAGGGCGTCACACAATGCGAATTGCACAACTGGTGGGTCGTTAAAAGCTTCCAAACCATTACAAAAGGATCAACCATAATTCTTCATCGCCATCAGTCGTCACGTCAACAAAGTGCACATAATGCCAAACAGATGTGTAACTGGTACCTCGCTTCTCCGCAGAATGACGAATCAGGCACAGCAT
Source organism: Rhipicephalus sanguineus (assembly GCF_013339695.2). NCBI lineage: Eukaryota > Metazoa > Arthropoda > Arachnida > Ixodida > Ixodidae > Rhipicephalus > Rhipicephalus sanguineus. The sequence continues at coordinate 127,214,348 of NC_051179.1, read as the reverse complement.
CAACAAAGTGCACATAATGCCTTACAGCACACACATCTGTAAGGCATTATGTGCAGTTTGTTCATGCGACGACTGATGACGATGAAGAATTACGGCAGACCCCATTGTAATGGGTTTGAAGCATTCAACAACCCACTCGCTGCGCAATTCGCATTGCGTGACGCCTGGTTACAGAATGACGAAAAATTGCATAGTGGCTGGTTCCCTACTTCACAAAAATTATGATTTATAGCGTAGTGGGTTCCTCGCAAGGGCACTTCTATTGGTTGCCAAGGAAGCCCATAAGGCTCCCATGATCCATTTCCTCAGGGTCTCAATAAAGTCAATTCTCCCCCTCTCTCTCTTTCTCACTTTAAGGTATGTTAATTATAAAGCATGGTGGGAGAGTTAAATAACGACCGGGCGTCACACAATGCGAATTACGTAACTAGTGGGTCGTTTAAAGCTTCCAGCCCATTACAAGGGCCTCAGCCATAATTCTTCATCGTCACCAACCGTCGCATGAACAAAGGGCACATAATGCCTTACAGATGGTACTTCGCTTCCACGCGGAATGACGATTAACATCGCGGTGGGGCTTCCCGACTTAAAAAAGAACTATGACTTTTGGCGTAGTGGGTACGTTGCTAGTGTGCTTGTATTAGTAGCCACAAGAGAGTTTACAACAGGCTCTAGAAATGCCGCTGTTCCAGCTTTCGCTGTGACTGTGCTGCGCTTTCCGCGCAGGCCTGGCGTTTTTAGATGCGAAGCAACTCTTTGACTAGCCTGTGTAACGCTGTCCCTCCGTCCGCACAAACGCGAGGCAACGCGCTTCCCTCGGCGCAGGTGTTGGAGCGGTGCCATGTAGGTCACGCCGTAGCTGGGCGTTGACGTCACGCTCCCCTCGCACGCTTCCCTCGCAGGTGCGCGCGTACGTCACTCTCTCCCTCACCCCCCGCAGCACCCGCAGCTGCCGGCTCCAACGCCCGCTCGCCTCCCGTGTCTGCGTTTCAAACAAACGTTTACACCAGTAAACGCTACACCGAGTTTCGCTTCAAACGAAGCTTCCAGCGCTCAACGCAGCACCCGCGTTAGCGCCGTTCAACCCGTGACGCCACCCGTGCGCAACGCTGCTGCTTCGCATCTCATCAGGGTTCCCTTCGGGGAGATGGTCCAATTTTTTTAACACGAAATTGTTTTATTCCGGGGTCCAGCAAGATTTTCATGACGTATCTCCCTCACGGAAGTACGTCAGCAAAATGAACGCGATCAAATGAAAAAGAAAAAAAACTATAAGAAAAAGTTCCGTTGACGGGAATCGAACCCATGTCCTCCCGGTCCGCGACGATGGCTGGCGGGCGTTTGGCCCACTGAGCTACGCCAAACACATTACGGGGCGACATGAACGCGTACTTTTTTTCACACTTGCCTCTCACAGTGCTCTTGGATGGATGGATACTATAAGCGTCCCCTTTACAACGGGGTGGTGACATCTGTGCCATCAGGCTCGAAAAAAACAAACAAACAAAAATGCGCCGCTGCAACGAGCGTCCCATTCGGCGCGTTTCCAATACAAGTTTAATTCCGTCAGCGCTTTAGCACACCGTGAGGTGGCGGCTTTAACGCAAGCGTAGCTCATGGCACCCATCCATATCGACAAATAGCTCTCCGACGCACGCCTGACTGTCGCACCGCGTTCCCTGCTCGCCTTGTGAGAAGTAACGCCAAGCTAGAGGGAAGACACGATGAGCGTAGCGTTTCTCTTCGCATTTCACGACGCTTTAAAAGAGTACATACCGAGCATTAGTGTATATTATGTGCTTTATACAATGTATGGCGGTGCGGCACACGTATACACTGATGGATCTACCACCTCATGTGCTTCCGCCGCAGCCTTTGTCATTCCGCAAATAGCCGTCGCTCGAAGTTTCAAGTTAGATCACAAGGCCACTTCAACTGCTGCGGAACTTGTTGCTATTTGGGAAGCAATACGATTCATTTCCGCAGAGCCCGCTCGAAGATGGACGATATTCTGTGATGCCGAAGCTGCTCTGCAAAGCATCGATTGTATCATGAGACAAGGCCCGTATCATACTTTATCGATAGAAATTGCAGAGCTTCTTGGCAATGCTATGAAAAAATGGGCATCATGTAGCATTCCAGTGGATACCTGCTCACTGAGGCGTGATGGGGAATGGAAAGGCTGACGCCGGTGCTAAAACAGCTTTACATAATGCCCCGGAAGTCTGCATTGCATTTTCGCGAACAGACACTAACGCCTTACTTCGGCAAGTAATGCGCAACTCCACTTTGGAGCACTGGAACAAACCAGAACGCCGGCACAAGCGGCTTCATAAATGGGACCCAGAAATGAAGTTTCGTATGCCTCACAAGCTGAAGCGAAAGATGACATGCATGATTCACCGCATTCGTCTTGGTGTGGAATTCACAAGATGCTATGCCCACTTGATCGGCTGCAGTGACACCGGTCAAAATTGCGGTCATTGTCAGTTACCAGAGACACTTGAACATATATTTCGCGCCTGTCCAGCGTACGCACGAGAACGACAGGAACTGATCTCCTCGATTGGGCAATATCATAGTAGGCCATTAACCGATGAGGTTGTGTTAAGTCCTTGGCCTGACGTCAGCAGCACAAGTGTGGTTATAGAAGCAGTCGTAGCCTTCTTACAAGCCACTAGACTGGATGCACGTGTTTAGATATGCCCCAGCGTCACGAACAATATTCTCATCTCCCTACTTTACCATCGTGATTCATCACTCTTTCGCTCCACTGTCCCCCCTCCCCAGTGTAGAGTAGCAGGCCAGAGCAAACTATACCTCAGGCCGACTTCCCTGCCTTTCTATAAATTAATTCTCTCTCTCTCTCTCTATTATGTGCTTGCTGATGCCATCTTTGCGCGGGATTCACCCATATGCGGTGTCCACGTATCTGTTAAGAACTTCAGCTACCGCAAGGGTTAAATCATGATCATGGGCGTTTGTCGTCGGCATGGAGATGTGCCACTAGGCGTCAACGTGAGTGCGATAGATCCACAACAAGCTTCGCTATATCTGCCAAACAACAGCACACATTGTACAAGCTGTCACAATGCACTATAAACAATAAACTACTTCTGTGGCGACACGTTTCACTTTGGTGTTATACCAATTCCTATGAAAGAGGGATCAGCCATCTTTTGAGGCCAGAAAATTTCGACCAGGGAAATATGCAGTTGAAGCCAATGAAACAGACAAGGTGATGACGTTCAAGGGCGTGGAACTGCACCGCAATCCAAAGCAATTTTACCAGAGCTTGGCAGACAACATGAGGAAGCGGCTTCTTACAACCCAGTCTTCGCGTGTAAGCAGTAGCCGCACTGTACAACAAAATGTTGCTGCTTACAAACTACTCATCGACGACATAAAGGTGTTGAATCCGCGTTCATGGCCCAATGATCTCGATGTCCTTTACGACGAGGACGAAGTCCGTCGTCTAGCACAAAGGTTTCGCGTGCACGAGAATAACTCCGTTCAAGGCATGGGGAGTTACTTCGAAAACGGTGGCAAGAATGTTCCTTGTTTACACAAACCTGTCGTGACAGCCACTAAGTGCCTCCCTGTTTTAACTGCTGACTGTGAACGAGGATTCAGTGCCATTAACAATATAATGACAACGTCCGGGTCATTGCTCTCTGTTGAAAGGCTGTCAAAGCTGCTATTTATCACAGCGAATGGCCCACCGCTGCAAAGATTTTTCCTTGATTCTTATGTAAACTCGTGGTTACTGTTGGGTAGGCACTCTGCGCTTAACGTCCGTGCTCCACTTCGAAAACCACATGTGTGGAAACAAGAAGATTTTTTTAGCGAGGACAATTCTTTTTCATGTGTTTGTAGCAAGTGCAGGTCACATGTGCAATTTCGCAGTATTTCGTATCGTTTGAATGTATAATAAAGTTATGCGAAAGAGAGCGGGCTAAGCAATGACAAAATTGTTATACAGCGTAACTTCAGGGGTGCTTCAGCTAAAGGGAGCCAGGCTGTGAAAGGACGGTAATCTATTGCCTTGCTTTTAACAGCTGAGCTATCGGTATACCTGCGACAGATGATTTGGAGTGCAGCGTTGTGTGTGTAATGCCCACGATTTATATATATATATATATATATATATATAGTTTGTGTGTGTGTGTGTGTGTAGTGTACAGAGCGAGACAGAGAAAGAACTAATGAGTGTCCCCGCAATGTACTGCTCGCCATTCTATGCCCCCCCCCCCCCTCCACTGTGATTAGGGCAGCTCCACATGATACGGTTTAAGCCTGCTGTGGAAGAGGCGCAGAATTTACAAGAGGGCGTAGTCTAACTGGAGGGATGAGTGCGGTGGAGGAGGTAAGGGGAAGGAAAGGTGTGAGTCTGCAGCTGTCGCCACAGATTTTCACACTTGCGCGGGGATTGGCGTACGAGTGGCGGAAAGGTTAAACGTTCTAATCGGTAGTGTGTGCAAATGTCGCGAAAAAAATAAAACTTATAAGACGATCCCGCGCTGAAAACGGCGCCTCCTCCGTAGCGAGTTGCGACACATCGAATGCTTGCGCCCGGACAGCAAATCTTCGGGCACTGACATGAGGCGCCTCGTTTCCGCCAAGGCCCGGATGCGCGGGAGTCCAGATTAGTGCTACAACTTGATCGAGGGGATTGGCCAAAAGCAGGGAAAGCGCTGGCTTAGAGACGCTGCCCCTCCGAAATCATATATAGCTGCTTTGGAGTTACCACAACAGGGGAATAAGGGATTGTGAGGGCCAGGACTATGAGCGCATCTTCTTCTGGAGGCGGCTGCAGCGACCGGCTACATTCATCGGTTGGTGCTAAGACAGACATGAGCATATGGCGCGCTGTATGCATTCTTTTTTAGCATGACTCCTACCTCTTCCTTTCGATTCCAGTGAAATTACGGCTGTCTATAGAATGAATACGTGAATAGACCAAAGCTAAAGACCTTACGCTTCCTGACTGCTGGAAGAAGGAAATGCAGTCTACGATGTGAAACGTGGCATCGTGCAACGCGAAGGTGAACAAATGTCACATAACAACGTTTGCTGGACAGTTCTCTAAACCATGGGTTCTCAAACTGGGTTCCGAGGAACCCAGGGGTTCCCTGAAGAACATAATATGGTTCCGCGAGCGGTCAGAACTAAAGCAACCCGCTTCCGTTTTACTCCCATTAGCAATTAATTAATTGAAACAAGCAAATTTATATTGCCTTTTGCATTTAACGAAGCTATCGCACGCCGCATCCGCACACCGGGTGTCTGCGGATAGCGAGAGACCTACGTGCACGAGGTAGCAGCACTAAAGACTCGTCGTCTAGTGCGCGCCATTAAACTTGTACAGTTTGCGGACCCTTGGCGACAGAACACGAGGAGCGCTAATTCATGCTCGTGAGCGTTCAAACCGGTTCAAACAACATTAACGGGCATCTGAGCGCTTTATTCGTGACGCATGGCACGTCGGCGTTCACGTGGCACAGTTTTCATTCACGGCGATTTGCCACTGCTCTCTGTCGGTTTTGTGGTCAAAACGCGCAACTAGCGCTTTGATACGAGTAAGAGGCATGGCTTCACGCCAGCTGTGGGCTACACGAGCACTTAGGCTTAGCTTTACGACCAGTGTGTCGGTCGACGGCCGTTCCTTTGTGCGACGAATTGGCATACGTCCATTTTGTTTTGCAAAAAAAATAAAGAAGGCGTCCGTACGTCCGGCGCTTGTTTGCGTGAACACACTGCTTACGATGCGCGGTGCCTGAAGCGTGCAGTATGGTCGGTGGGCGCTTTACTCGACTCGCGGGGGGGGGGGGGGGGGGGGGGGGGGGGGCGGCAAATCGCAAGTCTTTGTATTATAGGGAGTTGCAACGGCGACGGCTTTTGATATTAAACAAAGAAGAACAGGAAAGCGCGCGCAGTATTACTGTGGTTGCGCACGTCGAGAAGCGTTATTGCCCCCCCCCCCCCACCCCTTTCGATTGTCTTCATGTTCACAAAAAAGTTAGGGGTTACGCGGCACTCTGGAAAAGCCGTTGGGTTTCCCCAAGGCCAGAAAGTTTGAGAACCCCTGCTCTAAACAACGTCGGTACAAAAGAAGTTATTGCAGCAAGTAGCTGCCAAGTGAAGTGAAAACAAAGTGTATTGAGACCGCAATGTAAGGTTTTGATGTGGAACATTTTGTACCGAATCCCGGCCGCGGCGGCTGCATTTTCGATGGAGGCGAAAATGTCTGAGGCCCGTGTACTTAACTTTAGGTCCACGTTAAAGAACCCCAGGTGGTCGAAATTTCCGGAGCCCTCCACTACAGCGTCTCTCATAATCATATCGTGGTTTTGGGACCTTAAACCCCAGATATTAATTTAAGATTGTGTAGAGCGCACCGCCGAAGCGGGAAAGCGGGAATTTAATCGGAATTACAGCGCAGGTCAGATTCTAAAATTTCGTTTTTAGCGCGCGTCCACGCTCCCAAAGCAGACTACGCTGCCGATGAACCTGCCAAGCACGTCACGGCGACTGTGGCGCCAGTTTTCCAGAGGTGGGCCTTACGCCCAATAGCGTCTTTTTTTTTTTTTTACGTTTGAAAATAATGAAATTATCAAGAGTTCGGTATTTACAAAAGGTGTCCGAGGTCTAGTGCAGAGACCGCGGTCGTGCACTCATTTATTGCCTCAATAATTTAATTTAGTTCCACGGATGAAATTATATGCCCAGCAAACATCTCATTAATTTCATCGACATTTAATTCTCTAGTCAGAATGCCGTCCAGTTTTACCTTTTCGAGGAACAACGGCCAGTCGCCAAGCTTTCGAATGACACGTACACGCATCCAGTGATAGCAACATTGAGCGCGGGCAAATGATCGCTCCCGTGCGCATTAGGATTTCCCATTCAAAGTGGATAAAAACATATGGTGACGAAAACGCCATGTCGAGGGAGCTAAATTTATGTGCACACGGCGAAAAACACGTCGGAGTGCACATGGTTCGAAAAAAAAAAAGATTATTTTTCATAAGTTGTCCTCTTTGGCCGGTTCTATCAGTGCCCCGAAGATAAAAACGAGCATTAAAATCTCCTGCTGAAATAATTCTTTCAGGTAGTTTTTCTGCAACAGTGACATTGTTGCGCTGACGCAAGCCGCTCCCGCTCGTCAACCTCCGCTCGCCAGCAACGGACAGCGCCGCCACGCGGTTCATAGAAGACGGTTTCTCCACCGCCGCTGGGAACGGCGCCCGTTCACGACACTAGGTAAACCTTTCCAGCCAACTCGTACCCGATTCTCAACAGCCGTAACAAGCAGGAACTCGATAAAGCGCAGCAAAAAGTAGCGGGCACATCGCACACCGAGTTTGCGAATCTCCCTCACAAGATTCTGCTCGTGCTGGGGAAACCCTACGTGCTGATCTCAAACACTGACACCATCGACGGTTTTAGAAAGATTTAGAATTACACCGATCGCTGCACAAGAACGATATTACAGTTTCATTCGGAGGCCGTGCTCGACATTCTACATCTTACCTCCTGTTCATGGGCGTCCGGAGGGGGGTGCAGGGGGGGCAGCTGCCACCCCTTGGAATTTTGGATAATAATTTTCTATGCAGTAGCAGTAAGCTACACAGTTTGATTAGCACACTCCAGTCCCGCATATCCGCGTGAAACATCATTCAGGATTACCAGCCAACTTTGCACGTTACATACTGCTATGGACTAATCTTGCCGATCATGTCACGGCAATGAAACAAAAGCTACTTATGCTGTATGCCCCCCCCCCCCCCCCAACTGCTGATGCACCCCCCTGGAAAAAGTTCTGCGGACGCCCTTGCTCCTGTTTTCGTCTCTTCGAGAATGCCTGCCTCGAGAATGCCGTCGGTGCCTGCGATTCGCTCTGTTCGTAAACGAAGATAGACAGCACCACGCCTGGCCTTAGTCGAGCACATTTAAGCGGAATTGCCAATGCAAGCATTAGCGTTAAACTCTGAGGTAGTCACTGTCACGAAAATGTTTCGAGAAGAGAAAAGTGGTTCACGAAGGACTGAAACCACTTCCTTCCACAGCAGCGATCCACCAAGCAGCTCGTTTTTGCTCACATGGGAAGTTGTGAAACACTACTTACATCATCTCGGCCGTTGGTTCTCGGACAGCCGCACGCAGAGCAAAAGGCAGGCATGGTGATGCTGTAAGACGAAGTTCTCCGTAAGCTCTTCTTTTAAGCGTAAAACATAAACGCAGAGTGGGCACGTTGGCTATTCAGTATACAGACGGTGACTGACGCGGTAAACCTGCACGCGGTGACGGTGCGAGCGCCTGGGACGTCTTTTCTACGGTGGCACAGCGTAAACAAACGACCTCCATTCGCGTTTCGTGGGCGCTGCCATCTTGGCTTTACAACGAACAAACAAAAACAAAAGTTACCAGTACAGTGTACTAGACTGGGGCAGTGGGCTCACTGCCGTATCCCTGCGCCGCGCCGCCATGGCCCTCTCCGCGTCGACAGCCTGGGCGCCCGCCAGGGGCGCTGCCGCCAGTTTCTCCTGAAAACTTCTCTTGCGGGGTGCGAAGCGCGTCCCCTGGTCGGGGTTACGCTGGTTACGAAGTTGTTCCGGGGGGATCAACAAACGCGGAGTTGAAGGCGGTAAGAGGGCCACCACAATGACACTTAAAAGAGACCACAAAAAAAAATGGAGGGAGGAGGGGGTCGAGCATTTTATTCTTCTTTTAAGCTGATTCCCCTGCAGCGCATGTTCACGCCATTCATTCGTTTGAAGGACCTTTGTCGATCGTCACCACGCGTGCCGCTTTGCTGCACTTACGTATGCTTGTTTTTCTGAAGGACCGGCATTTGTGTCTGTCCGCAAACTGCAACTGTCTCAAAGACGGTCCGCCGCTGCATCTGGACGGGAGGGACGCGCTACAGCCTCCGGCGGTCGTGCACATAGGGCATGCAGCGTACGTGCAGAGAAATTGCTGGGGCAGCGTTTGACAACAAAAACAGCTGGACCCAACGAAGCTAGGAGTGGCCGCGTAGTCAAGTGCGGTAACAATAAAAGCAAAAAGAAAAAAAAACAGGAGGGTGGTGACAGCAAAACCATACTCGTGTACAGAAAAAGGAGATATAGAGGGGAGACATTAGGAAGCGGGAGACCCGTAGGAATCGGGCTCCTTTTGGGATGCTCCAGTGCCTGTTAGATCAACGTCGTCGTCGGCTGTTTATTGGTCGTGACCATTTCTGCATTGTTAATCATGGCAAGCATTTGCGCATACATAGGCAGGGGTTTGCGTAAATAAAATCAGATCAGACGTCTATCAGGTCAGGAGGAGGAGCAAATCTGCCTGCTCATTGGCGGGTGTGCGGCTGTTCTCCTGATCTGAAAGGCACGCAAATTGTTGGTAAGGGAACCACGCAATTAATACGAATGTGAAGTGATTGAAGCGCAAATCTGGAAACATATATGGTTTGAACAAATGCATTACTGTATCTGTCACTATCAAAGAAAAAGATTGCTTATTTTAAAAAATGTGGTTACTGATGTCATTCTCTCTGATTGTGAATCACACGTGTTTTAGGTACGACGCATGCGCGCTTGGCTTATCAGGGAGTTAACGTTATATGTGGTTTCATTAAACGTGTTGCTAGTTCCAGCGAGCGTCTTCTCTTCTTGTGTAAGCGTCCGTAAGCTGGTTTTTTCGTTTCTTCAAGTATGTATACCAACAGGCCCAGCAACAGATTCTCCTATTACACAGACCAGCTCATACATGCGAATAAAAAAAAAGTGAGGCGTTGTTGTGGGGCTCGAAAGGCGAGAGTGAAATCGCTATGATCGTTACAGTGGCGAAAGGGCATTGAAAATCGTATCGATCAGCAGGAGAAAAAAAAAACAAAAACTTCAACCCCCCAACTACACGCCCTATCTGTTACTGCAGCGGCTACGTGGAGGAGCATTCATCTATGCAATAGCCGCTTAAAACATCGCCCACCCTTCGTAAATCAGTCACAACGACAGTAATTTATTTAACAACTCACAGAAAAGTTGCATCAAAAGAAGCTCCGTGTGTTGCGCACCGTAACTTTGACTTTTCTTGCGCGCAAAACAGCAACGCGCGCTAGCCGCGCCCAGCAATCCGCCGGAAAGTTTCAGGTGACGCTGGGAGCCGCGCCGCCTGTCGGCGGCGACATGAAGTGCGTCACGCTCCGCCGCTCAGTGAGCGCACTACAAACTTCTAGAACACTGTAGTTACCAGTCTGGACGAGACTGGTAGCCAAGAGAAGGCCACGTGACCGTCAGCGACCAATAGAGGCCGCAGCGTCTGTCCTGTGAACACATAGTCTGGATTCGCCCGCAGCGGCTGAAAGAGAGCGTAATACCTTCCGATCCCACTGCCAGGCGGCGCTGCCGCGGGCTGGTGGGCGCTCAACTCGATCGCTTGCGCGCTTCCCTGCAGCGCCGAAACTTATTTGAAGTACGCTTGTGGCGCGTTATTTTTACAGTTAGGCTGAAACCAAAATTTGTCTGTCCTACGTACGCGAAAACTCATACTTCGTATGTGCCACAGAAATTGGGCATTCCCTACTTCCACCACGAGAAAAAAAGCCACCTAAACGTCGCCCAACGTTAGCGGTGTCACCACAAACGGTGCTCCCATGATATGTTCCAATTTGATTGAATGGTACCTCAGAACTGAGTAATGAAGCAAAATACAGGTGTCAGTTTCCCAAGAACAAACTTATAAATAGTGGCAGTTTGGAAACTTATCTTCAAACATTGCACAAAAGAACAATGGCACAGGTTAATATCAGGTGCTTATTTAAGTGAGGAATATGCAGCAAAAGGGACAGTTGGGCTAGTTGGTTTGGGTTCATTTTGAAACAGCGCAAAAGATGAAGGACACAGAAGAAGACTGAACAACACGAGCGCTGACTGAGTGCTTTATTGAAAGAAAACGGAAAAAGAAAGAGAAGGAAAAGAACAGAAGATGCGCGCGCAACCGATGCACATGACAAAAAAAGTACAAGCTTACAGCATCATTAGGTATTATTATAGCGAATGTTTCAGCTATCTCCCGTAAGCGAGAATCATTTTACCCGAAAACGGTGGTCGAGCGGCAGAACTCCCGCAAATAAGGAAGGGTAAGAGGATAGCGGTGATTCTCTAGATTCATGGTATCTCTCACCGTATAGAGAGAGAGAGAGAGAGAGAGAGAGAGAGAGAGAAAGGTTAAGTGTATGGCAGGGAGGTTAACCAGAAGTTTTTCGGTTTGCTACCCTGCACGGGGGAAGGGGTAAGGGGGGATAGAAAGGTAAGTATAAAAAAGAGTAAAAAAGCAAAAACAAAACGCACACAGTCAAGCACGGGAGCATCATAGTCTTTAGCGAGGTCGGTTGAGCGGAGAAACTTCATCAGCGCCTTCGTCGCTTTCTGTTTGGAAGCTAGAACGTTCCGGCACTCCAAAATTGATTGGTCAGGAAGCGGCTGGTCATCCAGTGTTCTTGAGAGCTGTTGTCTTTGGGAGCTATAGTGAAGACAATGACACAGGACGTACGCAATGGTTTCCTCGCTGCCACAGTGAGCACACGCAGCGCTGTCTGCCATTCCGGTTCGATAAGCAAAGCTGCTCGTGAAAGACACTCCAAGCCACAGGCGGCAGAGGACTGTAGTTTCAGATCGGGATTCCTCCGTAATAGGAGCCGGTATGACACGAATGTGAAACGTGTCTTCAAAGAAGTAGTGCTTACTGTGTAGTGATATATGAGACCCTGTACAGTGTCTATGGTGTTTGGCAGCAACGTTTGACGTGGATGCGCTCACGTTGACGTCTAGTGGCGCATCTCCATCGCGACGACTAACGCCCATGATCACGAAATAAGCGCCGTGGTAGTTGAAGCTGATAACATATATACCTGAACGCAGCGCATCGTGAATCCCGCGCAAAGATGACATCCAGAAGCACATAATAAACACTCCTACTCGATATGCGCTTGAAAGCGTCGTCAACTAAGGACAGTAACGGCACGGTGTGCGCTCCCGAGTTAGGGCAATCAACGCCTTTGCTGATGCATACACTACCACACTGAACTTTAGCACCACGGGAGGCAGAGGTTCGTACTTCGTAGCCCAAGCCACGAACGCGCGCAGACGTTCCACGTCCCGCTGGCCTCTGTATCGCTCCCACCAAAGCAAGATATTCGCCCGCCTTTCTGCTGCGCTTACTGCAGCAGTTTTGTTAGTCGGTGTTTCGCGATCGAAGCAGTCGGCGGCGAAACGCCGTTGGTGCATGTGGAAGCTGCACTACTCCGACAACGAGCAGTCACACGCTAACACGAAGCGAAAGGCAAAGAACGTAACTGCGTCTAGGGCGACTCCCCCATGCATATTAGCGCGACAAGTGTTTTTCGCTGCTGTCGAAACGCTTTAGCAATGGCCTTCGAGACTGCGCGACATCCCCGAGGCCATGCTTTAACTGCATCGTCGTCGAATCGTTCTCTATGCCGCAAGTAAGCGTCGAGAACGAAAGTAGAAGTTTGTCCCCTAGTCACATGTAGGCCTGCCGTCGTTGAGAAATAAGCTAAGCGCTAGGTTATAAATTTTGTCTCTATGTTTTCAGTGTTGCGAATAAAGCGTTGTTGGCTATCTGAATATCCTGCGTGTAGTGTAGGATAGTTGGGAAGAGACTTCAGCGCGCGACGCGGACATGCGCATTGAGGACGGCAAATGGGAAAGCGGCTATATAAGTACCCCGTTTGGTCTTTTTGAGTATTTAAGAATGCCTTTCGGTTTGCGCAATGCAGCTTAGACATTTCAGCATTTTACAGCCGAAGTCACCAGGGGCTCACCGTTCTGTCTCGCCTATATAGACGATCTTCTCGTCGCCAGCAAGGACGCTGAAAGAGAAGGCGCATCTACGTGAACTTTTCACTCGACTTCGATTGCAATATTGCCATCAATGTTGAAAAGTGTCATTTCGAGGTCTCGGAGATCGGATTCCCCGGACATCAGATTAAAAAAGATGGCATCACTCCTCTACCTGACAAAGTTCAAGCTATCATCGACTACCTGCCACCAAAGTCCACACGAGTGTGCGACATTTTCTCGGACTCGTGAATTTTTATCTCCGTTTCATCCCTACATGCTCCACACTGCTGCAGCCTCTGCAAGCACTACTCTCTACTTCTAAAGTCGAGTCGGCCGCACTTCCCTGGGACACGGTCGCTGATCAAGCCTTTGCCGCCGTTAAGATCAAACTCAGGTCTGGGCAAAGATACTTTGAAATTGTATCGCGATACGATACGAGATACTCAGGCAAAAAGTATTTGAGATACAGATACAAGGTACTACCGCAATAATTGTATCCGATACGATACTTGCCAATTGTATCTTAAGATACTTCGATACATTCGCAAATTTGTTATTATAGATCCATATAATGTGGCAGCAAACGCCAATGCACAAAAATGTCTGCTTGAAAGTTATTAACTATGACCAACCTTGTTTAATTTGAATGGAATGTCTGTTAGTATCTTAAAAGTTTTGTCCTTCTTGCTTAAAGTACAATACCTTAATTCCGAAATAACTTACCGGGGTTTGTTTAGGCTGCTCAACAAGACACATCTTCATCAACTTCGCTGACCGCGTGTCTTGCTTGTTTTTTTTTTTTTTGTTATTCATGTGAGTCGCTGCTCAGCTGGCCGACCAGCTAGCGGGTTGCCATCTAATCACAAGAACTTCAATAAGAAGCCTTGTCACGATGGTGCAACTACCGGCGTGGACATTTACCTTGTCCGTAAGCCACCGCTACGCAATACTGGATCCCCGGACAGGTGTACAGCAGCAACAAAGCTGGTAGCGACATTTTTTATGACACATAGTGTGTACGTAGAGGGCATAAAACAGAAATGGTTGATCATATACTACGTATCTTCTAGTGTAAAGCGTTTGTTATCAACATACTCACTAGCGTGCAATTTTTGAACAATTTTTCTTCAACGAAAGAAGATGTACAATGAGGAAACGTCTCAGACGTATTGTATTGTCACGTGGTATAGTGTCGACTATGAAGGCGGCAGTCAAATTGTAGAAACGAAACTCTTTACTGAGCTAACTTGCGCCAAGAAAACTTAGTAACTGAAAGCACAAGCAAAGCACGCTGCACGGTGATAGCGGCGATCACATTCATCGGTCGTCGGTAATCTGATTATCGGCGGAACGCGCCGTCTTTCATACATCAGGGATCAAAGCTTCCAGCGTCATCACTGGAGCTCACGCAAGCTCCCGATTGAACTATAAACTACTCGCGTCCTGCGCGTAATTTTAGCAGAACAATTGGAAAAAATTGCGAAGCTTCCGAAACATTGCGGCGCGGCTTGCGTTGAGGTGTGCTAACAGTGTTCTTGCGGTTTAAACCCAATCACACCAAAATAAATAAATAAATAAATAAATAAATAAATAAATAAATAAATAAATAAATAAATAAATAAATAATAGCGCATGGCAGTATAGTTGCACAAAACGTCCCAGGACACCGCCGCTATTCGCGCTATTGCCACTTGCAGCTCCGATGATCTGGCGACAAGTAATAGTAAAAAAAAAACCAGGGAGGCCTAAAAAAGGGGAAAAAAGGAAATTATAAGTAAAGTAGACAGGGGGTTCCGTATCAAACATTCGCAGTGAATAAGTATAGAAAACCGATGCAGGCGGGACCAGTATTAGCTATGCCAATTAAGGATGAAGTATCGTCAGCTTACCTGTTAAGGTAAGACAATAGAAAATTAATTGCCTATGCGAAATTGCCTGAACATATTAGTTGGGACGTTCATCAAAAAATGGTGCACATGGCTCAACTTTTTCTCGAATCTCCCATCTAACACCTATAAGATGGCTCCTAATAATTTCCATTATTATAATCCAAACTCAATTTCACTATTTTATTCAACGGTAAAGTAGAATGGTATGTACTGTATACTCAAAGCCCGCCGCGGTGGACTAGTGGTTATGGTGCTCGACTACTGACTCGAAGGTCACAGGAACAAATTATGGCCGGGGCGGACGAATTTTTGATGCAGGCGAAAATCCTTGAGACCAGTCTATTTAGGTTTAGGTGCACGTTGAAAAACCCCCGGTGGTCGAAATTCTCGACGCCCTCCACCACGGCGTCTCTCATAATCATAACGTTGTTTGGGGACATTAAACTTCAAATATTATCATTACTGTATACTCAAGGCACGCCCATATAACTATATATTTGTTTTCAAAATCTCCTTGGCAGAATAGTAAATACAAGTGAAGTATAAATGTGTAAACAGTAGCAAATATAACGCAGACATTTAAAAGTAGCAACAAAGCAGAGAGCTTCTTTTGGCAGCCCTTTACAAAAGAGATATTGCAGCGACAACACCGGAAATAACAATAGAGACCTAGGTAATGTATCATATCCAAAAGAAGCGCAGATGAGAAAGCGTTTGTGCTAACAATCAAATTATGATTTCAAAAACTCTTTGAAAAAATATAACAGGAAGAAAAAGATACGGTACACCGAGATATCTTTTACTAGGTAAAGGCCTGTTGTAATAGATCGAGCATGGGTATCGGTGGAGCTATAGTTCTTAGAAGATTATCTGCATATAAGCCAATCTCATCGTATGTAAGGCAAACTTACATCTACGAAGTCCTTCAAGTCGCTGGTGTGTGAAAGCCATGAGACGCGAAGCTACTCCGTCCTTGCATTCTTCAGATTTCGTAACGAAGCACTACGCAAGAGTATCTTCAATCACGACACGAAAGCGGCATAAGAATTTCCGTGACAGGTGCTGCGCTCATTAGAGTGCGCTGCGCAGGACTGTGGCTAAGAGAAAGTGTCATGGAACTGACACAAGAGACAATTAAACTTTATTGAGGGACCAGGCGCGCGTGCTCTTCGCCCAGAGGTGGATGACTTCCTCATTCCAGGTAAACATGGCTTGCAGCTGACGCTCGAGCCCTGTCCATCAACCGGAGCTGGTCCTCAGGGTCCGCGGACGTCAGCAGCGCCTCCCATTGGTCTTCCGGATTTTCGTCCACGTTCAGTTCACACAAATAAAACGAAACAAGACAATATTCGAGAAAGCAAGAACTACGTGGGCTTGGTGTAGACGTTCGCGCGCGTGTTTGTATCGAGACCTGCGCGAGCGCTGCCTCTTGACTCTGTTCCACCAATAGGGACGCGCAGACCTCATCACCTGCCCTCACTAGAGGACTCTGGCAGAAAGATAAAATTATGGCGCGGCCCTCAGTTTTATTCAGGTGGCTTAGTGGCGCCAATACCAGAATCAGAAGCGGAGTTCAGCCAGCGATAATTGTTTCGCACGGTGTTGTTGCGATAACAGTATCTGAATATTAATGAGAACTAACATACAAAAATGAATATTGGGTCTAACAAAGAAAAACGAGCCGTTAAAAATAATCTTCTTTCCTTCATTGATAGCAGTATTGTGTATCTTAAGATACACGATACATATTGAATGTATCGGAAATACAGATACAGATACTAGTTTTGCGAGACGTATCGCGATACATGTACAAGGTACCCAAAGAGTATCTAAGATACACGTATCAGCGATACTGCCCAGCACTGATATATATATATATATATATATATATATATATATATATATATATATATATATATATATATATATATATGAGCGCCTTGCTAAACACTTCCCAGCGCTGACCGCTTCGTAAGTTTATATGGAGAGGGAGCGAGCGAAATGCCCGCGGAAACGCGCGTATACACATAGGAAACTTTATAGCGCGACCTTGGTCGTACTACGTCTCACGAGTCAACCTTTCTGAAGACATGCGTTATCTGTTCGCCTGCACTTAGTTGCGCCCCAGCAGAAAAGCTTAGCAACGCGTAGCATTAAAAAAAACGCCCACGAAAGAACCTACAGTGTCATGTTCAAGCCACCGAAGTAAAACTGTGCGTAATTTAGCCGGAATACTGTTGCAGGCTTTGCTTACCTGGCCTACATTTACGCGCGCGTCATTCATGGTGAAATATTTGAAGTTTTAAGGCGCGAATAAGACACGGACGAAGAATAGGAACACACACACGGAGCGCCACTTCCAACATAGATTTATTTCGAAAGAGCACAGAACATATATATCCACCACGCGCGCCGTCAACGTGCCTCAATGCGCAGTCGCATTCAAGTAGCGTAACTCTTTTGGTGATAATGAAATGGAGGCAACGCTGACGCATAGGTCACCTGATTCGATTATTTTCTTGGCTTCAATAATTAGTCGCACTGATTTATCTGGACTTCGGCCGACTACCGCGCAAGCGCTAAAGTTCGGAACGCAATGACAATCCCGGCAGTGTATCGCGAGGTGGCCCTCTCTGCCATTTCTGACGTTATTATTATGCTGTCTTAGCCTGTCATTCAGGCACTGTTCGGTCTGGCCAACGTAAGTTCTACCACACGACAAGGGGATCTCGTAGACCACGCCCTTCTGACAGCTTACATACTTGTTCTTGTGGTTGATAATGCAGGCCGGAGCTTTCCTGGGGAAAGGGTTAGTCATCTTGCAGAGCCTGGAGAGTTTTAACGGGGCAGAGAAGACCACCTTTACATCAACATGATCGGCAATCTTTTTCAAATTGTGGGATACGCGGTGTACATAGGGAATCACAGCAAGTTTGACATTGCTCTGGGGCGGCTCCTCACTTTCGTGGCGGTTCCGCGACTTCCTCAACATCTTCTCCGCCACAGACACCAGAATGTGCTGTGGGTAGCCTGCCTCCTCAAGACGGTCAACCTGTTTGATGAAACTGTCAGCTGCTCTGTGTGGGCAGAATTTCTTGAAAGCATTCAGCAGGCACATGTTGGCGATGCTACGTTTAACAAGCTTAGAATGGGACGAGCTAAAAGGCAGCAGTGGTTTGTTTGCACGAGGCTCATATTGCCAACATGCATGGTCAGTTGCTAAAAACAGTCTTAGGTCTAAAAATCTTATAGTCGAATCTACCGAAAGTTCGTGTGTCACTATTAAGGGAGATAAAGCATGTCTAAAGGTTGTCAAGGTGTTAGTGACGACTTGGTCGGTGTCCGTCAACGTTTTGTCAATGAGGACTAAAAAATCATCTACGAATCTAAACACCTTGATAACACCGCTACCTTCCAGAAGACTGGAAATGGTCCTGCCAGCGCGAGCTAAAAACAGGTCGCTTAAAAAAGGTGCTAAACAGGACCCTATACAGACGCCGCTCTTTTGCAGGTATAGGCTACCGTCCCACTCCACATAGGTCGAACTCAGATACAGTTCTAGCATTGCCATGAATTTTCCTTCTGGGATACCTGCGTCATTTTGAAAAGACAGGGGACCGTATCGGTCTATGCTGTCCTGGACGCACTGAAGCAACGCATCTTTCGGCATTGAATAGTACAAGTCTTTCAGGTCAATAGAAAAAGCATCCAGGGCTACCCCTGCTTGACCGGAAAGAAAGTCAACTACTTCACTGGAATCTTTCACCCGATAGGGATCGTCAACCGTAAGAAGCCGGAACTTATCGAGCAGGAAGACGGCGAGACCTTTCTGCCAGGTGTTACGTTCTGACACGATTACTCTGAGGGGGCAACTCTCCTTGTGGGTCTTTGCACTGAAGAAGACCTCGAGAGTATCTGATTTGCTACTTTTGATGTCTCTAACCAACTTTGATAAGTTCATACTCTCGCCGAGCTTCTTAGCTTCACTTTTTAGCTTTTTAATCTGGACGTTCTCGCGGCACTGAAACACAGAACTCAACGCTTCAAGCGCTTTCACCTTGTAAAGGTCCCGTGGAAAGACGGCGAAGCCACCTTCCTTGTCCGATGGGAGTACGCAGTACGAGTTCGTTGTCAGGTAGGACGCCAAACGACGAACAATAGGGCGCCCTGGTTCCCGTTGGTCACGTAGAAGTACATCTACACCACTAGACACACACCTATCCATTTCACTCGCGGGAGCCAAGCCGGATACTTTGTGCACCAAGGACAGCAGCTCCGGGCCGGTGTTCCGAGGCTGCACGGCGAACTTTGGCCCTAAGGCGAGACCCTTGCTGACATCCTCAGGTAGCGTGACGTCTCCCTCGGTATAGATCCTGTTTCCTTGTATCGTTCTCACTTTTGGACGATGGTGTGCTCGCAGTTGCGACAGTGTACACTGCCAGAGGGATTCGGTTGTGCGATTGGCCAGGTGCCTGAAATGCCACAACACCCGCCTTGCTCGCTCCGCTCCCAATGAGCTGTGCAGTTGGGCTTCCAGGTGTATTCGGTACAGGCGTGCCTGCCTTGACCACTCCGACTTGAGGATGCTGCATATGCGCTTCCCATGACCCAGAGAAGGGTTGAAGCCTCCGAACAGTAGCCTCACGTCCTCGGGTAAAATCCGGTGACGATTGCAGAATGACAGCATGCGAGCTTTGCATGTGGCGACGGCGATCAACGCAACTGTGGTGCTGGGATTGGAAACACTTAGAAGAGAGCCCGATGAACTAGAAATATACGATGTGAGAATGGCAGACTGGGCTTGTTGGTTACACATATTTGAAGTTTTAAGGCGCGAATAAGACACGGACGAAGAATAGGAACACACACACGGAGCGCCACTTCCAACATAGATTTATTTCGAAAGAGCACAGAACATATATATCCACCACGCGCGCCGTCAACGTGCCTCAATGCGCAGTCGCATTCAAGTAGCGTAACTCTTTTGGTGATAATGAAATGGAGGCAACGCTGACGCATAGGTCACCTGATTCGATTATTTTCTTGGCTTCAATAATTAGTCGCACTGATTTATCTGGACTTCGGCCGACTACCGCGCAAGCGCTAAAGTTCGGGGCAATGTCAAACTTGCTGTGATTCCCTATGTACACCGCGTATCCCACAATTTGAAAAAGATTGCCGATCATGTTGATGTAAAGGTGGTCTTCTCTGCCCCGTTAAAACTCTCCAGGCTCTGCAAGATGACTAACCCTTTCCCCAGGAAAGCTCCGGCCTGCATTATCAACCACAAGAACAAGTATGTAAGCTGTCAGAAGGGCGTGGTCTACGAGATCCCCTTGTCGTGTGGTAGAACTTACGTTGGCCAGACCGAACAGTGCCTGAATGACAGGCTAAGACAGCATAATAATAACGTCAGAAATGGCAGAGAGGGCCACCTCGCGATACACTGCGCGATTGTCATTGCGTTCCGAACTTTAGCGCTTGCGCGGTAGTCGGCCGAAGTCCAGATAAATCAGTGCGACTAATTATTGAAGCCAAGAAAATAATCGAATCAGGTGACCTATGCGTCAGCGTTGCCTCCATTTCATTATCACCAAAAGAGTTACGCTACTTGAATGCGACTGCGCATTGAGGCACGTTGACGGCGCGCGTGGTGGATATATATGTTCTGTGCTCTTTCGAAATAAATCTATGTTGGAAGTGGCGCTCCGTGTGTGTGTTCCTATTCTTCGTCCGTGTCTTATTCGCGCCTTAAAACTTCAAATATGTGTAACCAACAAGCCCAGTCTGCCATTCTCACATCTCATGGTGAAAGTGTCAGAATTGTCATCGCCGCCTTTTAGGGGCGAAGCTCCTTAGGGTGTGGGTCGTTTCCACATAGTATTCGTATGTATGTAGCCAGCTCTAGTTTAATGAATTGCTCACTGGATGGCGTTTCAGGTATTTCTTAGGGCTCTAGTTTAATGAATTGCTCACTGGATGGCGTTTCAGGTATTTCTTAGGGCTCTAGTTTAATGAATTGCTCTCTAGATGGCGTTTCATGTTTTTCTTAGAGTTGCTGTCAAAAGATGACAGATGGCGCTTGTATAATGCGAATGGCGGATGTCATTGGATGCTTGCGATCGTAAAAGGCGCTCGCTCTTGGCGCGCTTTCTCTTTCGCTCGGGAGCGGACACTTTCCCTGCATTTCACCGATCACAAAGCGGTGATCATGAAGCGGCCACGTAAACCAACAGTACAATAAAAGTTTGATGTTTAATATATGCACGGTGTTTCACTCCCTTTATATGATGTACTGGGCCAATTTCGCGCAAGAGTTTCACGGTTTACCGATGATTCTTTACGGAGATTCGCCCCACTCATCATCATTCACCCCGTGGATATGCTGTGATTCTTTCCGTCCGTGTTTTTCTCAAGTTTTGGTGGCACAACGCCAATATCGATGTCACCTTCCACGTTTCCTGCAGTCTCAACTTCATCTAAAGCTTGTCCGCCGCGGTTGTGTAGCGGCTAAGGTGCTCGGCTGCGGACCCCAGGACCGTGGGTTCGATCCCGCAGCGACGGTCACATTTCGATGGAAGCGAAGTGCTAGAAGCTCTTGTACTATGCGACGTAAGTGCACGTTAAAGAACATGAGGTGGTCGAAATTTTCGTAGCGCTCTACTTCCGGCGTGCCTCATAATGATACCGCGGTTTTGGCACGCAAAACCCCATATATTATCATTTTTTTATCCAAAGCGTCGCGCAGTTGACACTGCCCCCCGCTTCTGCTACTTTTTAAGGGAAATGTAGGAAGCCGCCAGGCGAGCGCGATGCATTATGCAAGAGAGAATGGGAAGCTACGCGAGCACGGCTTTCGCCTTCGCCGCAAGGTGTGTCTGGCCATGTCATGCGGCGGCGTCAGCGACATCGCGAGAAAAGGTTATTACTGATGCCAGGTATCGAGTTGGGTCGGTTTAGTTAACATTCTTCTTCAGGGTGTGCTCGCCTTATGTCCTTGTAACGCAAACATGCTTCTTAAAGTGGACGTTTGCGTGGTTACCTTTCATAGATGCGGCGCTGGCGTTCTCCACAACTGAGAGGACATTTCGATGTCACCGGTGGGCGCACACCGTGTTACATGCACATCTATATGTTTGTGCTGCCTCTAACACGATCACTACGGCTGCACACATTAAACTGTCATATCCAAGTCAGTGGAAGATTATACAGTAGAGCAAAAACATTTTTTTCCTCGCCTCATCCAAGCCGCACCAAAAGGCCGGCGGCTCCCCCGATGCCTCGGTGACCAGTACCGTGGTGCGGAGGAGGCGCCGGCCACTCCCACCTCTGAAATCACGCTCTCTCCTTGCGATTGGGACGGCCGGAATGAATCCTGCCGGCGCGCAATCTCGGAAGCCATGGCGTGTAACAGGGGTGTACAGGTAATAACCGGTGCTTGACGCTCTGTGACATACCACGAGAAACCCAAACTGGTTGAAAGTCAGCATAGACTCCAAGACTGGTAACATAAAATGCGCGACACCGCGCTTTTGTCGACACACTCAACAAAGCCACGCTCACTTGAAGAAACGTACTTCCAAGGTCATTTTACTCTCGCTGCACCGTTGGACGTACCGAGTAGCACGAGTGCCAAGCTCTGCTGAATGGCCTCATTAAGGACTGTCAGGACTCGTCTTCTGGCCAGGAGCACTCAAGAAAGCATTGAGGAAGACGAACGGCGAGGTTTGTAGATAAAAAGTAAAAAATGGTTCACTTCACTACATGTTGGTAGGGAATCCCTCTTCCAGCGGGCCGAAGCCAGGTTTAAAGGTATTTCGGTGTCCCTATAGGGACAGCCGGTGTGGAGGCGCTTGCTCGCTCGGGAAAATATTGTCCACCACATTCGTTCCATGAGGTAACTCTCAACACGGCGCCTCAAAGACAGCGAACGTATCGGACCACCTGCGTTTTATTCCTGAGAAAGAGGGAGCCGGGCCTGTCATGGTTCCCAAACAACCACCATTTCACTGCACCAAGAAGTTCCTTTGACTGAAGCTTAATTAGGCGCTATACTGCCACAAGCACCCGGGCGGGTGTCTCGATGGAGGCGATCGTTATCGTCTCGGTAGCGGCGGCGACAATGCGACATCGCCATCCCAGACGCATGATGCCCGATACCCTGCACCTGGAAACGTAGTCAAAAAAACGGCTCAGCTTGTCACTAGTGCGAGCCCCCTGTCACTAGTGCGAGCCCCGCGGATGGAAGAATTAAAAACGAAGCGCATGATATTTGGATACTGCTGTGCAGTGTCGGGAAACTGCATGCGATCCGGAGTTCTGGTATACGTATCTGCGCGCGAATATATGTGCTGGCGCCGTTCGGTGAGCCTCTGTTTACGCCGCTGGTGCGGTGAAATGCGTCACGATCAATCCATCTGTGCGCGCAGCCTTACTTGTGTGATCCACGTAGGACCAATATCCATTCTCTCCGAGGGGTCGTCCAGAAGGCGCCTGACGACTGATTTGGCTTTCAGGACAAATCAGTCGTTCCCGTTCACGAAAACATCCACGAGAATGATAAATGTTATTGCTACTAACAGTTTTACTTTTTTGAAACCTTGAAAGGATTTCTTGATTCTTTCATTTCTCTTACATGGGCGCAGAGTATTCTTACATGACCGACGGAAGAGCGCTGTGGGAAAACAGTACTTAAAGGACGTGTACAACACTTGCTTACGTTACAGTCGGTTTAGTAATCATATGCACGAAAATACAGCGAGCACGCAAGTAATTTTTTGTTCTTCATCCCACTCTCGCATAAGTGCGGCCGTTAGAAATTTCGAGCGTAGGAGTTCCCTGCGTGGCGCCCATTGGAAAGTCGTCGATTTCGTTGCTGCAGCTGCTCTGGGTCAAGTGGCGTACACGTTGCGAGCACCGGAAGGCCTTACGTGGATGCGGCATTTTCTATAAATTGCAGTTAGATCGAGTCTGGAGAGCTAGCAAAGCCCACATAGCGATGTGCGATAATGAAATTACCCTCGAGATACGTCTACGCAAGCTTGAAACTACCACCGAGACGCGACATGAGTCAGTGGAGCGCACCCCGGAGATAACGGAACTTCTGAACCATCCGCGCCGTTCTCCATGGTAACGCCAAGAAGTTTTTTTGGCGAATCAAACAGTAACGCACAAGCAGTATTTTATTACGTGTTTTATTTTGATAGCTATTTTGATTAATAGCGATTACTTGTACTCAGGACTCTCGACGTCATCGGGCTCATTCCAAGATGTCCCACTGGTGGCGCGTATTGTGTGCTACACTTAGGCGCCTTAATGCCATCGTTGCCACGAAGGAACCAAGGAACGCTGCCATCGGGGCCCCCTAGCTACACTTACTTTAATTTCTCGATTAGTAGAGCATTGCTGTTGATAACACTGACGTTTTAGACGTAACCAATGAATGACCTTTCACTCTGAGATAAAATTTTGGTCAGCTTTAGTGCTCCTTTAAACAACACTTTCACGGTCAATTCTAAAGAACAAACTGTCCTCCTTCTCTTTGAAGTTAGCCCAGAGGCCCAACACCTTTATGGCTTCTTGCTTTCATGACGACGAGACATGTGGTTCGTCACCTGGTATTTTTGTGAAAAAGATATATTGCAGAGGACGCATGATTAGGGACGCTCTCCTGTATGAGTGCGGATGTGCATCACGAGGCTGGTTTTTCGCGAAAAGGACGCATTGCAGTGGACACAGTTGAAGCGACGCTCCCGTGTGTGCGTGCTCATGAGCTGAACGGGTAGACTTTCATCACAAACAAGGCATTTAAATGGACACAGGAAAAGGAACGCTCTCCAGAGTGCGTGCGCATGTGTCTCACGAGGTTCTTTTTCTGCACAAAAGTTGCGTTGCAGTGTACACAGGAGAAGGGACGTTCTCCTGTGTGAATGCGCATGTGCGCCACGAGGTGGGATTTCTGCAAATAGGATGCATTGCACTGGACACAGGAAAAGGGACGCTCTCCTGTGTGCATGCGCATGTGTCTCACGAGCTGGTATTTCTGCAAAAAGAAGGCACTGCAGTGTGTACAGGAAAAGGGACGCTCTGCTGTGTGAGAGCCCATGTGTAAATTTAAATGGTCTTTCCGCGCAAAGGCTGCATTGCAGTGGACACAGGAAAAGGGACGCTCTCCTGTGTGCGTGCGCATGTGCCTCGCGAGGCCGTATTTCTGCAAAAAGGAGGCATTGCAGTGGGTACAGGAAAAGGGACGCTCTCCTGTATGACTGCGCGTGTGGATATTGAGGGAATCTTTCCGCGAAAAGGATGCGTTGCAGTGCACACAGGAAAAGGGACGCTCTCCTGTGTGAGTGGGCATGTGAGCCACCAGCTTGGATTTCTGAGTGTATTTAGCTGGACACATGCGGCACTGGAAAGGGCGCTCGCCCATGTGTTTCCCAAGGTGTCTCGTCATATTTGTCTTATTTCGTGTCACATAGGTGCACTGCTGGCAGGAATGCAGTTGACCTCGTACAGGCGCCAATGAAGAAGACGGCTCCAGGGACTCAAAAGGCAAGGCACCTGCAAAGCCAACGAGAGCACACAAAGGCAATGCAAATTATATGTCATGTACTATGTGGAACTAGACTGCTGCAGCAGGCAATACACAACGGTTGCGCCACATGTAAGTGAAGTAGATGATCACCTTTTCTCACGCAAACCAAAGCTGCTGTCATGGCAACAGTGCACCGGCCCAGCACATTTCACCAAAACTCCAATCTTGCAGCACATGAGTGCTATGTTTATACATGCGAAAACAGGTGCCAAAAATAGAATCTGATTTAGATGTCATTCCGATTTTATATCTAAAGAGTGAAATGTTTCCGAATACGCGCCAATAACCCATTAAACTACTTACTACACTTTTGTTCGCATAGAAGTATCCACAAAACACTGCACAGCAACAGGACCATTTGAGTTTCCAAAACATGAAGCATGTGAAATAAAATATGACTGAAAGAAGCTTTTATGAATGAAACTGAAAAATATGAATGGAGGGAAAAAATATTTATTACGGTTACAATGGCATCACGGCTTATGGTGGTGAGAACCGCAAGGACATTAATGTGCATTACACATGGCGCTGTTTCTTTACATTACTGCCACAGTTTACACATTTCCTGCTAATGTCTCTATAGTGCTTCAATGAAAGCATAATGATACCAGGGAATGCAATGTCATTTAATCACCAGCTAATGCTTTAATCACTTACAGTCACTTAGATCATTATTTGCATCTTGTAATGTCAAATCAAAGTGCAACTACCGAACCGAGCATCGTGACAACTTATCTGCAAAACTGTTTCTTTCAGGACAGGCAAATATGTAAAAACAAAAGTACATAATACATGGTCTGAACGAATGCTTCTTAGGACAACCAGAATTTCTTTACGCTGATGATTGAAATTTAAATGTTGGAATGACTTGCATTATTTTCTTCCCAATTTTAACAAACTAACAGTGCAAAAAGTGAATAGGCAGTACCGTAAGCTTAAAATGGCCATTCCGAAGTAGCACTCTAGACATGGTCCCATCACCATCACAATAACAAGTTCATAATGGATTAGGCTGCAACAGAGGTGTAAAATGGTAAATAATTTTCAGGAAGAGGCCGTTGCAATGACCTTCTCGGAATATTCAATGCTTGCCGTTTTAGCTTGCTAATTAGAAGGAATGGAATCATGTGCGAAAGCGCACAGACCACTGATGAAGCGAGCACAAACAACACAACACACCAACACATATTTTTACCACTGGATCCAATCAGGCTTGCATGTTAGACGTTCTTAATCAATTACATTGCTAGTGTTGTATTTCAGTGACTACTTTTTGAGTAATTTCACGCAACGAGTTATCTGTTTCAAAAGACAAGCGCTATGCATAGATATGGCAATACAAACATGAACACTTTCACATGGCAGGAAATATAGGTTTGAACAGCTGTGGTATTCTGATGGAGCGGCATATAGGTTCCGAATGTCCTAAGGAGGAGGAATAAACGTTTATTGCACGAAACGGTATCGCGGTGCTAGTCCCGCGTCTACCCTAGGTGGGAGTCTCCTCATCCCAGGAACCCTCTGGCCTTCGCTGCCTCCTTGGCCCTGGCGACGAGACGTCGTTGTTGGTCCAGGTCATCTGAGGCGAGCTTGGCCTCCCACGTTTCGATAATATCCTCGTTTTCTTGATCGGCGTTACCGGCATTCGGCGAAGGCGTTGTGTCCGTCTGTATATTGTACGGGCACACGAGGATCATGTGGGCCAAGTT
The DNA here is from genome assembly GCF_013339695.2 of Rhipicephalus sanguineus. NCBI lineage: Eukaryota > Metazoa > Arthropoda > Arachnida > Ixodida > Ixodidae > Rhipicephalus > Rhipicephalus sanguineus. The sequence goes on along the minus strand of NC_051179.1, from coordinate 127,187,293 downwards.
GTCAGGTATGCCGCAAATTGGGCAGATATAGTCGTGTAACGTTGGGTACAGTTTGTGCATTAGTATACCGTGGATCGAAGTGTTGCTCTGGAGTCTTTTCAGTATGGTCCTGTCCTCTTTGTTGAGCTTTGAATGTGGTGGTGGGTACTCTCTGCATTCTAGCCTTTGATGCTGAAGTATTGCAGAGTATGTGATGGCTACGGACTCAGCCTCCGCGGACGCAGTCCCGGCGTCTGGAAAGTGGGAGGGGATAGCCTGGAAGGTGCGATCGCAGGCTTCGGCGTGTGCCGCCTACTTCCCCTCTAGCCCCTTGTGCCCAGGAACCCATGTCACACAGACGTACAGCATCGGAGAGCTTCGACGCTTCAATATCTTGAGTGCTTGGGCAGACACACGACGTTTCGTGTAGTTTCGCATGGCTGCTTGCTAATCTGTGAGGACGACAGCTGCATCCAAGCACGTGGTGGTTGCTAGTGCGATTGCCGCCTCTTCTGCAGTTTCTAGGTTTTGGGAGCGAAATGTGGCAGATGCAAGCTCTACGCACCGAGACTCTACAACGCTCAAAGCGTAGGCGTATCTATCGCGATATTTGGCTGCGTCTGTATATCTGGCGTCCAGATCATGGCTGTGATTTCGCCGTAGAACGTTGACTCGGGCCTGTCTTCCTTGCTTCTGATTCGTGGGGTGCACGTTGTGTGGGATTTGTGCAATGCAGAAAGATTCGCGGATGTTTGGCGAAATTTGTTCTTTTCGGTCCGTGTCTGTGTCGGCTACAGAAGTTTCGCCGTAGTTCAGCCGTTGAAGGTCCGATATTCCAGTAGGCGAGAGCTTTAGCCGTTCTAGTTGAGTAGCCTTGCGCGCTTCGCCTAGTTCCTGCCAGCTGTTGTGTACGCCCATCTTGAGAAGTTTCGCAGTGGAAGCCGTGAATGGTAGCCCCAAAGTGATTTTGGTGGCCTTACGTATTAGGATGTTGAGCTTCTCCACCTCTGGATTCTTCAGCGCTAGATAGGGAGTGCCATAGGTTATTCGAATGCTCTGGAGAGCTTGCATCACACGTAGTGTGACTTGTTCTTTAAAGCCGCTTCTACGGTTCACAATTCTCCTGACGAGATGCGTTAGCTGCTATAGCGTTCGCTATAGTCGAGCGAGTGTGGACGCCCCGGACCCATCTTTTTGTGGATGAGGAGCCCCAGCACTCGGTAAAGTTTTCACTTTTGGGATGGCCTTTCCGTTGAGGGTGACGCTGGGATCGGGTTCGTTCTAAGCGGCTGGCCGTCCTCTGTTTCTGGAATTCAGGATCAAGTGTTCCGAGTTTTCGAGAGCGCATCGGAGACAGCTTTTTTGCAAATACCTCTCGATGGTATCTATCGCTTCTTGTTGGCGCATTTCTTGCGTTCCGGTATTTGAGGCCCTTGTCCATAACGTGACATCGTGTGCATAAAAAAAAAGCATGTCGTAGGTGTGGTATAGCGTCGAAGAGGCTGGGTAATTTGATCAAGGCAATGTTGAAGAGCAACGGCGAAATGACCGAACCCTGCGGAGTACGTTGCCCGGTAGTCCGAAAGTGTCGCTGCGGAGGTTGTATATTCCCACTGCGGCCGTGCGGTGCGCGAGGAAATTCTTCACGTAGTTGCATATCCGCGGCCCGCAGTCCAGGTGTTCGAGATTGCAGAGAATAGCGTCGTGACTGACGTTGTCAAAAGCTGCCTTTATATCGATGGCTACAATTTAAGAATTGCTTTTGGTGCTCAGATGATCGATGAGGTCTTCCTTGAGCAGAAGGAAGATGTCTTGCGTTGATAGGTGTTGCCTGAATCCGAACATTGTGTTCGCAAAATATACCTTGTCTTCGAGGTACGGAGTTAGCCGGCTGTGTACTATGTGCTCGAATAGTTTCCCTACGCACGAGGTAAGGGAAATTGGTCGCAGGTTCTCGATGCTGAAGGGCTTCTTGGGTTTGGGGACCATGGTGATCTCCAAGTGTTTCCAGGTAGCCGGTATTTCTCCGCTTTCCCAGCATTCCTTGAAATACTGGAGTAGGGCTTCGAATGTCCAGAGAGCCAAACCAATGGCTCAGTACTTGTTTCCTCATTTCAGCACACCACATGTGGGTAGACTACAGTATAATCTTGATTATGCGAATCTCGCGGTGTCACAAAAATATTCCCATGAGCAGAAATCCGTATCACTGGAAAATGTGTGAAAGCGGTATGCTTAGTTGGCTAGGCACTATCTAGTATGGCTAGGTATTGCTACTAGTATGCTTAGCATGTGACAAAAGAATAATAAAAATGCCGCACGTTGTTTATATTTATTGCTTCTCAGCGCCTCAGCAAGTTACAGACCATTGTGAATTATTACCAGTAGTCTTCAGAAGTCAGCGATCATGCTGGTACTCTTTCTTACTCGGCGCGTGTAATTACGGGACAAGGTTTGCCGTTTCCCGAGACATTAATAGCCCCTTCATCATCTCGCTATGCTTCTCCGCACAATCTCAGCGTAGTGCGGCGATTGTGACTTGAAGGTCCGGGAAAGAGGGTCCGACTTTTTTTTTTAGAACTCTCTAACAAGATCGCTCTCCATGCAGAAGGAGGCGGGAATCAGATTTTGCGAATGTCCCAGCGCTGCGCGCCGCGCAGTCGCTTCCAGTGATTGGAGTAGCCAAGGGCATTTTGTAGCAGATTTTCATTGAAAAATCGGAGAAGTTTGCACCAAGTGTCGCAAAGCTTGGCACAGCGAATCTGGTTGATTTCTCTCCTCGTCCTGCTGCAGCACGGCAATCGCAATCAAGGCGGCGATTGGTCCAATGTGCTTGGCCGAAGAAGCGGCAGCCAAAAGACGGCGACGGACGCATCCGAAATGCGCGCAAAGCTTGCCGCTCTAAATGTGCTGTAATCACTGTCCCTGAGCAACGGTGTAAGAAACTGTGGCGTTTGCTATGGCAATGGCTCGGTGGCGGCTGCTCCTCGGCGAGGCGCGCAGGTGTCGCGATTACTACGGCAACAGCTGCGCAGCACGAGTTTTTTGTTAATGGATGCCTTACTACCCGCTTTCATAGTTGGCTGTTAAAAAATGGTTATTTGTAGCACCTGCCGTCAGTTTCGTAGCATGGTGTAAAGACAAGAAAAACGGGACAACAGGTGCGCATTGCTTTTGCTACAGAAAAAAAAAAAGAAATTTTTAAAAAACTCGCGGGGTTTTTTATGCATTCACCTAAGACGACTCGAACGCGAAAGCGTCTTCTTTCTCTTCTTAATCGACGTATTATTCTTCCCCCAACCGCCTCCGAAACCTTTCTGTACCTAACGTACATTTGCACCGCCTCCAGGATCGGAGGCAATGCAAGCTTTTTGCACCTTTCTGCAAACATTTCCGAAGCTCGCGACTAGGGATTCGAAACTGGGACTCCTCGCTCCACAGCGCGCTGCCTTGGACAATTACGCCATGCGTCAGTCGTTCTCCAGGATACTAACGGCAGAATACAAACCCACGCGGCGTTGGGTGGAAAACACGAGACGCCACACATGGCGAAATTAAATTATGCGAGGCGCGGGCCACGCTGCATCGTTGGCCGCGCTGCGTTTGCGTCGTATCGCTGGCGACCAAAGCTAGATTTCACATATTGGGGTTGTAGCACCGCGCCACTCGTGGCCAGTCGGCCAGAGAAAAAGAAGAGTGTCTCGTGGCTCGTGGTGGCGCGAGCTAGTGGGAACGCTTTGGCTCTTGTAAGCTTATGTCACAGGAGGGAAGAAACGAGACGGCTGAACTAGAATCACAGTATACATCTTACACCGTGACCCGAATCCCGAGGATAAAATTACAGCGCAAACACTCAAGATAACCACGAAGAGGAGAAACGTACGACATACGCGCTGACTAACAAGTGCTTCATTCTTTCATACGCTAGTGCATACGTAAGCCCAAGGCAACCTTACCGCACATGAGCGCACGACAATAGCTTAAACCAAAACGTGTAACGAGGATGATAGTGTATTAGATACGCGAAGACCTGAAATCATATTCAGAAGGGTGCAGGGACAAAGTAAAGAAGAAGTCAGAAAGACAAAGCAGTGCATTTGTGCTGTAATTTTAGCTTCAGGAATGTGTACCAACTAGACCAAAATGAAGTTTTATTTTAGTGACCAGAACCGACGCCAGGAGGGAATGCGAGCCTTGGCTTCACGTGCCACTGCCAAGCGCAGTCTCCGGTTTTGTCAGAAAAAGAGAAAAAAAAATAGACAGCCACAAAGCGAGAGAAGACCTTGCTAATGAAGACTACGCGAACTAAGACTCGGCTTATAAGACTTTGCTAATAAACTAGATCGGACGCAAGCTCCGCTGTTAGTGCATCCTAGCACTACTAGCGCAAGCTGCCCATTTTTTTTAGGTTACGGCAAATACGGAGACATACCTGAAGAAACAGCTTGAGGCTCTGTTTGTGTAGCACTCGTTGACAGAAATTTCTTTTCATCTGCTTGTGATGCTTCGTGGCGGGTTAGGAGTCGCACTTGAACAGACTTATCGGTGACATGGCCCGCCTCACATGCTGGCTCGAGTGATGTGTCTACAGCTTCTCCCGACTCGCAATTCAGACCCGGTGCTGCATCATACACTGGCTCAGTTGCGATGTCATCCTGAAACAAATTGGCTTGTCTTGTTGCGAGTGATAACGCGAAAAATTATTGTCGAAAACAGAAATGAAACCTCTCTTACAGAATCTCTTTCGCCGCAATGTCTTGGTCTTGGAGTGTGCCCGCTGGTTCCGTCTCCAGAGAGTCCAAGAACCTGCCACAGTGTGTGAAAAGATGAGTGACTGATACATACGCAACAGAACATGAAGTTATGGCAAGTATTAAAATGAGTACTTTTCGGAAATGTTGAGAAAAATTTACTGAAACCACTGATACTATTGTATAATCGCCTTGTTTCAGGTTTTTCGGATGCTGTACCCAGCTTTGTCTTCCGTAATTGCCTTCAATGTTGCTCAGACTAGTCAAACCTATTATATGCTACTCTAAGCAGTTGATTTGGGCCGCATAATAAAGTTGTATCGGATAGTGGAAGATGTTTACATGAATCGACTTCACTGAAAGTGAAAATAAACTTGACTGCAAATCCGTCGCTGCTGTGCTGGAAATGATTGTAAGAATATCTTCGTGTTTATAGGTATTTCCCGTATTCCTTTTATTTGCGCAAGCATTTCACAACTGACTCAACGAGAAAACTATTCGTGCCTCTGTCACGTAAGACGATCGTTCCTATTAAGAAACCTGAATAAACGAAAATAAACGTTTACTCCGGCGCTACGGTTCGAAGAGAGGCCCGACATTACGAATATATGTGTTAGCCAGGGCTGGGCAAAGATACTTTGAAATTGTATCGCGATACGATACAAGATACTCGGGCAAAAAGTATTGGAGATACAGATAGAAGATACTGCCGGAATAATTGTATCCGATACGATACTTGGCAATTGTATCTTAAGATACTTCGATACATTCTCAAATTTGTCATTATAGATTCATATTACGTAGCAGCAAACGCTTATACACGAAAACGTCTGCTTGAAAATTTCTGAACTGTGACCTATGTTCTTTCATTTGAATGAGATGTCTGTTAGTATCTCGAAAGTATTGCCCTTCTTGCTCAAAGTACATTAGTTTCCTTCCAAAACAACTTATTGGGGTTTGTTTTAGCTTGCAAAAATGTTCCAAAAGCCGGGAGAGTTCATGATTAAAACAGATACTCCGACTTAACACAACAAAATATAACAAAAAACTACACAGACGTTTCGCCACCTATGCGGGTGGCATCTTCAGTATGAACTGGCACCGAATGAGCGAAGGTATACCCAGTCTATTTCTAGTCCCGTATGTCTCTGTACACATCCGGTACACAGGGCAACTATTTATACACTTCGCTGACAACGGTTCTTGCTTGTCATTTTTGCAATTGATGGGAATCAACGCTCAGCTTGCCGACCAGCTATAGCGGGTTGGCATATAATCAGAATAACGTCAATAAGAAGCCTTCGCACGACAGCGCACTGTCTTTTACGTTGTCCGTAAAAGACAGTTTGCACAATACCGTATATCCGGACAGGTGTACAGCTGCAACATCGCTGGTAGCGACATTTGTTTTTTTTGTTTTCTTTGGGGGGGGGGGGGACTCATGGTGTATACTAGGGGTTTGAGACCATTCCCTAGCGGCCCGGCCGGCACACATGACCGTCTTCGTTCCATTTGTTTTTATTTTCTCAATAAGTATGTTCGTTAGCTACACAGACATGACTGGTCTCAAGCATTCCTTTCGTGAGGAACATGTGGTCACCATGTGCTGAAATATAGCCGTGGAACAAAAACCCTGTATTTCAATCCGCGTCCACATTTCACTGGTTGTGCACATCGGTATCGATGTTTCTCGAATCCTGACTCCAAATCCCCTTCAGAAATGACCTATATATGAGATATGGGAAAGGCTTCCTTTCAAATGCCAACGTCATTTTGTTCAAACAAAATCCGACCCCACCATGTTCCTTGTTCCGGCCCTTGGAACTAAATTTTGCGACCGCGGCCCGCCGGCTGTAAGCTGAGTTTGAGACCCCTGATGTATACGTAGATGATGTAAAACTGGAATGAATTTCCATGTTCTACTTAGCTACTGGCGTAAGGGATACTTTGTTCATATACTCACTAGCGTGCAATCTTTTAGCACTTTTTCTTCAACGAGAGAACACGTGCAACACAGAAATGTCTCAGACGTATTGTGTATATACAGTTGCACAAAGCGTCGCAGGACACCGCCGCTATTCGCTCTATTGCCGCTTATATCTCCCATTACGTGGCGATTAGTAATACGAAAAATATTTAGGAAGGCCTAAAACAGGAAAACAAATATAAGTAAATTAGAGAGGTGGTTGTGTATCAAACATTCACATTGAATGAGTACAGAAACACAATACAGACGGCGCCCTTAACAGTTATGAGCATGAAGTATCGTCAACTTGCCTGTTGAGACCATAAAAAATTCAGTGCCTATGGAAAATTGCCTGAAACAGCTCGTTGGGACGCCCATGAGTAAAACGAAGCATTGAGTAAAACAACGTTTCTCGAATCTCCTTCCTAATATCTTTATGATGGCTCCTAATGATTTTCGTTATTATATTTTTTTTAATTTATAATACCCTCCGGGCCAAATGGCATTGAAGAGGGGAGTGGATACAATACATGAAAAATACAGAATTAAACAGTGCAGTGAATTCAGGTAACACAACATTTGTACAGGTTATACAAAGAATAGTATTTATTTCAAAGGAAAGAAGTGATAAAATAAAATAAAATAAAATAAAATATACAAGCAGAAGCAGTGAGTACAGGTAACAGACTCTCCTGCTTATACAATGTTATCTAATGCTTCGTGGAAAAATTTGTAGTCAGTGATGGTTGCGACACTTGAGGGAAGGTGGTTCCAATCCTGAGATGTACGGGGAATAAACGACTGAAAGAAAGACTTGGTGTGGCATGATGCGATTCCTACCTTATTACTATCATCAACGCGGTTTGAAATGCACACAGGCCGGAATATGAGGCCATTACTAAGTGTTGGATGGTGGAAACTTTTATGAAATAGCGAAAGACGGGCGACTTTGCGTCGGTGAGCCAATGGAATAAGTGGTAAGTTATTTTTCATTGAGGTTATACTGGCAGTGCGGTTGTAGGTTGGATGAATCTAGCAGAGTTATTCTGCCCTTGTTCAAGAGAGGTGATAAGGTTAGTATGACTGGGATCGCATATGGCAGATGCATCCTCAAGTTTGGAGAGTATGAGAGACTTATAAAGTATTAGTTTTATGGAAGAGGGTGATTTGGAAAGGTTACGTCGTAAGTAGCCGCAAACTCAGTTTCGCTATCTTATTAAGCGGTAAGCAGAATATTTTGTACTATACACTCAAGGCACGCCCACATAATAATATATTTGTTTTCACAATCGCCTTGGCAACGCGTAAATGTGTAAACAGTAGTTGAAATAAAGCAGACACAAGAATAAAGCAGAAATCTTATTTTGGGAGCGCGTTACAAAAGACATACTGCAGTGACCAGACCGCAAAAGAAGTGCAGAGACTAGGTAATGTATGTGATGCTAAATGACAGCTAAGAAAGCACAATCAAATTATGAGTACATAAATTATTTCAATAAATGTAGATGGAAGTGAAAAATACGGTACGCCAAGATATTTTCTGTTAGGTAAACGCTTGCCCTATTAGATCTAGCATCAGTACCAGTGGTTCTAAAGTTGTTAGAATGTTATTTGCATATAAGTTAATTCACTGCATGCAAGTCAAACTTACATCCACGAGATCCTTCAAATCGCTGCTATGTGAAATCCACGCGACGCAAAGCAACCCCATTCTTGCACGCATCACATTTAGTTACGGAGCAAGACGCAAGAGAATCTTCAATAACGACACTAACAACATCAGAATTTGCGCGATAGACGCCGCACGCAGTGGAGTACGCGGCGCAGGACAGTGGTTAAGAGCAAGTATCGCGGCATCGGCACAACTAAAAAGAAAATAAATCGAGAAAACAAAAGGTACGTGGGCTGGGCGTAGACGTCCGCGTGGTTGTCTTCAGCATCTTCTACCCTCACTGGATGACTCTGGCGGAAAAATGATATAACGTCACTCCCCCTAGACTTTTTCAGATGGCTTAGTGGCACCAGTACCAGCTTGAGAAGCGGAGCTTGGCCAGCGATTATTGTTTCGCACACTTGCGTTCAGATAGAAGTATCTTGTATCTTAAGATACACGATACATTATCGAATGTATCGGAAATACAGATAGAGATACTTGTTTTTCGAGACTTATCGCGATACAGATACAAGATACCCACAGAGTATCTAAGACAGTATCTAAGATACATGTATCTTCGATACTGTCCAGCACTGGTGTTAGCTATATGATTGCGTTGTCCCCGCAGTGAAAAGCCAATGTAGAAAGGCAACACTTGCTATAAAGGCTTCGTTCCATTTCGTGGAAGTGCAATAAAAGCCTTCCTCAGGACGTGTAATGTTGACAGGGTGGACTGTACATATCAAGAAAATGCAAACCTTGCGAATTTTTCATGGCAAACACACATTTCGGTGCCCAGGGCATGTGCGTGCCACAGGGCCTTTCGATGATGATGAAAAACATTTATTATAAAAGAAAAAAGAAAGAGAGTTTGGGGGCCAAAGCATGGCCCCGCTACATGGTCGGCGTCCCTAGTCCGGGACACCGCATGACGAGGCCCCGTGTCGCGCCCGTCGCACCAGAGCCCGTTGCGACTCCAGTGAGGAGCAGTTGAGGAGGGCAGTCTCCCATGCCTCTCGTGAAGGAGTAGGGGAAGGGGGCAGGTGGGGATTTTTAGTACATGCCCACACCATGTGGAAGATATCACAGGTCTCTAGACGCTGACTAGTGCTATTATTGTGTATAACAAAGAAAAAACGAGACCTTAAAATTTCCACTTTCCTTCATTCATAGCGAGGGTCTCGTTCTGGCAGAATTGATGCTTTCAGGTGGTATGCGAGGGATTATTGGTCAGCTGCCAGCTCGTAATAAGTTCACGTGCTACGTGACGCCAAATGGAAGAAAAAGAGTGTTCCACACTCGCCGTCATGGCTACTGGCGGCGCTGACTGACACTCCACGTTTAAAAATGCACATACATACCCCATAAAGTGGACGGGGGGAGGGCCGCCGCGGTAGCTCAATTGGTAGAGCATCGGACGCGTTATTCAAAGGTCGCAGGTTCGGTCCCTGCCAGCGACAAGTTATCTTTTCATCCACTTTTATTTCTGCACATTTACATTACATTTACTACTAACGACATCCCCTATACTTTCCTTGGCATTATTGTCTGTAAGTTCTCATTATTATTGTGTATAACAAAGAAAAAACGAGCCCTTAAAATTTCCGCTTTTCTTCATGACTAGTGCTAGAGAGAAGATGAAAGATGCCATACTACTATCCGCCCTTAGCGCTTGTACGGTGGCGCGACCGCTCGGCTCACCAGGTGACCAACGAAGACAAAAGCGGTTGCACCCTTTCCCAAGCCACCACAGGAGCTGGTGCATTTTCGATTAAGTTCGCGCTCCCGTTGCACGAAAAACAAACTAGCGCCATCTGGCGACAATGCGCTGCACCAATTAAGCAACAAATCTCCGGATACCGGCTGGACACGTTGCCATTGTCACGTCTCATCTTTCGGCGTGACAGCGTTAAAACTGATTTGAGGCATTTGCCAAAGGGAGGAAGATGAGCCTTGATTTCGTTTAACTGCCATCGCATCAGCCGCATCAGCCGCATCAGCAGCATGGCTATAGCCGCCTCAGTTGTGCACGTTTGTCCGTTGGTCGGGAGGAGAATGAGACAAGAGGGCCTCCCACCAAACAGCGATCTCGCGTGACCGTGAGTGATTTATAGTGAGCATTGTTTGTTTCTCCAATTCGCAGCAGTTTGATGACTTGAGTGGAGGAACTGAAGCGGCATCGTCGGAGCCACTGAAATGATCTGAGCTCACACGACATCACCTAGAATATTCTAGCGCGCTATAACCCAACGTCTGTATTGGAGTTAACATATCACGGCCACGCACGTCGTCTTGCGACCACTGTGCTGTAACAAGTGTGCTGTCGTTATTCTTGCGTTAGTCAATATTGCAATGCAATTGGAATGCCGTTTTCGCAAAGGAGAGTGAGGGCGTAAGTATTTGCCTGCTGCTACATTATAGTGCAAAGCCGTTACGTTGTGGTGGTGTTATAAGCCCCAGTAAAGCTATATTTACCTCACGAAGCACGCGCGTCCGGCGGTCACTGCAGTTAGCTTAAAGGGACACTAAAGAGCAAAACGATTTTTCTTATATTAGTAAAGTACTCTTTCACGATACCAAAAACACCCGCTTGCTGGGAGAAGACGCTTAGTAAGCCAGAAAACGCACACAAGGAAAATGTGGGTGGCGACACCACCTTGAAGTTTCCGCACCATTCGCCATGACGTCACATGTTTTGACGGCACCTACTAGGGACTACGTAGTTCCTAATAGTAATAATAATATCTGGGGTTTAACGTCCCAAAACCACGATATGATTATGAGAGACGCCGTAGTGGAGGGCTCCGGAAATTTCGACCACCTGGGGTTCTTAACGTGCACCTAAAGCTAAGTACACGGGCCTCAAACATTTTCGCCTCCATCGAAAATGCAGCCGCCGCAGTCGGGATTCGATCCCGCGACCTTCGGGTCAGCAGTCGAGCGCCATAACCACTAGACCACCGTGGCGGGGCGTAGTTCCTAATCGGTAAAAATGAATACATTGTCCCCTGAGGGGGCCATAGACTTAACATACCAAGTTTGGGGTAATTTTGTTGAGCCAACGGTGCCAATATACGATAAATATACTTTGAAATCCGTCGCGTCACGCGGGGAGTTTTCAGCGTGAAATTTAAAAATGAAACATTCAACTTGAATTTAACTTTATTTTCTCATCTATTAATAAACCTATGATGGCGAAATTAACGACATTAGAGTTCTCAGAGCACAATTTATCGATCTAAACTAATTCATTGTTTCTGTTTAGTGTCCCTTTAATGGCCACAGAGAGAGAGTTGGCACTGTGCTCCCGAAGTGGCGCCAGTGGTGCCGCCTGGCGGGAGCGCGCTTACGCGAGGCCGTGAGGAGGGAAGCCCATTCTCTTTTGGGGCTTCGTGCGTGAGTCGGCGGTCGTGTCTCACGGGAGGACCGTGGCAACGATTGGCAACAACTTTATTTGTTCCTGTTTAACGGGAAATGGGCAATGGAACAGAGGGTGGGGAAGAGGAACTACTTGAAGTGGGCCTCCTCTACCCTCTCAGCCAGCACCACCTAGTCTAGGTGGTGTTGTCTCAGCCCCCTCCAGGATGGCCTCCTGAATGTCGGGCCTCGAGCTGTGCAAGGCAGCCTGCCACTGCTTCTCACTATAACTTAAGTGTTTCAGGAAAGGGGGAAGAGGGTGCTTAGGCAGGGCTTAAAGTCAGGGGGACCCGCCCCCCCCCCCCCTTCATTTTTTAGGAGGGGCCCGGCCCACCCTCGGCAGGTCAAATGTAGTATTGTGGCACCCATTCGACCAGCGCCGGAGTTCGTCTTTTTGGCAGTGGCGCCTTGTGCGCGGAAACTCTAACTCTTCACTTTTCCGAATAATGATTTATTCGTGACTATTCAGTTGATGTGGCCGAGCAAAACAGGAGGGTGTACCCAAGCTTCTTGCTGACCGCATGATAAGCACGTGATTTCGTCGGCTTGCTCAGCTGTGCCTAACTGAGCGCGTGTTACAACAAAATAGGATACAACAAAATGAGACGTTCGCAGAACACATCCACGGGCTCAAGTGTCTCCCTTTTGTGAAGCTTTTCACCGAAGGCTCCCTGGATGCGGCCATAATCCTATCGTGACGAAGGGGGGGGGGGGGTTGTAAACATGCGTGACTCCACAAAAAATGCACTGCAGGATCAGATTTTGCCGCTTCTACTTGTTAGGCTGTATGTTCTGACTCAACTGTTGCATCTCGAAAAGTGCATTGCTGGGCGCCTGTCACTGATTCCGTTAATGGAGACAATCGCTGGGCAGACTCCAAGAGCTGATGTATCGGCTCCCTGAAACGCACCACGAGAGCACAGACAAGTCAAAGATAGGTCCTTCTAGAGCGCCAGCGAAAGCCGGCTGTGGTCCAAGGGCCGACTCATAGTCAAGAATCGATAACACAAACAAAATGTATTCTCAGTTAAGGCAGTACAAGCATCACACGAACATGCACACTTGGCTGAATCAACCCCAATACAGCTCACGTGAATCTAACAAGCAATGCGGAACAATTAATCACATTTGCTCAAATCCAAGCACTCGAGAACATTTCAGAACCATTAAAGTCCTTTCATATCCACGGACTTGACGAGTCCCTAGGCTTTATCGCTGAAGAGTTATTCTCCTTCGCAGTCGGTGGTCGCATGTCTCCTCGGCTACGCTCTTCAAAACTTCTCACTGTTCTCACGGCATCACCTCTCGATACTTTAAAGATCGATTGGCGGCACTATAAGAACACGTCATCTCTGCCGACCGAACTACAATCTCACTGAACAGTATTTTCACTCCGAACACTCCCTTACTGCCCATCGGTCACCGTACACTTATATCGGGCCGCGCCTGGGTTCGCGAAGCTTCTAGGCGCCTCCTCTGCGGTTAGCACAGCGAAAGCTTAAAAAAGAGCGTGATCCTTCTCACACTTTCGTCTGGCGGCGGCGGCGTCCCTCGACATTACATTATATCTCCTTTCCTGATCTTTCCAGATTTTACCCGAGCGTTTGATCCGAGCAGGCAGGTTGTCGGCGGCCGTCTTGAGAGGGTGAGAGAGTACGCTTTTGGCGCCTTGTGATACTTGTGTTTTTTTGCGATAGCAATTATATGGACACTCTCGGCTGGTTGTTGCCGTCGCCACCGCCATGCACCGTATATATATATATATATATATATATATATATATATATATATATATATATATATATATATATATATATATATATATATATATATATATATATATATATATGCATTCGCAGCACGGCTCATGACGATCCACGCGAAATCGGGTCCGGCTAGGCAAGTGTAGCTAACGCTAGAAAAGTCACAGTTTCGCCGCAAGGGCGAAGCAATGAATGCGATAGCAAGAAAAGCGGCCCGTGGTGGACGCGCTGCTACTCTGTAGAAACATCTCCCCCCGGCAGCAACTCCCGCGCGAGCACACAGTGGAAGGGCAAGGTTCTCCCTACGCAAATATTAGAAGCGAGCGAGCTTGCCGCGTACTTTTAAATGCGTCCGGTGCACTCCTCGCGCCATATCCCTGTTAATGGAGACACGCTTATAAGCGCCTGCCGTCTCTGAGTCCTGCCAGCGGTAAAGGGTGTGTATATAACGCTCGCCGTTAGCTACCTGAAGGATCTGCGTTTTGTGGCGTAGTGGTTAGCGCCACGGTCTGCGGAGCGTGAGGTAGCTGGTTCGATTCCGCACTTCGGAAGCATTTTTCTTAATTATTTTTCTTTGGGACTTTTATATATATATCGCGAGTATAAGTGCGGAGCCGGCAACTCACGCGCTCTCCCCCAACGCCGCGCGCGGCTAGCCGCTGCTGGTGGCGGAGAGCGGGAGGAGTGGCGTCGTAGCCGGGCAGACAGACTGGCGCCGGCGCACGCAACTCGCCGCTGCTGCTCTGCGCATTCTAGAGGGGTGACGTCGTAGCCATGGCGCGCGCAGCTATTCGCCTTCGCTCTGCAGTCGCCGTCTGACAATGCGCTGGGGCCGCTTGATAGCGCCTCTGACTGGCGTTTGTAGGTGGGTAACGACATGGAGAAGGAGAGCGCAAATGCTGCTCAACGGCGCAGAAGAGCCGAGAAGCTTATTTCATCGGATCCCGAAGTAGTTGCCTGGCAATTAGCGATTCAGCGTACGAAGAATGAAGAAGCAACCTGACGTTGAGCAAAAATAAATATGCATGTGCCGCATAATAAGTACACCGTGTGTGTGTCATTGGAGCAGCAGTAAGCATGACGATCAAGCTAATCCTAGATAATCTGGAAAGCTCAGGATAATCAGCTGAACCTTCGCTACCGCTGCGTATATCCTGACATAGCCGAGCTAAGCCACTGCAAATTTTTTTCATTTCGCGCGCTCCGTTGAGGCTAATCTCGGCACCGGGATGTCATGCCGTCGTTTGAAATACGCACTCGTTCATGACAGCGCCTATAGCCAGTTCTCCAGAGCTACCGCCATCTGGCCAGGCTCTGTGCATCCGTACTCGTTGTCACATGCCCTTAGAAACAGTTTTTTTTTTCTCTTGCTACAAGTCTTAACATGGCTGCAAAGGATAGCAATAACAGAAAACTAACAAGTTTTTTCTTATTCCTGTGCCGCGGACTGTGTCCGCGAGTGGCCCAGATGAAGACAACCGCGAAACTTCATCTGCTACTCCTGGCAGTACAGACCATTCCCAGAAACGAGTTGACGATGACTCTAGTCAATCGAATGTTCCGAGCTTACCTGACTGTTGGAGCGCAAAACAAAGCGAATTCTTCCTGAAAGAAAATGACTGGCTGAGCGTCACGGACGAAAAGCTGAAATGCCTCCCATGCTCGAAGGTAAGACATCTCGGCAGCCAGGGACGAATCGCGAGAGAATGGATTGACGAAGGGGTAAAGGCGTTTGGAGACACCAAACATCAACGACAGAAAGCCTTGCGCAAGAAGATATGCCAGTACAGACAGACAGATGCCCACCCGAAGGCTTTGGAATTAGAGAAGACAGCAAAGAAAAGAAAGCTCAAAGAATCCTTCATGGAGCAGTACAGTGAAAGCAAGGAAGTCACACTAAAAATATTTTGCATTGCTTACAAGCAAGCCAAGAACTGCCGTCCATTCAGCGATTTCGGGGACGAAATTGGCGTGCAAATCGCCAACGGCGTGGCCCTGGGAAGAATTCTACATACGAATGTCTCCTGTGCCATATTGGGCAAGAAATGCGAGAGAAGATGTGCAAAACTATCATCGAAAGTGAGGGGAAATTCTCTGTGCTAATCGATGAGAGCACAACGATCAGCAAGCACACGAATTCTGTATTTACGCTCTAGCTTCAAAAATGCAGAGCCAATCACAGTCTTCCTGGACCTTGTGGAGGCTGAGGACGCAACAGCAACTGGCATAAAAGATGCGTTACTTACGTGTTTCCATTCGCACGGTCTCACGGTAGACGTGCTGAAGGAAAAGCTGATCGAATTTGCATCGGACGGAGCTTCACTTATGCTCGGGAAACAATCGGGCGTAGCGAGGCTGCTTGAAGACTCATTCCCTCACCTCATAACAGGGCACTGCTCCGCACATCGTTTATAAGTAGCAGTCGGAGACTCTGTTCGAGATGTGGAAGGGATCAACCACATTAAAATCTTCATGGATAAGTTGTACTGCTTGTACAGCAGTTCCCCGAAAAACCGCTGGGAACTTGAAAGCTGTGCAAAAGATCTCAACACGTCACTTTTGAGGAATGGAAAAGTTTTAGATACCAGGTGGGTGGCTTCGAGATTTCGATCGGTACATGCAGTTATGATGTCCTATGTACCGTCACTTTTTGAGCGGTTCCCGAGAGCTTAGGCGAGACACCAAAGAATAGAGTCAATACAAGGAGCTCTCAGAGAGGTTGTCGTCGGCTGAGCTTGTAAAAAATCTGTCGCTCCTTTGTGACAGTTTGGCCGAGCTTTCCGAGCTCTCTTTGATCTTACAGAAGACAGGAATCACCTTGCCAGAGGCGCACAACCAAATCACACGGCAAATAGCAGTTTTACTGCGAAAGCTGTTAGGAGATAATTTCAACGGCCGTTTTTGGTGCCGCAGTTGTCCGCCGCCGCCGGTGTCCGTAACCACTATCGCGCGAAATAAGAAAAAGAAATAACAAAAACTTTCCAGGATGGAACGGGGTTCGAACCTGGGCCCTCTGCGTGAGAGCGCCGTTTCTACCTCAGAGCCATGCCGGTGCTCGAAACTGCCTTGCGAAAAGACCCTATACAGGCTTCATGTCGGGAAGGAACCACATTAACATATGTAATATAGCGTGCTAGAAGAGTACAATAAGAACCAGGCTTCACACGACGAGAATTCTGCAACCAGGCGTCACACAATGCGAATTGCGCAACGAGTGGGTTGTTAAATGCATCAAACCCATTACAATGGGTTCTGCCATAATTCTTCATCGTCATCAGGCACATCATCAACAAAGTGCACATAATTCCTTACAGCTGTTTAGCGGGTACCACGGTTCTCAACAGAATGACGAAAAATGGCTAGTGGCTGCTTCCCTACTTCAGATAAATTATGATGATTTATAGCGTAGTGCATTCCTGGCAAGTGGTTCCTCGCAAGTGGTTGTCAAGGAAGCCGATAATCCCATGATCCATTTCCTCAGGGTCTCAATAAGGTTGTTCCCCTGCCCCCCTCTCTCTCTCTTTCTCACGTCAACGTGTGTTATATAGCGTGGCGGCAGAGTGAAATAACGACCGGGCGTCACATAATGCGAATTAAGTAGCTGGTGGGTCGTTTAAAGCTTCCAACCCATTACAAAAGGATCAATCATAATCCTTCATCGTCATCGGTCGTCGCGTCAACAAAGTGCAGACGATGCCAAACAGATGTGTAACTGGTACCTCGCTGCTCCGCAGAAAGACGAATCAGGCAAATAATCAACAAAGTGCACATAATGCCTTACAGCACACACATCTGTAAGGCATTATGTGCAGTTTGTTGATGCGACGACTGATGACGATGAAGAATTACGGCAGATCCCATTGTAATGGGTTTGAAGCATTTAACAACCCACTCGTTGCACAATTCGCATTGTGTGACGCCTGGTTACAGAATGATGAAAATTGCATAGTGGCTGCTTCCCTACTTCACAAAAATTATGATTTATAGCGTAGTGGGTTCCTCGCAAGGGCACTTGTGCGGTGGGACTTCCCAACTTGCAAAAATTATGACTTCTGGCGTAGTGGGTACGTTGCTAGTGTACTTGTATTAGTAGCCACAAGGGAGTTTACAACAGGCTCTAGAAATGCCGCTGTTCCAGCTTTCGCTGTGACTGTGCTGCGCTTTCCGCGCAGGCCTGGCGTTTTTTTAACACGAAATTGTTTTATACCGGGGTCCACCAAGATTTTCATGACATATTTCCGTCACGGAAGTACGTCAGCAAAATGAACGAAATCAGATGGCAAAGAAAAAAACTATAAGAAAAAGTTCCGTTGAAAATCAGTTCTGCGGAATCCCGCAAGGTAGCGGAAGGGTTAAGAAAGAGAAAATAGACAACCACCCATTTGTAGCACGAAGCCACAAGGAAATCCATACGGATTTCTCAGAAATAAAGCCTCTTAGTCGCCGAAAAATTCGTCCTGGTCCGGGGTTCGAACCCGGGACCAACGCCTTTCCGGGGCGGCCCCTCTATTAATTGAGCTAAGCAGGAAGCTAGGAAATGGCAGCGCGAGGGCGACTTCATCGGCAACTCGAAGCAACTGGAGATATGTTGAAAATCAGCGCTGCGGAATCCCGCAAGGTGGCGGAAGGGTTAACAAAGAGAAAATAGACAACCACCCATTTGTAGCACGAAGCCACAAGGAAATCCGTACGGATTTCCATAGGCCGGTAATATATTGCTTTGCTTTTCACAGCTGAGCTAACGGTAGCTGCGATAGATGATCTGGCGTACAGCGTTGTGTCTCTTTTGTGTAACGACCGCGCTAGATATATATATATATATATATATATATATATATATATATATATATATATATATATATATATATATATATATATGTGTGTGTGTGTGTGTGTGTGTGTGTGTGTGTGTGTGTGTGGGTAATGTAATGTACAGAGCGAGCGAGAGAGAGAGCGAAAGAACTAGTGAGTGTGCCCGCAATGTACTGGTCGCCATTCTATGAGTCCCCCCCCCCCCTCCACTGAAGCCCTATAATTAGGGCAGCTCCACATGATGTGGTTTAAGCCTGCTGTGGAAGAGGCGCAGAATTTACAAGAGGGGGTAGGATAACTGGAGGGATGAATGCGGTGGAGGAGGAAAGGTGTGAGTCTGCAGCTGTCGCCACAGATTTTCACACTTGCGCGGGGATTGGCGTATGAGTGGCGGATGTCGCCACTCATACTCATACGTGTGCGCAAATGTCGTGGAAAATAAAACTTATAAGACGATCCCGCGCTGAAAACGGCGCCTCCTCCGTAGCGAGTTTCGACACATCGAATGCTTGCGCCCGGACAGTAAATCTTCGGGCACTGACATGAGGCGCCTCGTTTCCGCCAAGGCCCGGGTGCGCGGGAGTCCAGATTGGCGCCACAACTTGATCGAGGGGATTGGCCAAAAGCAGGGAAAGGGCTGGCTTAGAGACGCTGCCCCTCCGAAATCATATATGGCTGCTTTCGAGTTACGACAACAGGGGAATTAGGGATTGTGAGGACCAGGACTATGAGCGCATCTTTCGAAGAAGTGGCAGGTATGGAGGCGGCTGCAGCGACCGGCTACATTCATCGGTTGGTGCTAAGACAGACATGAGCATATGGCGTGCGGTATGCATGCTTTTTTAGCATGACTCCTACCTCTCCCTTTCGATTCCAGTGAAATTACCGCTATCTATAGAATGAATACGTGAATAGACCAAAGCTAAAGACCTTATGCTTCGCGGTTGCTGGAAGAAGGAAATGCAGTCTACGATGTGAAACGTGGCATCGTGCAACGCGAAGGTCAACAAATGTCACATAACAACGTTCGCTGGACAGTTCTCTAAACCATGGGTTCTCAAACTGGGTTCCGAGGAACACAGGGGTTCCGTGAAGGACATAATAGGCTTCCGCGAGCGGTCAGAACTAAAGCAACCCGCTCCCCTTTTTACTCGCATTAGCAACTAATTAAATGAAACCAGCAAATTTATATTGCCTTTTGCATTTAACGAAGCCATCGCACGCCGCATCCGCACACCGGGTGTCTGCGGATAGCGAGACCTACGTGCACGTGGTAGCAGCACTAAAGACTCGTCGTCTAGTGCGCGCCATTAAACTTACACAGTCTGCGGACCCGTGGCGACAGAGCACGCGGAGCGCCAATCCATGCTCGTGAGCGTTCAAACCGGTTAAAACAACATTAACGGGCATCTGAGCGCTTTATTCGTGACTCATGGCGCGTCGGCGTTCACGTGGCACAGTTTTCATTCACGGCAATTTGCCACTGCTCTCTGTCGGTTTTGTGATGAAAACGCGCAACTAGCGCTTTGATACGAGTAAGAGGCATGGCTTCACGCCGGCTGTGGGCCGAGCATTTAGGCTTAGCTTTACGACCGGTGTATCGGTCGACGGCCGTGTCTTTGTGCGTCTGGGATGCGTCCATTTTGTTTCACAAAAAAATAAAGAAGGCAAAAAAAGTAAGGGGTTACGCGGCACTCTGGAAAAGCCGTTGGGGTTCCCCAAGGCCAGAAAGTTTGAGAACCCCAGCTCTAAACAACGTCGGTACACAAGAAGTTATTGCAGCAAGTAGCTGCGAAGTGAAGTGAAAACAAATTGTATAGAGGCCGCAATGTAAGGTGTTGATGTGGGACACTTTGTAGAGCGCACCGCCGAAGCGGGAAAGCGGGAATTTAATCAGAATTACAGCGCAGGTGGCATTCTAAAATTTCGTTTTTAGCGCGCGTCGATGCTCCCGAAGCAGACGACGCTGCCGATGATCCTGCCAAGCACGTCACGGCGACTGCCGCGCCAGTTTTCCAGAGGTGGGCCTCACGCCCAATAGCGTTTTTTTTTTTTTACGTTTGAAGATAATGAAATTATCAAGAGTTCGGTATTTACAAAAGGTGTCCGAGGTCTAGTGCAGTTTTTTCGCGGTCGTACACTCATTTATTGCCTCAATAGTTTAATTTAGTTCCACGGATGAAATTATATGCTTAGTAAACATCTCATTAATTTCATCGACATTTAATTTTCTCTTCAGAATACCGCCCAGCTTTACCTTTTCGGGGAACAGAGGCCTGTCGCCAAGCTTTAGTTTCCAATGACACGTACACACATCCAGTGATGGCAACATTGATTGCGGGCAAATGATCGTTCCCGTGCGCATTAGTGAGGATTTCCCATTCAAAATGAATAAAAACATATGGTGAGGAAAACGCCATGTCGAGGGAACTAAATTTATGTGCACACGGCGAAAAACACGCCGGACTGCACATGGTTCGAAAAAAAAGATTTTTTTTTCCCATAAGTTGTCCTCTTTGGCCGGTTCTATCAGTGCCCCGAAGATAAAAACGAGGATTGAAATCTCCTGCTAAAATAAATGTTTCAGGTAGTTTTGCTGCAACAGTGACATTGTTGCGCTGACGCAAGCCGCACCCGCTCGTCAACCTCCGCTCGCCAGCAACGGACAGCGCCGCCACGCGGTGCATAGAAGCCGGTTTCTCCACCACCGCTGGGAAAGCCGCCTGTTCACGAGCCACGACACTAGGTAAACCTTTCCAGCCAACTGGTATCTCAGCTGTCGTAACAAGCGGGAACTCGATAAAGCGCAGAAAAAAGTAGAGCGAACGTTGCACACCGAGTTTGCGAATCTCCCTGACAAGATTCTGCTCGTGCCAGGGAAACTGTACGTGCTGATCTCAAACATTGACACCATCGACGGTTTTAGAAAGATTTAGAATTACACCGATCGCTGCACAAGAACGACATTACAGTTTCATTCGGAGGCCGCGCTCGACATTCTACATCTTACCTCCTGTTTCCGTCGCTTCGAGAATGCTGCTGTCGGTGCCTGCGATTCGTTCTGTTCGTAAACGAAGATAAACAGCACCACGCCTGGCCTTAGTCGAGCACATTTAACCGGAAGTGCCACTGCACGCATTAGCGGTAAACTCTGATGTAAACTCACTGTCACGAAAATGTTTAGAGGAGAGAACTGTGCTTCACGAAGGATTGAAATTACTTCCTTCCACAGCAGCGATCCACCGAGCAGCTCGTTTTTGCTCACATGGGAAGTTGTGAAACACTACTTACATCATATCGGCCGTCGGTGCTCGGACAGCCGTACGCAGAGCAAGAGGCAGGCATGGTGACACTAGGCAGTTTTAGAATAGCGTACGCTAAGTTAGCAGTCTTTGCGGTCGCCCGCTATTTCCGTCACTTAACGGGGGCCCGCAAGCGGTTAACGTACGAGGCATGCGCAGTTGCGCGAAAAGCCACCGCAAAGCTTTGCGTACGCTATTCTAAAACTGCCTACTGTGAGACGAAGTTCTCCGTAAGCTCTTCTTTCAAGCGTAAACCATCAACGCAGAGTGAGTACGTTGGCTACTGAGTATATAGAGGGTGACTGGCGCGGTAAACCTGCACACGGTGACGGTGCGAGCGCCCGGGACGCGTGTTTTCTACCGTGGCACAGCGTAAACAAACAACCTCGATTCGCGTCTCGTGGGCGCTGCCATCTTGGCTTCATAACGAACAAACAAAAGCAAAAGTGCAAAAGTTATCAGTCTGGTAGCGCGCATAAGGCCACGTGACCGTCAGCGGCCAATAGCGGCCGCAGCGTCTGTCCTGTGAAACATATAGTCTGGATCCGCCCGCAGCGGGCAGCGGCTGAATGGGAGTGTAATACCTTCTGATCCGACTGGCAGGCGGCGCTGCCGCTGGCTGGTGAGCGCTCAACTCGAGCTCTTGCGCGCTTCCCTGCCGTGCCGAAACTTACTGGAAGTACGCTTGTGGCGCGTTATTTTTACAGCCAGGATGAAACCAAAACCAAAACCAAACCACAAACGGTGCTCCCATGATATGTTCCAATTTGATTGAACGGTATCTCAGAACTGAGTAACGAAGTAAAATATAGGTATCAGTTCCCCAAGAACAAACTTATGAATAGTAGCAGTTTGGAAACTTATCCTCAAACATTGCGCAAAAGAACAATGGCACAGCAGGGGCGTAGCCAAGGGGGGGGGGGGGGGGGTTGGGGGGTTCAAACCCCCCCCTGAATTTTTTCAATTTTGCATGTGTATATATACACGCACACATACAAACGCACGCACGTACATAAAGTATGGTTGAACCCCCCCCCCCTCCCCCCGAAAAAAATTTCTGGCTACGCCCCTGTGGCACAGGTTAATATCAGGTGCTTATTAAAGACGACAGTCTTTCTTGGGGAACTTAAACGCAGAAATTTTGGTCTGTCTTTCTGTTTGTCGGCACGTCCCTCGATTCAGCCACTCGGCCAAAGTTGAACCACTTGCCCAAGGGCCAGCCGTCTTGAACTGGTATGGCTGTTCATACTTGTGAACGTTGTCGATCAAAAAGTAAATATCATGCATATCTGAGGTGCAACATCACTAGGTAAGTATTAGGTGGCGTGTTCCTTTAATAGAAAATGCATACATACGTAATTTTAAGGACCCTAGTTTCTTAAGCTGCGCTGAAAATGCATAAGAATGGAAGCTTGAGCGAGTTGGTATGCGTTCATCTTTGTTGAAACAGCGCTCACTAGACGACGACGAAGTAAAAGAAGGCACAGGACAGGCGCTGCCTGTCGTGTGCCTTCTTTTACTTCGTCGTCGTCTAGTGAGCGCTGTTTCAACAAAACTGAAAATGCGACTGCGCTGAAATTTGCCTTCCTCCGTGCCCTTCGCACGAGCTCATTGTTGTGTTTCGGTTTCGGTTCTGTATTGCACTGTACGAATGCCATGGGTTGGTGTCGAAAAACTTTAGTTTTGAGAAGGCCAGGAAGGTGAAAAAAAATATTTAAAAAATGAAAAAGCAGCGTTGTGGGCGGCCTTCAGGCTGCCGGTTGTGGGCGCCGCTCTGGCGTTCCTGTTTTACCCAGGCGACGTGTAAATAAAACAGTGTGTGGAGAGTACTCGTTGAGTGCGGACGTTTCTCTGCTTCAGCGCTTCGCGCCAAACCGCGTTTTTGGGCTGGCTGGCGTCCCCGCCGGTCGCGTTGGTCACCGCCGGTCTTCGCCTGCTGCTGCGCCGGGACTACCAGCACGCAACACAGCACTCATGTTTCCCGACGTATTGCCAGATGGCGTCCATATCTCACACAGCGCCTCTTCTATCGTCTTTACACGACATTTGCAGCGAAGCACGCAGATACGCGGCCAATTTTTTAAGTGAGGAATATGCAGCAAAAGGGAAAGTTGGGCTAGTTGGTTTGGGTTCATTTTGAAACCGCGCAAAAGATGAAAGACACAGAAGAAGACTGAACAACACGAGCGCTGACTGACTGTTTTATTCAAAGAAAACAGAAAAAGAAATAGAAGGAAAAGAACAGAAGATGGGCGCGGAACCTATGCACATGACAAAAAGGCTACAGGCTTGCAGCATCATTAGGTGTTATCCAAGTAAGTCAACTCGCATTCGAGCAACGCAAGGGACGGTACCCTAACACACGCGTGTCGCCATTTTGGCAGATAGCGAATGTTTCAGCAATCTCCCTTCACGGCCGTATAACGGCCGCTCTGGAGGCACGCGCTCGTTCCCTTCCTTAGGGCCTGAGCAGCCGCAACGGAACTTTACAGTCACGACGGTGCGCTCCGCGTGAGGGCGTCGCGAGCCAACCCCCCAAAGCGCGTTGCGCCGCATGCGCTTCGTATTGTAAACTAGCTGTGCTGGGCCAATTTCTGGTGCTAATTACTTCTTCCGGTTAGAGGTAGCGGTGAAGGAAGTACAGATGCGTGTGGGGACAGTGTGGCTTTCTCGGCACTCGGCAAAAGACGCAAGGCAGCGCTACTAGCCACAACAATATTTTTTTAAGAGCCGACCACCCTATATTCGGTGGAGACGAAAATGCTTGAGGCCCGTGTTCTTAGGTTTAGGTGCACGTTAGAGAACCCCAGGTGGTCGAAATTTCCGGACAGCTCCCCGACGGCGTCCTTCATAACCATATCGTGGTTTTGGGATGACCATGCATGCTGATGCAAATATCACCGAGTGCGTCCTTGTGCTCAGTTTCTACATTGAGACGGGTAATCTCATCCTTATGACGAACCACTGAGATAGGGTTGACTTTGTGAGCATGATCGGTGCGACTAGAAGTATGACAGTGTGGTAAAATATGTGACCGTCACTTATGAGTTTTACCAGCAGTGTATTTTTTTAATTCTTCATGCGCAATATATTGTTGCAGTACCAAGGAGAACATTCTGTTTCAAATTGAGAGGATTCTCTGAAAGTTTTTTGTGTTTCCTCTTCGTCTCCAGGGTGCATTATTTCATCTGAATATTTTTCTCATGTCTCATGCGCCATGAAGACTGCACCTAGACTCGTGTGAGCTTGGGATTCTGTATGTATGCGGGCACTCAGCGTAGTGTGGTACGACTTCGGCTTTTATTCTGTTTTTGTGTACTTTAGTGCTTGTCTGAGGCTATATGAGTGCGTAGTATTTCATGCTATTCTTATCTTGCGTGTGTATTTCTATTTTTAACAATGTATTATTGCTCTTATTATTATTATTATTATTATTATTATTATTATTATTATTATTATTATTATTATTATTATTATTATTATTATTGTTGTTGTTATTATTATTATTTCTGCTACTGTCATTGCGACTCAAAGCTACTTGCGGAAAACAGTGGCAGTGGCCATTATGCAGTGACTTTCATCTTTTTGAAGCTTTTATTTCAATATTAAAGCACGAATTATGATGCCTTCAACAAAAATATGATTTTTGTTATTTTCAAGTACAGAGACGACCGGCATGTGCATTTGAAATAAACGTTTCCTAAACCATTTTTCCAAAGAATAAGTTTTGCGTCATTTCTTACGCCGGTCGGTGACGGATCATGCGGCTGAGACTTCTGGTGCGACGCACGATCGCACATGCGCGCCAAATGGAATATTCATCCTCTTATTTATTCTCAAGATTACAGAAAACTAAAATAAGGCTTTGTTATAACCGTGTCGATGCTCTGCCGAGCAACAAAAGCGGGCGTATGAGCGACCCGCGCCACGCCTTCTGAAAAGCGGAATTTGCCACAGTCATCATATATAGTTGCTACCATGTTTCTATCGCATTGGTACCATACATACCATATAGAGTAACTTCAGAAAGGGCCACGGTAGTCTGAAACCAAACACTCACTGCGCGCGCTAGCCACTGCAACGGCCGGGAGTGGGTTGGCTTGGAGCGCTCCCACGATGCTGCGGCCATAGGTAGAAAGAGCCCCCCGTGCGCAGGCCGTAAAGGAAGGAGCGAGCGAGTGCCCCCAGGCCGGCCGCGCTCCCTTAAAGGGACACTAAAGAGCAAAACGACTTTTCTCGCATTAGTAAAGTAGTCTTCCCTGAAACCGAAAACACCACGCTTTCTGCGCGAAGGCGCTTATTAAGCGAGAAAACGCGCGAAAAGAAAATACAGGTGGCGACGCCACCTTGAAATTCCCGCACCATTTGCCGTGACGTCACATATTTTTGACCGTAGCTGCTTGGGCCTACTTAGTTCCTAATCGGTTAAATCGAAGTACATTGTCCTCTGAGCGGGCCAGAGACTTGGCATAACGAGTTTGTGGAAATTTCGTCGAGCATGTGGTGCCAAAATACGTTAAATGCTTTTTGAAGTCTTTTACGTCACGAATTACAAAGTTCGGCGCGAAATTTAAATACGAAACTTTTAACTTGGTTTTCTCCTCTAAATAATAAAGCTATGGTGGTGAAATAAACTACACAAGAGTTCTCCGAGCACACTTTATCAATCTAAACCAGTTCATTGTTTCTCTTTAGTGTTCCTTTAAGCGAGAATCATTGTACCTGAAAACGGTGGTCGAGCGGTGGTCGAGCGGC
This sequence comes from Rhipicephalus sanguineus, assembly GCF_013339695.2. Lineage (NCBI taxonomy): Eukaryota > Metazoa > Arthropoda > Arachnida > Ixodida > Ixodidae > Rhipicephalus > Rhipicephalus sanguineus. The sequence continues at coordinate 127,160,894 of NC_051179.1, read as the reverse complement.
AGAACTCCCGCAAATAAGGAAGGGTAAGAGGATAGCGGTGATTCTGTATATTCATGGTATCTCTCACCGTACAGAGAGAGAAAGAGAGAAAGGTTAAGTTTAAGGCAGGGAGCTTAACCAGAAGTTTTTCGGTTTGCTACCCTGCACGGAGGAAGGCGTAAGGGGGGATAGAAAGGTAAGGAAGGAAAAAAGAGTAAGAAGAGAAAAAGAACGAACACAGTCAAGCACGGGAGCATCATAGTCGTTTAGCGAGGTCGGTTGAGCGGAAAAACTTCAGCAGCGCCTTCGTCGCTTTCTGGTTGGAAGCTAGAACGTTCCGGCACTCCAAAATTGATTGTTCAGAAAGCGGCTGGTCATCGAAACGTGGTAGCGTTCTTGAGAGGTGTTGTCTTTGGGAGCTATAGTGAGGACAATGACACAGGACGTGCGCAATGGTTTCCTCGCTGCGACAGTGAGCACAGGCAGCACTGTCTGCCATTCCGATTCGGTAAGCAAAGCTGTTCGTGAAAGACACTCCAAGCCACAGGCGGCAGAGGACTGTTGTTTCGGATTGGGATTCCTCCGTAATAGGAACCGGTATGACACGAATGTGAAACGTGTCTTCAAAGAAGTAGTGTTTATTGTGTAGTGATATATGAGAGCTTGTACATGTATCTATGCTGTTTGGCAACAACGTTTGACGTGGATGCACTCACGTTGACGTCTAGTGGCGCATCTCCATCGCGACGACTACCGTCCTTGATCACGAAATAAGCGCCGTGGTAGCTGAAGTTGATAACATATATACCTGGACACAGCGCATCGTGAATCCCGCGCAAAGATGACATCCAGAAGCACATAATAAACACTCCTACTCGATATGCGCTTGAAAGCGTCGTCAACTAAGGAGAGTAACGGCACGGTGTGCGCTCCCGAGTTAGGCTAATCAACGCCTGTGCTCATGCATACACTACGTACCACACTGCGCTTCAGCACCACGGGAGCGCGCAGGCGTTCCACGTCCCGCTGGCCTCTGTGTCGCTCCTCCAAGGCAAGACATACGCCCGTCGACTTCGCTGCCATTCTGCTGCGCTTACTGCAGCAGTTTTATTAGTCGGTGTTTCGCGATCGAAGGAGTCGGCGGCGAAACACCGTTGGTGCATGTGGAAGCTACACTACTCCGACAACGAGCAGTCACACGCTAACACGAAGCGAAAGGCAAAGAACGTAACTGGGTCTAGGGCGACTCCCGCATACTATGGCGGCCAGTGGTTTTCGCTGCTGTCGAAACGCTTTAACCTTGGCGTTCGAGACTGCGCGCAATCCCTGACGCCATGCATTAACTGCGTCGTCGTCGAATCGTTCTCTATCGGCGATAGCAAGTGTCGAGAACGAAAGTACGAGTTTGTCTTCTAGTCACATGTAGGCCTGCCGACGTTGAGAAATAAGCTAAGCACTAGGTTATAAATTTTGTCTCTCTGTTTTCAGTGTAGCGAATAAAGCGTTGTTAGCTATCTGAATATCCTGCGTGTAGTGTAGGGTGGTTGGGAAGAGACTTCAGCGCGCGACGCGACTATGCGCATTGAGGACGGCAAATGAGAAAGCGCTCTTGACCCATCCACTTGCTCCAAAATCCTGACTGATTGTATCTGCTCCACTCACAACTTCAGTGACCGACCCTGTCCACATCGGCCACTTTTCACGTCACCTTCGGTGCAACGACCGTTCCACCAACCTGAGCGCGTTTTTTTATCGCAGAACCCATGCTAGTATCACCGAAAGTTTCGTGCCGCGGCTCGCAGATGTGTGTCACAGGGTTCGTAGCGCATGGTACTTAGGCCGATCGTAAATAACAGCGGCGGGCGATCACGGCCAATCGTCATGCCGCCTCTTCTATATCACCAACCGAACTACAAGACTGTGTTTGCTGGTAGACACTGGGGCAGAAGTCAGCATAAGTCCTGCTTCCAAAGGTGAGCGGCGTGTCCGTGCGAAGTCAACTCCTCTACAAGGGATGAACTCTTCTGTCATCGCAACTTACAAAAAGAAGTCCCTGGCCCTCGATTTTGGCCTTAATAGAAGGTTACAATGGCTACTTTGAATAGCAGACGTGCGCTATGCCATCTTAGGAGCCCATTTCTTAAGGCATTTTCATCTGCTCGTGGATTTGAGCCGCTGTCGCCTGGCGGATAACATTACCGGCTTGTCGGTCAACGGTTTTCTGTCACACTCTAAGGCCCTTAACCCCACTTTCGTGAAACTACCTTCTTCACCGTATACAGCTCTATCCAATGAGTTTCCGGAGATTACTACACAGTCTCCGATGGATAAGACCCCTAAGTACTCTGTGACCCATCGCATCGTTACCACAGACCCACCTGTTCACTGCCTGCCTCGCCGACTCGGTCCTGATAAACTTCCAGTAGCTCGCAATGACTTCCAGCGTATGTTGCAACTGAAGATCATTCGTCCGTCATCAAGCTCGTGGTCGTCGGCGCTGAACATGGTTCCCAAGAAGAACGATGACTGGCGGCCCTGTGGCGATTATCGTGTAATCAGTGCGGTTACCGCTCCAGACAGATACTCGTTACGAAATATTCAGGACTGCACTTCTTTTTTAACCAGCAAAACAGTGTATTCGAAGATTCATGTCGTGAAAGCTTATCACCAGATCCCCGTTGAGTCTTCTGACACCCCAAAAATGGCTACAATACCCCGTTTGGCCTTTCTGAGTATTTCAGAATGCCTTTCGGTTTCAGCGTTTTACAGCCGAAATCACCAGAGGCTCACCGTTCTGTTTCGCCTATATACACGATCTTCTCGTCGCCAGCAAGGACACTGAAACAGAAGGCGCATCTACGGGAAGTTTCCACTTGACTTCGTGATTGCAATCTTGTCATCAATGTTGAAAAGTGTCATTTCGGGGTCTCAGAGATCGCATTCCCTGCACATCAGGTCACAAAAGATGGCATCACTCCTACACCTGACAAAGTTCAAGCTATCATCGGCTACGCGCCACGAAAGTCCACACGAGTGTGCGACATTTTCTTGGACTCGTCAATTTTTATCTCCGTTTAATCCCTACATGCTTCAACTGCTGCAGCCTCTTCAAGCACTACTCTCTACTTCTAAAGTCGAGTCCGCCGCACTTCCCTGGGAAACGGTCGCTGATGAAGCCTTTGCCGCCGTTAAGACCAAACTCAGGTCTGGGCAAAGATACTTTGAAATTGTATCGCGATACGATGCAAGATACTCAGGCAAAATTATTTGAGATGCAGATACAAGATACTACCGCAATAATTGTATCCGATACGATGCTGCCAATTGTATCTTAAGGTACTTCGATACTTTCGCAAATTTGTTATTATAGATCCATCTAATTTGGCAGCAACCGCCAATGCACAAAAATGTCTGCTTGAAATTTATTAACTGTGACCAACCATCTTTAATTTGAATGGAATGTCTCTTAGTATCTTAAAAGTCTTGTCCTTCTTGCTTAAAGTACATTACCTCAATTCCGAAATTATTTACTGGGGTTTGTTTAGGCTGCTAAACAAGACACCTCTTTATAATCTTCGCTGACAGCGGGTCTTGCTTGTTTTTGTTTTTTTTTAATTCATGGGAGTCTCTGCTCAGCTTGCCGACCAGCTAGCGGGTTTCCATCTAATCACAAGAACTTCAATAAGAAGCCTTGTCACGATGGCGCAAAAACCGGCGTGCACATTTACCTTGTCCGTAAGCCACCGCTACGCAATACTGGATCCCCGGACAGGTGTACAGCAGCAACAAAGCTGGTAGCGACATTTTTTATGACGCTTAGTGTATACGAAGAGCACAAAAAAGAGAAATGGCTGTTCATATACTACGTATCTTCTAGTGTAAAGCGTTTGTTATCAATATATTCACTAGCGTGCAATTTTCGAACAATTTTTCTTCAACGAAAGAACGCGTACAACGAGGAAACGTCTCAGACGTATTGTATTGTCACGCGGTATAGTGTCGAATGTGAAGGCGGCAGTCAAATTTCAGAAACCAAACTCTTCACTGAGCTAACTTGCGCCAAGAAACCTAAGTAACTGAACGCACAACAAAGCCCGCTGCACGGTGATAGCGGCGATCACATTCTTCGGTCGTCGGTAATCTGATTATCGGCGGAACGCGTCGTCTTTCATACATCACGGATCAGAGCTTCCAGCCTTATCACTGGAGCTCGCACATGCTAACGATTAAACTAGACTACTCGCGTCCTGCGCGTAATTTTAGCAGAACAATTGGAAAAATTTGCGACGCTTCCGAAACATTGCGGCGCGGCTTGCGCTGAGGTGTGCTAACAGTTTTCTTGCAGTTTAAACCCAATCACACCAAAATAAATAAATAAATAAATAAATAAATAAATAAATAAATAAATAAATAAATAAATAAATAAATAAATAAATAAATGAATAAATAAATAAATAAATAAGAGCGCATGGCAGTATAGTTGCACAAAACGTCGCAAGACACCGCCGCTATTCGCGCTATTGCCACTTCCAGCTCCGATGATCCGGCCACTAGTAATAGTAAAAAAAAAAAAAATCCGGGAGGCCTAAACAAGGGGGCGGGGGAGCAACTATAAGTAAAGTAGACAGGGGGTTCTGTATCAAATATTCGCAGTGAACAAGTATAGAAACCCAATGCAGGCGGGACCACTATTAGTTATGCCAATTAAGGACGAAGTATCGTCAGCTGACCTGTTAAGGTAAGACTATAGAAAACTAATTGCCTATGCAAAATTGCCTGAAAATACTAGTTGAGACGCTCATAAGAAAAACGGTACATTTGGTATAAATGTTTCTCCAATCTCCCATCTAACATCTATAAGATGACTTCTAATAATTTCCATTATTATAATGCAAACTCAATTTCACTATTTTATTAAGCGGTAAAGTAGAATGGTTTGTACTGTATACTCAAAGCCCGACGCGTTGGCCTTGTGGTTATGGTGCTCGACTACTGACTCGAAGGTCACAGGAACAAATTCTGGCCGGGGCCGACGAATTTTCGATGGAGGCAAAAATTCTCGAGGCCAGGTTTAGGTGCGCGTTCAAAAACCCCAGGTGGTCGAAATTTCCGACGCCCTCCACCACGGCGTCTCTCATAATCATAACGTAGTTTGGGCAAATTAAACCTCAAATATTATTACTGTATACTCAAGGCACCCCCACATAACTATATATTTGTTTACAAAATCTTCTTGGCAGAACAGTAAATTCAAGTGAAGTATAAATGTTTAAACAGTAGCAAATATAACGCAGGCATTTAAATGTAGCAACAAAGTAAAGAGCTTCTTTTGGCAGCCCTTTACAAAAGAGATATTGCAGCGACAACACCGGAAATAACAATAGAGACCTAGGTAATGTATCATATCCAAAAGAACCGTAGATAAGAAAGCGTTTGTGCTAACAATCAAATTGTGATTTCAAAAACTCTTTGAAAAAAGATAGCAGAAAGAAAAAGATGCGGTACACCGAGATATCTTTTGCTAGGTAAAGGCCTGTTGTAATAGATCGAGCATGGGTATCGCTGGAGCTATAGTTCTTAGAACATTATCTGCATATAAGCCAATGTCATCGTATGTAAGGCAAACTTACATCTCCGAAGTCCTTCAGGTCGCTGGTGTGTGAAAGCGATGAGACGCGAAGCTACTCCGTTCTTGCATTCTTCAGATTTCGTAACGAACCACCACGCAAGAGAATCTTCAACAACGTCACGAAAGCGGCATAAGAATTTCTGTGACAGATGCTGCGCTCATTAGAGTCCGTGGCGCAGGACCGTGGTTAAGAGAAAGTGTCACGGAACTGACACAAATAATACGAAAAAAAAAATATTCGCGAAAGCAAGAACTACGTCGGCTTGGTGTAGACGTTCGCGCGCGTGTTTGTGTCGAGACTGCGCGAGCGCTGCCACTTGACTCTGTTCCACCAATAGGGACGCGCAGACCTCATCACCTGCCCTCACTAGAGGACTCTGGCAGAAAGATAAATTTATGTCGCGGCCCTTAGTTTTATTCAGGTGGCTTAGTGGCGCCAGTACCAGATTCAGAAGCGGAGTTCAGCCAGCGATAATTGTTTCGCACGGTGGTGTTGCGATATCAGTATCTTAATATTAATGAGAACTAACATACAATTAATATTGGGTCTAACAAAGAAAAACGAGCCCTTAAAAATAATCTTCTTTCCTTCATTGATGGCAGTATTTTGTATCTTAAGATACACGATACAATATTGAATGTATCGGAAATACAGATACAGATACTCGTTTTTCGAGACGTATCGCGATACAGATACAAGGTACCCAAGGAGTATCTAAGATAGTATCTAAGATACATCTATCTATCTATCTATCTATCTATCTATCTATCTATATATATATATATATATATATATATATATATATATATATATATATATATATATATATATATATATATATATATATATATGGGTATAATACAACGGAGGCGTTGTCCACAGTGATATAAATATTTATGTCCCAACAGTTTCGGGAGGGGCCCTCCCTTCTTCGGGGGATGAGTTAAACTGACGTCGAAGTTCGGTCTTGCTTCTTGCCGCGTCGCTCTCACCTTCAAAGACATTTCAGAGAGTGGGGGAGATAGATTACGAGAAAAAAAGAAAAAAAGAAAAAAGGAGAGAGAACAACACCGACGAAGTCAGAAAGCGAGGCGAGGAAAAAAGAAAAAAAAAAAACGCTAACTGTGTATGGCATGAAGTCGTTAAAGGCGTTAGTCGGTTCGCGTCGGGCGAAGAGCCACCCAAAATTGTTGTCGCGGAGGGCAGAATGAGGCACCTGGGGGAAGAGTGTCCCCTTAATGTGTCGGCATACCGCCTTTCATCTCCGCCCGCTCCCTGTGAATAGGCTCCAAGTGGTAGACGAGCGTAAGCACTTTACCTTGTACAAGTAGTGAAAAACATGAACAAAAAATAAACAAAAAAATAAACAAAAAAAGGAGAAAAGAGAAGGAAAGCAAGAAAGTAAACGATACTGCACACGTACGAGCCAGTCAAGAAACAGGCATGGTCCCAATTATGATTCCGTGTTGCCAAATTCATTTTGGCTTATCTCTCAGAGGCAGGAGAGTCTTCCAGGGTCCTCATTGATGCCGGCTGATAATGTTCTAAATTTAAAGATAAAACATGCCTCACGTTGTTCGCGCGCGCGCGTGTTTTGGAAACCGGACTGTAAAAGAGTTACGCTGATATTTTCAAAGCTGTGGTTTGGCAAGCGTAGATGTCTGGAGAAGGGTAGCTTCGGCAGTGAAGTGGCGTGGTACCGGTGATTATTAAACCGCAGCCGAAATGGCGTGTCCGTTTGGCCGATGTATTCTTGCCCGCAGACGTTACAATGTAACATGTATATCACAGTGCTGGAGTCACAATTTAGGTTTTGGGTGATGTTCAATTTGAAATCTGAGAAGCTTGCCTTTGATTCACGCGTTGTGACCATGTGTGGGCATACCTTGCAACGAGCTTTTCCGCAGGGGCGGCACCCTGGCTCAATTTTGGCGGGGTTTGTTTCTGCTTTGACAAGAATGTCCTTCAGGTTTTTATCCCTGCGGTACACCACGCGAGGTGGCTCCGCGAAGATGGAAGTCAGTCGTTTGCTTTGCCTAATTATGTTGAAGTGGCGGAAAAGTATGTTGTTAACTCGTGGCACCGATGAGGAGTAAGTAAGTACAAGATTTGTTTGGGAAGTTGTTTTGGATACTGTTTTTGGCTCCTTATTATATCATTCCGGTTCACGCTGCGAGCACGTAGTATGGCATCGTCAATAATGTCTTCGGGATAATTTTGTTGTGATAGGGAATTCTTTAGGCGTTCTGCGTGTTTGTCGAATTCCTGTATATCGGTGCATATTCTTCGATACCGGTAGGCCTGACAATATGGAATACCCGTCTTGCAATGTCTTGGATGGCTACTGTTGAAATGTAGGTACATTTGCCGGTCTGTAGGCTTTCTGTAAAGGTTTGTTGGAAGGCGTTCATTTTTGACAGAAACAGTCACGTCCAAGAAGTTAATGCTAGTTTTAGAAATGCTATGCGTGAATTTAATAGATGGGTGGAGCTCGTTGAAATCCCATATGAACTGTTGAAGGCTCCCCTCATCCTGGTTCCATATAATGAATATGTCGTCCAAGAATCTTCTGTAATACAAAGGTTTCAAGGCGCGCCCCTCAATAAATGGGATTTCAAGAGATGCCATAAAGGTGCTCGCAAAGTTCGGGGCCATTTTTGTGCCCATTGCAGTGCCACTGACCTGAAGGAAGTGCTTTTTTTTTATTTATTTTATTTTATTTTCAAATACTGCCAATCCCTCAAAGGGATTATTACAGGGGTGGGAGTTAATTCATACATGAATGTACAGAAGTAATGCGAACAGCAAATTATGCGCTCTGTAAGAAATAGACATTTACACTTATAAACAAAAACAAAAATGCACACTCTAAATTTACACACAGTAAGCAATTACATCAAGCATTCCACAGCAATAACAATAAAATAACAATAATAAACAGAGTGACATGTGTCCGCGTCAAACAGCTTCATCCACGAGTTCAGAGAATAATTCTAGCGTAGGCTGAGTAACAATAAATTCATCTAAGGCATTCCAGTCTCTTACAGCTCGTGGAAAAAAAGAGAAGCGAAATACATTGTTAGTAGGACGAAATTCTTCTAACGTGAATCTGTGTTTGTGTCGCGTTTCTCTCGCAGAGCTATATGTAACAAATGACCTGGGGTTGATCTTAAAACTATTTTGTAACAACAAATACAGGAATTTCAATCTGTGCACTTTCGCTCGGTTAAACAAAGTAGCGAGGCCAGCCAGCCGAAGAAGTTCTGTTGGGGAATCACTACGCCTGTAACGATTGAAAATAAAGCGGACAGCTTTCCTTTGTACCCGCTCAAGCGCAGCGATGTTGTGTTTAGTATGCGGAAACCACGCAATACTGGCGTATTCCAATGTCGGCCGGATGAGACTGGTGTAGGCAAGAAAACGTGTTTCAAAGGTAGATCCGGCAAGCGATCGTTTGAGGAAGAACAATTTATTCATTGTTTTTTTAGAAATTTGCTGCACATGCGCATTCCAGCTTAGGTCACTGCTTATCGTTACACCCAGATATTTGTACTGTGAAACGTTTCGTAGTGGGGTACCGTTGATACTGTAAGGAAAGGTAAGTGTTGATTTCTTGTTTGTAATGTTCATGTAGACCGTCTTTTCTGCATTTAACACCATTTGCCAGTCTGAACACCACTGAGCCACTTCGTACAAAGAATTACTAAGTTTTGTTTGGTCATCTTCAGTTTTGATTGTGTGGTACAGTACGCAGTCATCTGCAAATAGCCTAATGTTTACGTCGACGTGCTTAGTTATGTCGTTTTGCCAATAAACTCAAAATGGTTATGGTTTAGTACAAGATCGAGAAGTTTAGACAGTACCTCGCCACTTACACCGGTCGGTGAGTCAAACTTCACATACTCAGAAACCGTAGCCCCAATTCCGTCGCGGTGGGGTATGTTAGTGTACAGTGAGCAGACGTCCATGGTCACCAGGAAGCTATCAACTGGGATGTTGAGACTAGAAGTTTCGCGGATGAAATGGTTTGTGTCCTTTAGGTAAGAGGGAAAAGTCGGTGGGATGTCTTTTATCAGGGAATTAATGAATTCTGACACGGGCGTAGCCAGAAATTTTTTTCGGGGCGGGGGGGGTTCAACCATACATTATGTATGTTCGTGCGTGCGTTTGTATGTGTGCGTGTATATATGCGCAAGCAAAGTTGACAAATTTCGGGGGGGGGGGGTTTGAACCCCCCCAACCCCCCCTTGGCTACGCCCCTGAATTCTGATATATTTTCTGTTGATGTACTCTTACTGGATACTATCGGACGTCCCGGATTGCCTGCTTTGTGTATTTTAGGGAGTAGATAGAAGCGACCGGGAACAGAATGGGCCGGCAACATCGCTTTTAGCATTTTGCCGGTAATTTTCCCCTCCCGATGGAGGTTATTTAGCGTTGCTTTTATCTCACTCTCAAATTCGGGAGTCGGGTCTTTTGGAAGTTCTTTGTAGAATTTTGTGTCTTATAACTGTCGCTCCCCTTCTTTTAGGTAATCCGACGTGTTTAGGATTACTATGCAACCCCCTTTATCAGCAGGCTTGATGGTAATGTCGGCGTTTCTTCGGAGTTCATCGAGTGCTTTTTGTTCTGATTTTGATAGGTTGTTGCGAGATGGCCGATTTTTTTCGTACGCCCTGATTATATCTTTTTGGACAGCTGATATATACATATCAAGGTTTTGTCCCTCTGCTCACTTGGACACCACGATTTGTCACCACCAATCAATCTATTCTCGCCTGGACGGTCTTTCCGATCATGAAAATATTCACGGAGGCGGAGATTGCGCGCAAAGTTATCGAGGTCCTGGTAGAGTTCAAACTCGTTGAATCTCCCGGACGATGGACAAAAGGTTAAGCCCCTCGACAAAAGTTGAAGCTGCGTGGGTGTAAGCATTGTAGTGGACAGGTTAAGGACATTGTTCTCATGAGTTTCTGAGTGCGCCCGGCTATCTTGTGGCGCGTGAGTGTCAGCTCCATGTTCGAGAGTCGGGCCGCTTTGACCGAGTCTACGCTGTTGTTTTGAGTGTTCATTTTTCTCTTCATTGTTAGGCTGATGTGGGGCAGATCTCGGGCCTTCTTGTGAAGTCCCACCCCTATTTTCTGCATGTAGTTGAGCAGTGGAAGTTCTACTGTCCCGGTGAAATTTGCGCTCTTTTACTTTTGAAATTTCCTTTCTCTTTTTTGACTCGTACTCCTCCAATTCTCTTCTCTCATGCTTTCCGAGATGAGACAACAATTTCTGCGATGTCTCCGCGACACTGTACTCGGCAGCCTTACGTTCACTATGGTCCGCAATGACCTGCGTCAATTTCAAGGACGCTTCAAGTAAGATTGCTTCCCACTTCCTCTTTTCGGTTTCACTTAGCGTTGACATTGAGGGGGTGCAAGCTAGGCGGAGGCCCTTAGGTGCAATTTGGTGAGATAAATATTTGCTTAATTGCTCCGCATGTTTTTCGTATTGCACCCGTTTCTCAATAGTTTCCTAATCGAGAGAAATGACTGGGACCATGCGTGTTTGAGACCGGCCGTACCTTCTGTGTCCTTGTGTCAATTGGAAGTCGCCGCCTTGGTCGTCGCCACGTACGTCCTCCTGGTGTTGTAGCGCCGCGCTGGCGGGAGCGGTGACGTTGTGACTGCTAGGGCCCTGGGTGGCTCTGTGTGTTCCTCGGGAGTCTGTTGTTGAGTGAGCTGGTGACCGGAGTTGGGCGTGCAAGGGGTTGGCGCTGCTCTCCATGTCGCTGAACTCCTTCGGAGCTGAACTCTGGTGTGTTGAGCCAGCAGCGCGACTCCCTCGAAGCTCGCGTGTAGGCCATCTGCAGCCAGGAAACGTCTCAGTGGGAGGGCTGAGAATCCATGTTCCACGTAGAAAACGCCGGCTCCCAACATCCCGCAGTGGCAAAGACGACGGGCCTCCTTGTTGAAACGCTGCACTTCCCGATTGAACCAGGACACGAAGCGCCAGTTCGAGTCGTGACGTCGGCGATTCGGTGCACGGGGTAGTGGCAGGCTTATGTGCACCGTTGTAATATCCGAGCGCACCTGTCTCACTCGTCGCAACGCTTCCCTCAACGAGTCCAGTGATTTCGAACATCCGGTTTTCACGATGTCATTGGTGCCAACATGAAGCGACAACGTCTCCACATTCTCAGGCAGGTACTCCAATAGTGCAGGCACATCAGAGTACATGGCACCACAATATGAGATGAAGCACGGAGTGGCTGGATCGTTCGGACTGAAGTGCGTATGAACATATCGCATGATGGAGTCTCCGATGACGGCGCACTTGGTGGGGTGATTTGCGTATCTTCGCGACAAACGCTCCATTGATGATGTGCTGGCAGCCATGGTTCAACGTAACTGTAGATATGTTTCAATGGGCAGTTCTTCTCGGGTAATGGGTATGGAGGGAGGGGCCCTCCATTCTCCCCGAAGAATGGAGGGCCCCTCCCGAAACTGTTGGGAAATAAATATTTATATCACTGTTGACAACGCCTCCGTTGTATTCTACCCATTACCCGAGAAGAACTGACCCATTGAACCATATCTATTAGAGCGCCTTGCGAAACACTTTCCAGCGCTGACCGCTTCGTAAGTTTATATGGAGAGGGAGCGAGCGAAATGCCCGCGGAAACGCGCGCATACGCATAGGAAGCTTTATAGCGCGACCTTGGTCGTACTACGTCTCACGAGTCCACCGTTCTGAAGACATGCGTTATCTGTTCGCCTGCACTTAGTTGCGCCCCAGCAGAAAAGCTTAGCAACGCGCAGCATAAAAGAAAACGCCCAAGGAAGAACCTAGAGTGTCATGTTCAAGCCACCGAAGTAAAACTGTACGTGATTTGACCGGAATACTGTTGCAGGCTTTGGTTACCTGGCCTACATTTACCCGCGCGTCATTCATCGTGAAAGTGCCAGAATTGTCATCGCCGCCTTTTAGGGGCGAAGCTCCTTAGGGTGTGGATCGTTCCCTGCTCCGCAGTTGTAGTAGTATGTATGTAGCCAGCTCTAGTTTAATGAATTGCTCACTAGATGGCGTTTCATGTATTTCTTAGAGTTGCTGTCAAAAGATGACAGATGGCGCTTGTATAATGCGAATGGCGCATGTCATTGGATGCCTGCGATCGTAAAAGGCGCTCGCTCTTGGCGCGCTTTCTCTTTCGCTCGGAGTCGCCGGATGGAGGCAGACAAAGCGCTCGCTCTTGGCGCGCTTTCTCTTTCGCTCGGAGTCGCCGGATGGAGGCAGACAAAGCGCTCGCTTTTGGCGCGCTTTCTCTTTCGCTCGGGAGCGGACACTTTCCCTGCATTTCACCGATCACAAAGCAGTGACCATGAAGGGACCAGGTAAACCAACAGTACAATAAAAGTTTGATGTTTAATATGCACACGGTGTTTCACACTCTTTATATGATGTACTGGGCCAATTTCACGGAAGAGTTTCACGGTTTACCGATGATTACCTGCGGAGCTTCGCCCCACTCATCATCATTCACCCCGTGGATGTGCTGTTGTAAGGACCGAGTGGTAGTTCGTCACGTTTGCGAGTGCGTGGCTCAACGGAACAGGCGACAAGAGAATACGCACGAATGAGTTTCGATCAACATTTATAGGGACAAGGTATGCTAGGGACTATGACGAAAAACAAGCACGGAGATAAACACACATAAATTAATCTGAAAGTCTTAACCGCGGAATGTCCGTTCAAGGTAGCAAAAAAAACGAAGTCTCACGACTCGTAGACAACGTTGCCTTGACGAGGGTCAGTCCACATGCGGCGACGAGTGTCGTTGAAGGCGAGCCCAAGCACGCAGGTGACACGTCACAAGACAAGGCCTCCGGAAGGCCTCCCGTTTGATCACGGCCTTGCGCCGTCCCAGGTGGCGACTGTGTGCAGGAACTCGTGACGCCTGCCCGCCGACACAGCAGGAGCCGCGCCCGGTACCGGTAGCCCCAGGCAGGTACCTCGGCTCCCCAGGTCTCACCGAGAACAGGCAGGAGGAGCTCCACGGACAGCGCCCTGGTCCGGCACGTCCTCGCTGGAGCCACCGCCAACGCCCGAAACACCAGGAAAGCACCAGTCCTCGCTGAGCACGGCCACGACAACTTCTCGGACAGCGCCCTGGTCCGGCGTGTCCTTCGGCTAGCTTCGCTCAGCCCTCTGTGCGTTCCACACGCGCCTCTCTTCTTTTTCGTCTTCTTTTCTTCTTGTTCCGCCGCCGCGCGTGCCACCTGCCCCTGGCTCGCCTTCATGTCGCCGTCGTCTTCATTCTCGTACGTCCGCACAAACATATCGAAATGCCACCAAAAGTTCACAGCCATATAAATTCCCTCTACAAATTTCCTCCATTCACTACAGCTGTGATCTTTTCCGTCCGTGTTTTTCTCATGTTTTGGTGGCACAACGGCAATATCGATGTCACCTTCCACGTTTCCTGCAGTCTCAACTTCATCTAAAGTATGTCCGCCGCGGTAGTGTAGCGGTTAAGGCGCTCGGCTGCGGACCCGAAGATCGTGGGTTGAATCCCGGCAGCGACTGTCACATTTCGATGGAAGCGAAGTGCTAGAGGCCCTTGTACTGTGCGACGCAAGTGCATGTTAAGGAACATAAGGTGGTCGAAATTTTCGTAGCGCTCTACTACCGGCGTGCCTCATAATGATACCGCGGTTTTGGCACGTAAAACCCCATATATTATTATTTTTTGTATCCAAAGTGTCGCGCAGGTGACACTGCACCCCGCTTCTGCTGCTTTGGAAGGGAAATGTAGGAAGCCGCCAGGCGAGCGCGAAGCATTATGCTAGAGAGGATGGGAAGCTATGCGAGTACGGCTTTCACCTTCGCCGCAAGGTCTGTCTGGCCGTACCATGCCCGGTGGCGTCAGCGACATCGCGAAACAAGGTTATCACTGATGCCAAGTATAGAGTTGGGTCGGTTTAGTTAGCGTTCTTCTTCAGGGTGTGCTCGCCTTACGTCCTTGTAACGCAATCATGCTGCTTAAAGTGAGCGTTTGCGTGGTTACCTTTCATAGATGCGGCGCTGGCGTTCTGCACAACTGAGAGGACATTTCCATGTCACCAGTGGGCGCAGAGCATGTTACGTGCGCATCTATATGTTTGTGCTGCCTCTAACACGATCACTACGGCTGTACACATTAAACTGTCATATCCAAATCAGGGGAAGATTACACATTAGAGCAAAAAAAAAAAAAATTCACCCCACCTCCCCAAAGGGAATCGTGAGGAAATGCGAATGCATTTCTTTGGCGCGAGTGTGCGGCGAAGTAATTATATAATGAATGACGAGACGGTGATTTGTAGGGTAACCATTTATTTAACACCTGTTTGTATTATCGTTGCACTTGACGGCCACGATCACTGCCTTGTGGTCGGTAAAGTGCACGGTCAGAGGGTCTTTGAGAAGCATGCGGGTGCCACATTTTCGGGTAAAGACTAGATCAATGCAAGTACCGTGAATGGTTGTGGGGCACAGTTCGGATGCGGTAGAGGCACACTGCATAGAGTTCTTGGTGCGCATGTACTCGACAAGCCGCTGTCCACTCGTCTTTCGCACGTAAACGTTAAAGTCACCAACCAAGACAACGGGGTCAGAGCTTTTGGAGCGCGCACAGACACTTTCCATGGCCGCATCGAGCTGCGTGGCAACGGCGTCTCGGGCGAGGTTGGGCGCGAGGTACACGGTCACCACAAAGACTCCGTCTCCGCTGTAGGCGAGCATATACATGTCCTCGTACGGAGACGCGTCTCACACGGGCGTGGTGGCAACGGCGTGCGATATCATGTTGCCGTACACATTGGACACGAGATTGACGCCGCAGTACTCGCCGTTCTTGTCGCTTCTGGCAAAGAAGTACGGGTCAACGGCGTCGTCACCACCGACGCTAGGGCAGGCTCGGCGATCGAGGACGAGAAGCGAGGACTGGGATTGTCGGCGCAGTTTGCGAGCGAGCGAACGGGAGTGGGGCGCCCGCCGAGAGGTGAAGCGCCGAAGCACGCGCCTACCCTCGCCCACACTCTCCCACACACGCGGGAGCTCCCGCGATGCGAGCGCCCTCACGCGCCCAAACGCGCTCCTCCTCTCCACTCGCAAATGTTGCTATGGGAGAGGGGGGCGGGAGCGGAGAGATCGCGGACGCCGCACGGCGCCTGACATTGCTCGACTAAGAAATGCATTCGCATTTAAAACCATTTTTTCCTAGCCTCATCCAAGCCGCACCAAAAGGCCGGCGGCTCCCCCGATGCCTCGGTGGCCAGTACAGTGGTGCGCTGGAGGCGCCGGCCACTCCCACCCCTGAAATTATGCTCTCTCCGTGCGATTGGGACGGCCGGAAAGAAACCTGCCGGCGCGCAACCTCGGAAGCCGTGGCGTGTAAGAGGGCTGTACAGGTAATGACGGGTGCTTGGCGCTCTGTGACATACCACGAGAAACCCAAACTGGTTGAAAGTCAGCATGGACTCTAAGATCGGTAACATAAAATGCGCGACACCGCGGTTTTGTCGTCACACTAAACAAAGCCACGCTCACTTGGAAGAACGTACTTCCAAGGTCATTTTACTCTCGCTGCACCGTTGGACGTACCGAGTAGCACGAGTGCCAAGCTCTGCTGAATAGCCTCATTAAGGACTGTGAGGACTCGCCTTCTGGCCAGGAGCGCTCAAGAAAGCATCGAGGAAGACGAACGGCGAGGTTTGTAGATAAAAAGGAAAAAATGGTTCACTTCACTACATGTTGGTAGGGAATCCCTCTTCCAGCGGGCCGAAGCCAGGTTTAAAGGTATTTCGGTGTCCCTATAGGGACAGCCGGTCTGGAGGCGCTTGCTCGCTCGGGAAAATATTGTCCACCACATTCGTTCCATGAGGTAACTCTCAAGACGGCGCCTCAAAGAGAGAGAACGTATCGGACCACCTACGTTCGATTTCTGAGAAAAAGCGAGGCCAGCCTGCCATGTTTCCGAAACAACCGCCATTTCACTGCACCAAGAAGTTCTTTTCACTGAAGCTTAGGCGCTGTACTGCCACAAGCACCCGGGCGGGTGACTCGATGGAGGCGATCGTTATCTTCTCGGTAGCGGCGGCGACAATGCGACATCGCCATCCCAGACGCATGATGTCCGATACCCTGCACCTGAAAACGTAGTCAAAGAAACGGCTCAGCTTGTCACTAGTGCTAGCCCCCTGTCACTAGTGCGTGCCCCGCGGATGGAATAATTAAAACGAAGCGCATGATATTTGGATAGTGCTGTGCAGTGTCGGGAAACTGCATGCGATCCGGAGTTCTGGAGTACGGTATCTGCGTGCGGATATATGTGCTGGCGCTGTTCAGTGAGCCACTGTTTACGCCGCTGGTGCGGTGAAATGCGGCACGACCAATCCATCTGTGCGCGCAGCCTTACTTTTGTGATCCACGTAGGACCAATATCCATTCTCTCTGAGGAGTCGTCCAGAAGGCGCCTGACGACTCATTTGGCTTTCAGGCCAAATGAGTCGTTTACTGTTTACGAAAGCATCTACGAGAATGATAAATGTTATTGCTATTAACAGTTTTACGTTTTTGAAACCTTGAAGGGATTCCTTTATTCTTTCATTTCTCTTACATGGGCGCAGAGTATCCTTACATGACCGACAGAACAGCGCTGCGGGAAACAGTACTTTCAGGGCGGGTACAACACTTGCTTACGTTACGGTCGGTTTAGTAATCCTCTGCACGAAAATACAGCGAGCACGCAAGTAATTTTTTGTTGTTCATCCCACTGTCGCAGAAGTGCGGCAGTTAGACATTTCGAGCGTAGGAGTTCCCTGCGCGGCGCCCATTGGAAAATCGTCGATTTCGTTGCTGCAGCTGCTCTGGGTCAAGTGGCATACACTGTGCGGGCATCCGAAGACATTACATCGACGTGGCATTTTCTATAAATTGCAGCTAGATCGAGTCTCGAGAGCTAGCAAAGCCCGCATAGCGATGTGCGATAATGAAATTAGCCTCGAGATGCGACTAAGCAAGCTTGAAACTATCACCGACACGCGACATGACAGTGGAGCGCAGCCCGGACATAACGGAACTTCTGGACCAGCAGCGCCGTTCTCCATGGTAACGCCAAGAAGTTTTTTTCGCGAATCAAACAGTAACGCACAAGCAGTATTTTCTTACGTGTTTTATTTTGATTGCTATTTTGAGTAATAGCGATCATTTGTACTGAGGACTCTTGGCGTCATCGGGCTCATTCCAAGATGTCCCACTGGTGGCGCGTATTGTGTGCTACACTTAGGCGCCTTAATGCCATCGTTGCCACGAAGGAACCAAGGAACGCTGCCATCGGGGCCCCCCAGCTACACTTACTTTAATTTCTCGATTAGTAGAGCATTGCTGTTGATAACACTGACGTTTTAGACGTAACCAATGAATGACCTTTCACTCTGAGATAAATTGTTAGTTGGCTTTAGTGCGCCTTTAAACAAAACCTTCACGGTCAATTCTAAAGAAGAAACTGTCCTCCTCCACTTTGAGGTTAGCCCATAGGCCCAACACCTTTATGGCTTCTTGTTTTCATGACGAAGGGACATGTGGTTCGTCAGCTGGTATTTTTCTGAAAAAGATATATTGCAGAGGACGCATGAGTAGGGACGCTCTCCTGTGTGAGTGCAGATGTGCATCACGAGGCTGGTTTTTCGCGAAAATCATGCACTGCAGTGGATACATGTGATGATGGGTTCGTGGGCCCTCAGACACAGACAGAGTCAAGGACAAGAAAACATTTATACACAACACTCATCAAAAGACAAATACATAACGTACACTTGCTGGACACTAATATACACAAGTACTCTTCCCTAAAGCCTCAATCCTTACAGTCCTATACGCCTACGCGAGTATCTGCGCGTTCTGCCTAGTACGGAGTCTATTGTTCCGTAGGCGTCACTCACGGCACCGATGACCGCGTAGCTGACGCACGCTCGCAGCAGGAGAGGCACGATGAGCCGTCGACGTGTCGGACCCAGATCCCGAGCTGCTCGCTCAAGACCGCACCGGACCACGATGTACCCGGAGTAGCACCGAGTCCACTCAGCATACGGTAGTGCCGGACCGGAATACGTGGCGCGAGGACCACGCCCTCAGAAGTCGGTAGTGCCGGACCCCAGAAGCCTCAGCACCATGTGCCGACTCGGTAGCTGGCTGGTCTCGGACACACCATCAGTAGCTTGGCCTGGCCCGCTCGCACGTCCACCGCAGGAACACGCCGCAAGGCCTCGCCTGCGACACCCGTTCGCCAAAGGAAACGCCAGGCTCGTCCCGGCTGGTCTGATGGGCCCCTGCTCGCGGATCGAACGAGCTGCTTCTTGCTCGATCGCTGGCCACGCACGCTCTGTCGTCGCCGTTTTGAAGGTCACGCGCTTCACGTTGGCCTCTCCCGCGCGCACTCCGTCGTCTTCTTCACTTTCGTTTTCACTTCTTAATAACACCTTCTTACTACAATACAGTTGTAGGGACGCTCTCCTGTAAGACTGCGGATGTGCACCACGAGACCGGTTTTTCGAGAACAGGACGCATTGCAGTGGACAGTTGAAGCGACGCTCCCGTGTGTGAGTGCTCATGTGATGAACGGGTAGCCTTTCATCACAAACGAGGCATTTCAATGGACACAGGAAAAGGGACGCTCTCCAGAGTGCGTGCGCATGTGTCTCACGAGGTTATTTTTCTGCACAAAAGCTGCGTTGCAGTGTACACAGGAGAACGGACGTTCTCCTGTGTGAATGCGCATGTGCGTCACGAGGTGGGATTTCTGCAAATAGGATGCATTGCACTGGACACAGGAAAAGGGACGCTCTCCGGTATGCGTGCGCATGTGTCTCACGAGGTAGTATTTCTGCAAAAAGGAGGCACTGCAGTGTGTACAAGAAAAGGGACGCTCTGCTGTGTGAGAGCGCATGTGTAAATTTAAATAGTCTTTCCGCGCAAAGGCTGCATTGCAGTGGACACAGGAAAAGGGACGCTCTCCTGTGTGCGTGCGCATGTGCCTCACGAAGTCGTATTTCTGCAAAAAAGAGGCATTGCAGTGGGTACAGGAAAAGGGACGCTCTGCTGTGTGCGTGCTCATGTGGATATTGAGGGAATCTTTCCGCGAAAAGGATGCGTTGCAGTGGACACAGGAAAAGGGACGCTCTCCTGTGTGAGTGGGCATGTGAGCCACCAGCTTGGATTTCTGTGTGTATGTAGCTGGACACATGCGGCACTGGAAGGGGCGCTCGCCCATGTGTTTCCCAAGGTGTCTCGTCAAATGTGCCTTATTTCGTGTCACATAGGTGCACTGCTGGCAGGAATGCAGTCGACCTCCTACAGGCGCCAATGAAGAAGACGGCTCCAGGGACTCAAAAGGCAAGGCACCTGCAAAGCCAACGAGAGCACACAAAGGCAATGCAAATTATATGTCATGTACTATGTGGAACTAGACTGCTGCAGCAGGCAATACAGAACGGTTGCTCCACATGTAAGTGAAGTAGATGATCACCTTTTCTCACGCAAACCAAAGCTCCTGTTATGGCAACAGTGCACCGGCCCAGCACATTTCACCAAAACTCCCATAGTGCAGCACATGAGTGCTATGCTTTATGCTGTGGGATCTGAGATCGCGGGTTCTTATTATCGCCGGCTCTCAGAGCACACGGAAGACAGCAGACGCGGTCGGTTCAACGAACACATTCAAGTTTATTACACACTGCTTTTACATTCGGCGAGCTCGCCGACCGAATCTTATTACAATCTAGTCACTCGCTAAAACAATTACACGCGGACAATGAATACTTGGATAACATAACACACATTCAACAACGTAACACATGAAATACACCATAACATACGACAAGCAATAACCGCGAATGCGGCGTGCGAGGACGCACGACTCACCGACGAGGGGCCCCGAGGGAAACGAGCCGCGGTATCGTCCCCCAGCGGGACCCACCTCGGGAAGCCGCCCGTCCACGCCAGCCGCCAAATCCCAAGAGACTTCCTCTTTCCCGCCCGGCGGCCGCGGCGGGCTCGCTCGCTTCTCTCCGGTGGCGCGGCCGTCGCTCACGCGCGAACCCCAACGCTCGCGAGCACAGCGCCACTGCCGCCGACGGCCTATTCGCGAGGCGCGCGTGCGCCACTCGGCGCAGACAACTCCACAGGGGCCGACAGCACCCCCACAATGCATGCGAAAACAGGTGGATGGATGGATGAACAACTTTATTTTAGTCCTTCGGTGCGCGCGATTAGCGTGCAGCGGGCCGCTCCCACGTCGGGACAGAGAGGCCTTGCCCCTCCGCCGCGTCGCGGGCCCGATGGACAGCCCAGAGCTGTGCTTCAAGGTCCGACCTACCCATGCCCGGCGTTCCTGCACAAAATCTTTCCGGACGCGCATCTTGACAATGCGTGCCGCTTTTGTAAAGAAATAGCCAGTCTTGCTCACATGCTCTGGGGTTGCCCCCTGGCACCGGGGGCCAGGACCACCAAGGAAAACAGGTGCCAAAAATAGAATCTCATTTAGATGTCATTCCGATTTTATATCTAAAGAGTCAAATGTTTCTGGATACGCGCCAATAAACCCATTAAACTACTTACTACACGTTTGTTCCCATAGAAGTATCCACAAAACACTGCACAGCAACACGACCATTTCAGTGTCTAAAACATGAAGCATGTGAAATAAAATATGACTAAAAGAAGCTTTTATCAATGAAACAGAAAAATATGAATGAAGGGAAAAAAAACATTTATTACGGTTACAATGGCACCACGGCTTATGGTGGTGAGAACCGCAAGGACATTAATGTGCATTACACATGGCACTGTTTCTTTACATTACTGCCACAGTTTACACATTTCCTCCTAATGTCTCTATAGTGCTTCAATGAAAGCATAATGATACCAGGGAATGCAATGTCATTTAATCACCAGCTAATGCTTGAATCACTTACAGTCACTTAGATCATTATTTACATCTTGTAATGTCAAATCAAAGTGCAACTACCGAACCGAGCATTGTGACAACTTATCTGCAAAATTGTTTCTTTCAGCACAGGCAAATATGTAAAAACAAAACTATATAATACATGGTCTGAACGAATGCTGCTTAGGACAACCTGAATTTTTTTACGCTGATGATTGAAATTTAAATGTTGGAATGAATTGCATTATTTTCTTCCCAATTTTAACAAACAAACAGTGCAAAAAGTAAATAGGCAGTACCGTAAGCTTAAAATAGCCATTCCGAAGTAGCACTCTAGACATGGTCCCATCGCCATCACAATAACAAGTTCATAATGGATTAGGCTACAACATAGGTGTAAAATGGTAAATAATTTTCAGGAAGAGGCCGTTGCAATGACCGTCTCAGAATATTCACAGCTTGCCGTTTTAGCTTGCTAATTAGAAGGAATAGAATCATGTTCAAAAGCGCACAGACCACTGAGAAAGCGAGCACAAACAACACAACACACCCACACATATTTTTTCCATGGGATCCAATCAGGCTTACATGTTAGACGTTCTTAATCAATTACATTGCTAGTGTTGTATTTCAGTGACTACATTATGAGTAATTTCACGCAACTAGTTATCTGTTTGAAAAGACAAGCGCTATGCATATATATGGCAATAAAAACATGAACACTTTAACATGGCAGGAAATATAGATTCGAACAGCTGTGGTATTCTGATCCATCGGCATATAGGTTACGAATGTCCAGAGGAGGAGGAATAAACGTTTATTGCACGAAACGGTATCGCGGTGCTAGTCCGGCACCTACCTTAGGAGGGAGGTCTCATCATTCTAGGAACCCTCTGGCCTTCGCTGCCTCCTTGGTCCTGGCGACGAGACATCGTTGTTGGTCCAGGTCATCTGAGGCGAGCTTGGCCTCCCACGTTTCGATAATATCCTCGTCTTCTTGGTCGGCATTACCGGCATTCGGCGAAGGCGTTGTGTCTGTCTGTATATTGTACGGGCACACGAGGATCATGTGGGCCAAGTTGTCAGGTATGCCGCAAATTGGGCAGGTATAGTCGTGTAACGTTGGGTGCAGTCTGTGCATTAGTATACCGTGGGTGTAAGCGTTGCTCTGAAGTCTTCTCAGTATGGTGCTGCCCTCTTTGTTGAGCTTTGAATGTGGTGGTGGGTACTCTCTGCATTCTAGCCTTTGATGCTGAAGTATTGCAGAGTATGTGATGGGTACGGACCCAGCCTCCGCGGACGCAGTCTCGGCGTCAGGAAAGTGGGAGGGGATAGCCCGGAAGGCGCGATCGCAGGCTTCGGCGTGTGCCGCCTATTTCCCCTCCAGCCCCTCGTGCCCAGGAACCCATGTCACACAGATGCACGGCATCGGAGTACTTCGGCGCTTCAATATTTTGAGTGCTTTGGCAGACACACGACGTTTGGTGTAGTTTCGCATGGCTGCTTGCGAATCTGTGTGGACGACAGCTGCATCCAAGCACGTGGTGGTTGCTGGTGCGATTGCCGCCTCTTCTGCAGTTTCTAGGTTTTGGGCGCGAAACGTGGCAGATGCAAGCTCTACGCAGCGAGAATCTACAACGCTCAAAGCGTACGCCTATCTATCGCGATATTTGGCTGCGTCTGTATATCTGGCGTCCGAATCATGGCTGTGATTTCACCGTAGAACGTTGACTCGGGCCTGTCTTCCTTGCTTCTGATTCGTGGGGTCCACGTTGCGTGGGATTTGTGCAATGCAGAAAGATTCGCGGATGTTTGGCGGAATTTGTTCTTTTCGGTCCGTGTCTGTGTCGGCTACAGAAGTTTCGCCGTAGTTCAGCCACTGAAGCATTGATCTTCCAGTAGGCGAGAGCTTTAGCCGCTCTAGTTGAGTAGCCTTGCGCACTTCCCCTAGTTCCTGCCAGGTGTTGTGTACGCCCATCTTGAGAAGTTTCGCAGTGGAAGCCGTGAATGGGAGCCCCAAAGTGATTTTGGTGGCCTTACGTATTAGGATGTTGAGCTTCTCCACCTCTGCATTCTTCAGCGCGAGATAGGAGGTGCCACAGGTTATTCGACTGCTCAGGAGAGCTTGCATCACACGTAGTGTGACTTGTTCTTTAAAGCCGCTTCTACGGTTCACAATTCTCCTGACGAGATGCGTTAGCTGCTATAGCGTGCGCTATAGTCGAGCGAGTGTGGACGCCCCGGACCCATATCTTTGTGGATGAGGAGCCCCAGCACTCGGTAAAGTTTTCACTTTTGGGATGGCCTTTCCGTTGAGGGTGACGCTGGGATCGGGTTCGTTCTAAGCGGCTGGCCGTCCTCTGTTTCTGGAATTCAGGATCAAGTGTTCCGAGTTTTCGGGAGCGCATCGGAGACAGCTTTTTTGCAAATACCTCTCGATGGTATCTATCGCTTCTTGTTGGCGCATTTCTTGCGTTCCGGTATTTGAGGCCCTTGTCCATAACGTGACATCGTGTGCATAAAAAAAAGCATGTCGTAGGTGTGGTATAGCATCGAGGAGGCTGGGTAATTTGATCAAGGCAACGTTGAAGAGCAAAGGCGAAATGACCGAACCCTGCGGAGTACCTCTGCCCGGTAGTCGGAAAGTGTCGCTGCGGAGGTTGTATATTCCCAATGTGGCCGTGCGATGCGTAAGGAAATTCTTCACGTAGTTGTATATCCACAGCCCGCAGTCCAGGTGTTCGAGATTGCAGAGAATAGCGTCGTGACTGACGTTGTCAAAAGCTGCCTTTATATCGATGGCTACAATTTAAGATTTGCTTTTCGTGCTCAGATGATCTATAAGGTCTTCCTTGAGCAGAAGGGAGATGTCTTGCGTTGATAGGTGTTGCCTGAATCCGAACATTGTGTTCGGAAAATATACCTTGTCTTCGAGGTACGGAGTTAGCCGGCTGTGTACTATGTGCTCGAATAGTTTTCCTACGCACGAGGTAAGGGAAATTGGTCGCAGGTTCTCGATGCTGAAGGGGTTCTTGGGTTTAGGGACCATGGTGATCCCCAAGTGTTTCCAGGTAGCCGGTATTTCTCCGCTTTACCAGCATTCCTTGAAATACTGGAGTAGGGCTTCGAATGTTCAGAGAGCCAAACCAATGGCTCAGTACTTGTTTCCTCATTTCAGCACACCACATGTGGGTAGACTACAGTATAATCTTGATTATGCGAATCTCGCGGTGTCACAAAAATATTCCCATGAACAGAAATCCATATCACTGGAAAATGTGTGAAAGCGGTATGCTTAGTTGGCTAGGCACTATCTAGTATGGCTAGGTATTGCTACTAGTATGCTTAGCATGTGACAAAAGAATAATAAAACTGCCGCACGTTTAGATTTATTGCTTCTCAGGGCCTCAGCAAGTTACAGATTATTGTGAATTATTACCAGTAGTCTTCAGAAGTCAGCGATCATGCTGGTACTCTTCCTTACTCGGCGCGTGTAATTACGGGACAAGGTTTGCCGTTTCCCGAGACATTAATAGCCCCTTCATCATCTCGCTATGCTTCTCCGCACAATCTCAGCGTAGTGCGGCGATTGTGACTTGAAGGTCCAGGAAACAGGATCCGACTTTTTTTTTTACAATTCTCTAACAAGATCGCTCTCCACGCAGAAGGAGGCGGGAATCACATTTTGCGAATGTCCCAGCGCTGCGCGCCGCGCAGTGGCTTCCAGTGATTGGAATAGCCAAGGGCATTTTGTAGCAGATTTTCATTGAAAAATGCGAGAAATTTGCACCAAGTTGCGCAAAGCTTGGCACAGCGAATCTGGTTGATTCTCAGCTCGTCGTGCTGCAGCACGGCAATCGCAATGGCGGCGGCGATTGGTCCAGCGTGCTTGGCCGAAGAAGCGGCAGCCAAAAGACGGCGACGGACGGATCCGAAATGCGCGCAAAGCTTGCCGCTCTGAATGTGCTGAAATCACTGTCCCTGAGCAACGGTGTAAGAAACTGTGGCGTTTGCTATGGCAATGGCTCGGTGGCGGCTGCTCCTCGGCGAGGCGCGCAGGTGTCGCGATTACTACGGCAACAGCTGCGCAGCAGGAGTTTTTTGTTAATGGATGCCTTACTACTTGCTTTCACAGTTGGCTGTTAAAAAATGGTTACTTAGCACCTGCCGTCAGTTTCGTAGCATGGTGTAAAGACAAGAAAAACGGGACAAAAGCTGCGCATTGCGTTTGCTACAGATAAAAAAAATTAAAAAAAAACTCACAGGGTTTTTTATGTGTTCACCTAAGACAACTCGAACGCGAATAATAATAATAAATAATATCTGGGGCTTAACGTCCCAAAACCACGATATGATTATGAGAGACGCCGTAGTGGAGGGCTCCGGAAATTTCGACCACCTGGGGTTCTTTAACGTGCACCTAAATATAAGTACACGGGCCTCCGACATTTTCGCCTCCATCGAAAATGCAGCCGCCGCGGCCGGGATTCGATCCCGCGACCTTAGACCACCGTGGCGGGGCGACTCGAACGCGAAAGCGTCTTCTTTCTCTTCTTAGTCGATGTATTATTCCTCCCCCACCCGCCTCCGAAATCTTTCTGTACCTAACGTACATCTGCACTGCCTCCAGGATCGGAGGCAATGCAAGCTTTCTGCACCTTTCTGCAAAAATTTCCGAAGCGTGCGACTAGGGATTCGAAACTGGGACTCCTCGCTCCACAGCGCGCTGCCTTGGACAATTACGCCATACGTCTGTCGTTCTCCAGGCTACTAACGGCAGAATACAAACGCACGCGGCCTTGGGTGAAATGCACGAGACGCCACACATGGCGAAATTAAATTATACTAGGCGCGGGCCACGCTGCATCGCTGCCCGCTCTGCGTTTGCGTCGTATCGCTGGTGACCCACGCTAGTTTTCCATTTTGGGGATGTAGCGCCGCGCCACTCGTGGTCAGTCGGCCAGAGAAAAAGAAGAGCGTCTCGTGGCTCGTGGTGGCGCGAGCTAGTGGGAACGCTTTGGCTCTTGTAGACTTATGCCACTGGAGGGAAGAAACGAGACGGCTGAACAAGAATCACAGTATACATCGTACACCGTGACCAGAATCCCGAGGCTAAAATTACAGCGCAAACACACAAGAGAACCACGAAGAAAAACGTACGACACAAGCGCTGACTAACAAGTGCTTCATTCTTTCATACGCCAATGCATACATAAGCTCAAGGCAACCTTACCGCACATGCGCACGCAACAATAGATCGAAACCAAAACGTGTAACGAGGATGACAGTTAATTAGATATGCGAAGACCTGAAATCATGTTCAGAAGGGTGCAGGGACAAAGTAAAGAAGTCAGAAAGACAAAGCAGTGCATTTGTGCTGTAATTTTAGCTTCAGGAATGTGTACCAACTAGACCCAAATGAAGTTTTATTTTAGTGACCAGAATCGACGCCAGGAGAGAACGCGAGCCGTGGCTTCACGTGCCACTGCCAAGCACAGTCTCCGGTTTTGTCAGAAAAAAAGAAAAAAAATAGACAGCCACAAAGTGAGAGAAGACGTTGCTAATTAAGACTACGCGAACTAAGACTAGGCTTATAAGACCTTGCTAATAAACTAGGTCGGACGCAAGCTCCGCTGTTAGTGCATCCTAGCACTACTAGCGCAAGCTGCCCAATGTTTTTAGGTTACGGCAAATACGGAGACATACCTGAAGAAACAGCTTGAGGCTCTGTTTGTGTAGCACTCGTTGACATAATTTTCTTTTCATCTGCTTGCGATGCCTCGTGGCGGGTTAGTAGTCGCACTTGAACAGACTTATCGGTGACATGGCCCGCCTCACATGCTGGCTCGAGTGATGTGTCTACAGCTTCTCCCGACTCGCAATTCAGACCCGGTGCTGCATCATACACTGGTTCAGTTGCGATGTCATCCTGAAACAAATTGGCTTGTCTTGTTGCGAGTGATAACGCGAAAAATTATTGTCGAAAACAGAAATGAAACCTCTCTTACGTAATCTCTTTCGCTGCAATGACTTGGTCTTGGAGTGTGCCCGCTGGTTCCGTCTCCAGAGAGTCCAAGAATCTGCGACAGTGTATGAAAAGATGAGTGTACATACGCAACAGAACGTGAAGTTATGGCAAGTATTAAAATGAGTACTTTTCGGAAATTTTGAGAAAAATTTACTGAAACCACTGATACTATTGTATAATCGCCTTGTTTTGGGTTTTTCGGATGATGTACCCAGCTTTGCCTTCCGCAATTGCCTTCAATGCTGCTCAGACTAGTCAAACCTATTATATGCTTCTCTAAGCAGTTGATTTGGGCCGCATAATAAAGTTGTATCGGATTGTGGAAGATGTTTATGTGAGCCAGTGGCGTACCAACTCGTCCGCGAGTGGCGGGGCTGGCATCGCTCACTCTGGCCGCAGTATATATATATATATATATATATATATATATATATATATATATATATATATATATATATATATATATATATATATATATATATATATTTATATATATATATTAGGCAAATGCCTATTTTGTACCTTGCACTCCTATCGCGCCACTTTACATGAGCATGAATTAGAGGCTAAGAAGGGCTCTTAGAGTATTTTCATAGTGCCTATTAATGTCTATTTTTGGCGTTTGTGCTTAAATGCTGACAAAGGCCTATAAATGGCTATTTTCGAAATTGGTGCTTATATGAACACTATTTAGCCTCCAGTTTCGCTCCCGGGTGCAGTTTGAGAGCGTTATTCATGTTACCGCGCAACATTGACTGTTCGGAACTATGGGGTTCAACCTAGTCCTCTAATTCAACCTACCAGGGTGTAGCCAGAAATTTTTCGGGGGAGGGGGGCACCTCGTTGATCAGAAGTGGGGGCCGGGTAGGTAGAGGGGATCGATTGTCATTTTGAGCTCTGTATGCCATGGCAAAAAAAAAAAAAATTCCGGGGGTGGGGGACACCCGCCCGGTGTGCCCCCCCCCCCCCCGCCCCCCCCTGGCTACGCCACTGCAACCTACTCCGGGAAACAGCCACTAGCAGTGGTGAAGGGGACACGCCGGAGAGCATTCGCCGCCGCAATGACATGGCGGGAGCGGTTGACGAATGCGAGACCGCGGAGAGCCTTCAGTGGAAAGGCGAGTGAAGAGCAAAAAAAGAAAGAGAAATGGGATGTGCACACGGCTTTTGTTATGTTTGCAATTGACTTTGTCAGGTGTTCACTGCAGTAGAGTAGGCTGAAACGCTTTTCGGACGGGGGGTACGAGGGTGGTTCAACCATACATTATATATGTTCGTGGGATCGTTTGTATGTGTGCGCATATATATACACATGCAAAACTGAAAGGTTTCGGGGTTGGGGGGGGGGGGGAGGGGGGGAGAGGTTGCACCCCTGAACCCCTCCTCCACCTGGCGACGCCAGTGGTACACTGCCAGGGGAGAAATTGGCTCTACGCGATTCGACCCGGCCAATAGGAGCAATCCCTCCCTACTGGTCGTTTAGCGATCTGGCTTTCTCCTCCTGCCCTGCCCAGTCATGTCGAAAAGACACCCGGGAGATCCAAGCAGTCGAGAATATTTCAGAACCATTAAAGTCCTTTCATATCCACGGACTTGACGAGTCCCTCCACGTAGACATTATCGCTGAAGAGTTATTCTCCTTCGCAGTCGGTGATCGCATGTCTCTTCGGCGACGCTCTTCAAAACTTTTCACTGTTCTCACGGCGTCACCTCTCGATACTTTAAAGATCGATTGACGGCACCATAAGAACACGTCATCTCTGGCCGACCGAACTACACTCTCACTGAACAATATTTTCACTCTGATCACTCCCTTACTGCCCATCGGTCGCCGTACACTTATATCAGGCCGCGCCTGGGTTCGCGAAGCTTCTAGGTGCCTCCTCTGCCGTTAGCACAGCGAAAGCTTAAAGGGACACTAAAGGCAAATATTAAGTCGACGTTGATTGTTGAAATAGCGGTCCAGAAACCTCGTAGTGCTGCTTTTGTGCCAAGGAAGTGCTTATTTTGAAATAAAATCACGTTTTTAGTGGTCCGCATCGCGTTAGCGCGCTTCAAATCTCCCGCCTGAAAATACGACTTTCATACGTCACTGCTGCCGTGCCCAACGTTGCCCGCTTTTACTGCGCGGCCGCCGACACTAGTAGCAGCCGAGCAGAAGTAGCGGAACCCACAGTAGCAACAACGGCGCTGCGGCAAAGACTTGCTCGGATGGGCACATTCAAAGCCTTCACCAAGTTGCGGTTGGTCTCGTAATCCTCAGTACGAAAGTGCAGCGAGCACACACGCAGAGGTTTCGACTGCTTAGCACACTGGCGCAATGGCATGACGCTAAGCCACTTCGAGCGTAAGGGTTCATTCCGCGGCACCCAGTGAGAAGACACACCGGTTTCCTTGCTGCAGCACTGGCGTTGTGCACCATTCAGGCATCCGGCAATATCGCACGCATGCGGCATTTTGTCGAACTTTCTGTCAGAGTGACTTTCACGAGCGCGCAAAATACGCACGGCAGTACGCGATCCCGCAACTACCACTGAGACGGGCGAGGCACGCAGTTCGGTGAAAACGGAACCTTTGAACCACGCGCGCCGTTCCCCATGGCAACGCCACGGAGGTTTTGTTTTCCATGAATCAAGCGGAAACGAACAAACAGCATTTTATTACGTCTTTTGATGCTCGGAATGTTCTTTTTTTACTGCTGCTAGCAGGGGCGTAGCCAGAAATTTTTTCCGGGGGGGTTCAACCATACTTCATGTATATTCGTGCGTGTGTTTGTATGTGCGCGTGTATATATACGCAAGCAAAACTGAAAAATTTCGGGGGGGGGGGGTTGAACCCCCCCAACCCCCCCCCCCCCTTGGCTACGCCCCTGGCTGCTAGTTTGATTACTAGTGATTTATTGTAGGCCGACTTCCATACGTCATCGGGATCACTTCGAAAATGTCCCACTCGTGGCGCTCATCATGTGATACATTTAGCTTAATTTCTCGGTATGTAGGGCACTGCTGTTGATAATATTGCCGTTTTAGAAATTGTCATACATTGGGCTTTCACTCTGACATAAATTGTTATTTGCCTTTAGTGTCCCTTTAAGAAACAGCGTGATCCTTCTCGCACTTTCGTCTGGCGGCGGCGGCGGCGTTCCTCGGCATTGCATTATCTCTCCTTTCCTGATCTTTCCAGATTTTACCCGAGCGTTTGATCCGAGCATGCATGTTGTCGGCGGCCGTCTTGAGAGGGTGAGGGAGCACGCTTTTGGCGCCTTTTGACACTGGTTTTTATTGCGATAGCAATTATATGGACAGTCTCGGCTGGTTTCTGCCGCCGCCGTCACCATGCACCGTATAAGTTAAAGTATATATATATATATATATATATATATATATATATATATATATATATATATATGAAAGTCCCAAAGAAAAGTAATTCAGAAAATGCTTCCGAAGCGCGGAATCGAACCAGCGACCTCTAGCTCCGCAGCGCGTGGCGCTAACCACTACGCCACAAAACGCATATCCTTCAGGTAGCTAACGGCGAGCGTTATATACACACCCTTTACCGCTGGGAGGACTCAGAGACAGCAGGCGCTTATAAGCGTTTCTCCATTAACAGCACTTTAAGCCGCAAAGGTGCGAAATGGGAGTAAGTGCTGCATTTCGTCCCCGCAACCGGTAGTTCGTCCCCGCAGGGATTAACTGCAAGACGAGGGTGCCGTGAGCAAAGTGAGGGAGGAACTGTTAGATGACAGGGAGCAACGTTTACTCCCATGGAACTTTCCGGCGCAGTGGCGACCTCGAACGAATGGTCAGCATGCGCGTATTCAAAGAGTCCGCTAAAGAAATGAACTGTTAACAGTTTATTTAAGTGTAAAAGGTCTTGTCAACTACGGCAACTGCGGCAGAAGTAAAGTAATATCGTTCATATGGCATAATAATAAACAAATGTGAAAAAGCTTTCACACACACACAAAAAAAATGTGCTCGCGCCCAAGCTGTATCAATGCGCTGCGTGGTGTTCTCGTCGTATGCACGGCAAGCTAGGACTCGGCGGTTTTGCGGTGTGTTGTGGATGTGTTCTCGTTTCGTGGTTGCGATTGCTGTCACTTGTGGTGCACTGAATCATCTTCGCGTTGTGGTAAACGTGATCTGCTACTGGAATGAAGTGCTACCCTATCGAAATGCTACGCGCCGACTGGGACATCGCCTGAGAGGTGAGTGTAAACAAGGCTGCCATCACTCCGCGTGATTTTACCTGTGTGCAGTTGATATATAACGATCACCGCTTGTTTAACATTCACGTTCTGCGCGAACAAAACACGCATGATTGATGAGCTCGCGCGATACAGCGTCGCGAGTGCGCCCCGCCTGCTATAGAATTACAAGCATGATGGTTGGCCCGTCGAAACATGGTAACCTCGGTGAAGGCTCAACATTAGCTGTAGCAAGTACAGCTGTTCAAAAATAGCTTTGTTTTCAGTGCTGCCCAAATAAGTGTTGTTTATCAGAAATATTCGCGACTTTTTAAAAGAACATTCACGTAAACTCCACACAATATCTTCTATAGCAATGTAAACAAGTCATTTGGGAAGATTGGCTGTTAAAATAGTATGTCTAGCTAAAGGCTTAGCACCGCTAACACGGGCAGTCGGCGACGGCATCGGCGATTTTGCTCGTTTGTAGCGATGCTAGGAATCATTTATTTTTATATCTCTCAAATGAAGAGCAAGCTTCATTGATAAATAAGTGGGCCCACTAGCGTGTCGCTGTGAAAGCGTGAAACGTTAAACTCCCCCCCCCCCCCCCGAGGACGGGTTTTTCGAACTTCATAACACATTCTGAACTGTTCCATTGCACTCTATGGCAGGTTTTGTGAAAGAGCAGTTTTCTTCTAATTTTTACGCATGCAGCATTTCTAACAGACGCCTTGTGACGTAACTGCAAGTGCACGAACAGTTCTGCCGGAAATATTAATGCTTCTGCAATTACTTTTTCAGGAAATCGATGAATGAGAGCGTTGCGCCTCCTGAGAAACGTCTTCAACATCTTGCTGCTATGAACACGCTCTCAGCAGCTGTCGATGGTGCTGTTGCACTTCCTGACGTCGGCTGGACAGCATCCATTCGGATAAAACATTGCACTTTTCATTGTCTCTTCTATAATGCAGAGAAGCCATCCTATCTTCTGCATTCAACAAAGTTGCTCAATTTATGTGTACACACGATGCTGCAGAATTGACACGAGTCGTTGAATAAACTTGGTTGTTTCTTTAGACGTTTTCGTCTTTTTTGTCATTAAACAGACATTTTCACTGAACGATATAACCAACCGTGTTCTGTACAGTGAGAAGCGAGCAAGCTTGGCACGTCGACGGGAGCATACATGAGACTATTTATATATACATACATTCATCAAGCGCCCAAATTCGCTCGAAACACGCGCGCAGAAAAACCAATCCAACGCATTTTACAATTTCATGAACGTGATCACCGAATGGTTGCTTGCGAAACACTGAAGGCTGAAGTCTAATGTAAGGAATCTTGCTACTTTGGCTAACATGGCAGAACGCGCAGCTTCCAGACGGTGCCTGTACATATATAGCCCCGGTAATATTCACTCTGCTGCGTACTGGCATGTGGTATAGTGGTTAGCGTACGCGACTGCTGATTCAATGGTCACGAGTTCGAATCCTGTGTGTTGTGAATTTTCTGTAGTTTACTTCTGAATTTATTTCTGTATATTAATTGTGTATGTCGTCAAATGCGTGTATCAACCTCCAAATTCTCGGTAATTCAACCAGGAACTGTAATAAATTGATTTTTTTATCCAGAAGGAGCAACTGTTAGTCCCATCAGGGGTAACAGTTCGTCCCTACGCAGCTACCATGCAATAAATCAGTTACTCCCTAAATGGGTAACTTTTACACCCCGACATTTCGTCCCTCAAAACAACTGAGGACTAACAGTTCGTCCCCTGGCAGTTACTCCCTAAAGGACGAATCGTTCATCCTTTAGGGAGTAATGGTTGTGGCAGTGCAGTTACCCCCCAAAAGGACGAACCACAGACCCTTTTTCGTCCTTTGCGGCTTAGAGTGAGGGAGATGGCGCGAGGTGTGCACCGGGCGCATTTAAAAGTCGTCGGCAAGCGCGCTCGCTTCTTCTAATGTTAGCGCAGGGAGAACCTTGCCCTTCCGCTATCTGCTCGCGCGGTATTTGCTGCCGGGGGGCAGATGTTTCTGCAGCGTAGCAGCGCGTCCACCATGGGCCGCTTTTCTTGCTATCGCATTCATTGCTTCGCCCTTGCGGCGATACTGTGACTTTTGTAGCGTTAGCTACACTTGCCTAGCCGATTTCGCGTGGATCGTCATGAGCCGTGCTGTGCATGCGCGAGTATCAGTGCGGAGCCGGCATCTCACGCGCTCTGCCCCACCGCCGCGCGCGGCTCGCCGCTGCTGGTTGCGGAGAGCGGGAGGAAGGAAGGAAGGAATACGAAAAGGAGAAGGCAGGGAGGTTAACCAGACAGCAGTCCGGTTGGCTACCCTACGCCGGGGGAAAGGGAAGGGGAGTGGAAAGATGGGAGAGACAGAGAGAGAGGGGGGAGCGAAAAAAAAACGGACATGATCAATAGATGCATTGACACGTATGTAGCGGTGGCACTGTAAAAATAGTCACAAGCGTTCACAGAGGCCCGTAGTCCTTAAAAAGCACAAAAGTGCTTTAACTGCCTTGTGGGCCGACGAGCGATGGGGACGGTGCTCCAGAAGCATCTGCACGGAGAGCGGCCGATCGTCCAATCGTCGCATCGCATCAGAAAAAGTTCGTCTTTCGGAGGCAAATCGAGGGCAGCGGCATAGCAGATGATCGATGTCTTCCTCAGTACTGCAGACCTCGCATGCCGCACTGTCGGTGATTCCAATTAATGTTGTGTATGCCTTCGTGAAGGCAACTCCCAACCAAAGCCGACAAAGAAGTGAAGCTTCACGTCGACGAAGTCCGGATGGAGGTCGGAGTTCCAGCGTAGGGTTTATTTGGTGGAGTCTCGTACGTCGTATACTTGGCATGTTCCATTCCGCCAAACAGAGACTACGTGCCAGGCGACGAAGCTGCCTCGCAGCGTTTATTATATAGTTCCGTTCGGTACCTTCCTGAAGCTAACGTCTATATCGACTGTCCGTTTTTCAAGGGCACGGTACTTGCTATATGTGTGGAGCAGCCACTTTATGATGTTGTGTTGGGTAATATTAACGGCGCCTGCCCCTCCCTCATGCTTCCTGAAAGCAGAGATGACGCGAGGAAGCCTACCTCGCTGAAGTCACGAGGAACAACACAAGACATCCCGCATCACAAGTATGCAAGCTACCTTCATGGCAATTACGTGGCTGCTGCGTTACAGTGTCTTCCAACATCACCGAAGTCGTCAGTAGGCATCGCAAACCTGTTGGACGTCGATCCCGAAGCATTGGCGACGTTACAGAAGGACGATCGAAGTCTCAGAGGTTGCTTCACGGACGTGGGCAAGACCATAACAACGCGATCTACCACTGCCACCTTCGTCGTCCTCAACGACCTTCTCTTCCGGCGCTATAACTCCGCCACAAACAGAGAAGTGGGACAGCTCGTTGTTCCGAAGGACCTTCGAGCATCCGTCTTGAAGGTCGCGCATGAAGGTATCCTTTCCAGACACCAAGGGACAAAGAGGACGGCGGACGGAGTTTCGGAAGAGTTTTACTGGCCTGGTATGCAAGCTGATGTCACGCGATACGTGAAGTCATGTGGCATTTGCCAGAGGACCGTTCCAAAACACCTAGTAGGACGTGTACCTCTTACAAAGATGCCAATCACCAATAAACCGTTCCAGCGTGTCGCTATCGACATCATCGGTCCACTAGCACCTACATTAGTTAACGGCAATCGTTACGTTCTTACTATGGTGGACATTGCAACGCATTACCCAGACGCGGTTGCTCTGCCAAGTATTGAAATTGAGAGGATCGCCGAGGCGATGTTTGAGATGTTTTCTCGCGTTGGGATTCCACGGGAAATAGTCACTGACCTAGGTACTCAGTTTACCTTAACTCGCAGCTAATGAAAGAGTTAGGCCGCCCGCTTTCTCTTCAGCAACTACCAACGATGCCATACCACTCGACAGCCAATGACCTAGTGGAATGGTATACCGGAAAGTTGAAGCAAATTATCAGAAGAATGTGCCAGGAAAGCCCAAAAAATTGGGATCGGTACTTGGCCCCACTTTTTTTCGCGTACCGAGAAGTCCCAGAGACGAGTTTTGGTTTTTCCCCTTTTGATCTTCTCTACGGTCGGCATGTACGAGGACCAATGGGTATCCTCAAAGAGCTGTGGTCAACAAGGCAGTTGGACGAAGATATAAAAACAACGTATGGCTGCATTTTTGAACTTCAAGAACAGCTGCACCAGACGTGTCAACTCGCCCACGAGCTGCTCCTAAGTTCGAAGACAACCCGGAAGCAGTACTGTGATCGCATGACAAAGGCGCGGCACTTCTCTGTAGGAGACAAAGTGCTGCTTTTACTTCCATCAGAGCAAAACAAATTTATACTGACATGGAAGGGGCCATTCAGGATTAATGAGACAAGACACTGATTTCGTCGTTGACTTGGGCACAGGAGAAGGTATCTTCCACATAAATCAACTGAACAAGTACGAGGAAACGGACTCCTTGCCACCGGCAGCACGCGACACTGCTGCCGCTGTCAACCCTTGCGAACATATGAGGGACCCTGTATTTATCGCGCTGAAGCAAGCTGAAAGCAAACAGATCAGGAAAAAAAATACTGTCAGAGACTTCCCGTTAAAGAGATCGACTCGTTTTTGCCAAGTGACCATGAACCGCTTTCGTGGTCCGACTATTTAAGCGGAGTATGGTAGCTCCATGTTATGATGTATATATGTGTAAATATTTCTTTTCCTCCTTTGCAAACGCGTGTGTGCCCTCTAGTGATGCGTGAACACTGTTAAGAACTGTGAACTATGTCCTGTGTGTAATATGCGATAGTCAAACACGCCCTCGTCTGCAAGCGTACTATACAGAGCAAGTTGTTTAAAGTGAAACAACTTTCTTGAGTGAGGGGTAGATGTGATGAAACGATAAAGAAGACGAAGATAGCAGCGAGAAATGCGACACGTTGCGGACAAAAAGGAGAGCGCGTGGTGGTGGCGGCGAAGAAAAGGAAGAAGAAGCAGAGAGCTGGGAGTAGTGGCCACGGAAGGACAGCATTCGAGAGGCCACGTTCGTGAGGGCTACCCGGGACAACCGCTGGGTAGCCTCCTGACGGGTCGCGCTCCTGCGGGCGCTGGTGACCAAGGTGTCCGAGTCCTGCCCGGTACCTGGCCGGTTCCTGCCTGTTTCTTTCCTGCGCTTGCTGGTTCCGGCCTGCCGGCCTGAACGCGTGGTCCACTACCACTCACCCTGCTCCTCACCTAGCCGCGCCGCTACGTCCCGTCTATCTGCTGAGACGGTCGACCGTCGGCCTGCTGTGCTGCAGACGTTTACCCGGGACGTGAGCAGGACATGAACGAATGTGAGCGCATCACTCTAGGACATTCCACGCTTATTCACATTTTCGTTTGAAGTGTATCTTGGGGGATATCTGTCATGCGTGTATTGTCTTTAGAGGTTTAGAGCGGGAGGAGTGGCGTCGTAGCCGGGCAGACAGACTGGCGCCGGCGCACGCGCCTTCGAGAGGGGTGACGTCGTAGCCATGGCGCGCGCAGCTATTCGACTTCGCTGTGCAGTCGCCGTCTGACAATGCGCTGGTGCCGCTTGATAGCGCCTCTGACTGGCGTTTGCAGGTGGGTAATGCCATGGAGAAGGAGAGCGCAAATGCTGCTCAACGGCACAGAAGAGCCGAGAAGCTTATGTCATCGGATCCCGAAGTAGTTGCCTGGCAATTAGCGGTTCAGCGTACGAAGAATGAAGAAGAAACCTGACGTTGAGAAAAAATAAATATGGACGTGCCACATAATACGTATACCGTGTGTGTGTCATTGGAGCAGCAGTAAGCATGACGATCAGGCTAACCGTAGGCAATCTGGAAAGCTCAGAATAATCAGCTGAACTTTTGCTAACGCTACGTATATCCTGATATAGCCGAGCTAAGCCACTGCAATTTTTTTTTTCATTCCGCGCGCTCTGTTGAGGCTAACCTCGACACCGGGATGTCATGCCGTCGTTTGAAATTGGCGACGCGCGCCTAATACGCACTCGTTCATGACAGCGCCTATAGCCAGTTCTCCAGAACTACCGTCATGCTGGCCAGGCTCTGTGCATCCGTACTCGTTGTCACGTGCCCTTAGAAACAGTTTTTTCTCTTGCTACAAGTCTTAACATGGCTGCAAAGGATAGCAAGAACAGAAAACTAACAAGTTTTTTTTTTTATTCCTGTGCCGCGGACTGTGTCCGCGAGTGGCCCAGACGAAGACAACCGCAAAACTTCACCTGCTACTCCTGGCAGTATACCGACCATTCTCCGAAAAGAGCTGACGATGACTCTAGTCAATCGAATGTTCCGAGCTTACCTGACTGTTGGAGCGCAAAACAAAGCGAATTCTTCCTGAAAGAAAATGACTGGCTGAGCGTCACAGACGGAAAGCTGAAATGCCTCCCATGCTCGAAGGTAAGACATCTCGGCAGCCAGGGACGAATCGCGAGAGAATGGATTGACGAAGGGGCAAAAGCGTTTGGAGACACCAAACATCAACGACAGAAAGCCTTGCGCAAGACGATATACCAGCATATACATACAGATGTCCACCTCAAGGCTTTGGAATGAAGACAGCAAAAAAAAAAAACGGTTAATCCCTCCGTCATAGGAATCGGAATAACACGAAAGTAAAGCGTGCCCTTACAGAAGTAACTCAATGCTTACTGTACATTGATATAAGAGAGTTTGCACAATGTATATTGATGTCTGGCAGCTAATGGCGCCGTTTAACGTGTATGGACCCACTTTGATGATTGGTGGTACATCTCCATCCCGACGACTAACGTCCATGTTAAATGATTAAACAAACCCTTGTGGTAGCTGTAGTAGTTAACGGTGAAAGCCTGATTAGGGAACGAGGTGTGATAGCCAGAAGAGCGTCGCATATTGGACGCAGAACTTGATTGCCATCCCGCGGCATGTTCAATCAATGAATGCGATAGCAATAAATTGGAATGTAACGCGAATAACGGAAAGCAGCTCGAAATTGCCAGCGTGTCGCTCGAGCCCGAAGGACGCACGAAAAGAACGCACACAGCACCAGCGCGAACTATTATGCGTCACAGCTCGACACTGGAAGCGCACTGCTCAAACATAAAGCAGGACGCACGATACGAACGAGCAGGTACATACAGGACGAGCGCGAACTAACTGTC
Organism: Rhipicephalus sanguineus; assembly: GCF_013339695.2. Lineage (NCBI taxonomy): Eukaryota > Metazoa > Arthropoda > Arachnida > Ixodida > Ixodidae > Rhipicephalus > Rhipicephalus sanguineus. The sequence continues at coordinate 127,121,891 of NC_051179.1, read as the reverse complement.
CCAGTCGTTACTTATTTCCCTTTGAACAGCGCGCCCCTTTCGCAAACGCGGCCGCTGCAGCGTCGAAGCGACCTTCGTACGCTCTGTGACTTCAGCGCTGACATCGCGGGGAAAGCACAAGACATACAACCCCCCGTTTCCTCTCCCCCGCGAGCCGCCCCCTTCTTTCCTCGAGATAAGCGCACGAAGGCGACCACGCCCTGTAGGCGAAGAGCAACGGCGTTCGCAAGAACGGGGCGACGATCTTTAAAGCGCGCCACGCTAGAGTCACTAGAAAAATTTCAGAGTATCGCATCTGTTTTCCGCGCGCCGCCGCCGACGCGATTGGCTTACTCGCATCACGAGACCTCTCGCCACCATATCCCTTCCAAGCGCTTTGGGTGCAGGCGCGTTGAATGCAGAGCGCGGCCGGACATTTAGCAGTACCACGGTCCCTAGAAGTACTTCGTCGCTTTTTTAAACGCGTCATGCAGATGCCAGAGAGTAGCTCACCAGTAACCGAACGTTGCTGGTGAGCTACTCCGGGAATTTCGTATATTTTTGAATTCCGTGTGGGAAGCATTAACGTCAAAGAGCGTCGTTGTACGTGTCTGCATAGTTGGCCGCGGAATGAATTCGCCCCCATCGAAGAACACTCCTTTCTGCAGTGAACTACGCAAACTTTGCTAGAAAAGATGTCATGCAACAGGATACTTCACCTTTACGGTTCGCCATGTTGAGCGATATTGAAAACTACATACTACATACCTTTCTATTTGCTTGGCTGTTTATATCTCGATCTGTTGAACAGATTGTGCATGCATTTCGAGTTATAAGTGTGTCACGCACGAGAGCGAAATCGAAGACTTATTAAAATAATAACTTTCCTGTATACCTTGAAGGCAATTGTCGCGTGATCATTTGCCACTGCGCAAAACTGAAGCGTGGTGACTCTATTGATAAACTTGATATAAGGCAATGTTATTAAGCGTATTTTATTTTTTTTTTTCAAAAAAAAATATGTTGCTAATGCTACATTGCGCCGAGCGCACCCTTACAATACTGTTTAGTGGGTGAGAAATGGTCACAGCAAAAAAAAAAAAAAACGGCTTATCCTCCCACGCATTGAGGGAATCGATTTCATGCGAGCCCTAGCTCGTATACACATACTGTGTTGCAGTAGCATGCCCGTTAAAAATTTTCGGGATGTGCTATTTCTGATCAAAATAACATAAAGCACTGCGCCGAGGAAATTTTAACAAGAGTGCATTACGAAAAAAAAAAAGCTGAAATTAAAAGCAGTGCAGAAACCGAACCCTAGCTGTTTACGCGCTGCAACGCCAAAAAAAAAAAAAAACTTTGTCGGAACACAGCAAAATATTTGCAAATGCACTGTAACGTTGGAAATATTAAGGAGACAAAAAATAGGAAATGAAACAACTGAGTAGTGACGTCAATCATTTTTGATGGCCTATTTTCTACGTATCTGTTAGGAAATGACAATGTATTCGCAAAATAAAATGCACCTTACCTACCGCACGCCGATTCGCCCGTGCGTTCGGCTGCTGGCGTTCCGAACTTCCACTTACCGTACACACACCACTTCTATTACAGATAACACTCAGCTGAACAGCAAGCATGGTGCGCAAGTAAGGTATGCGTCAGCGACCAGTCGAAGGACGCAATGCTGAATGTTCTCGACGTTCGATAATGTTCTCGAATGCGCTATGAAGTGAACCTGAACACCGACTGCAAAGCTAGCGCAAACAGTCAACGTTCACCAAGTGTCGAAATAAAGGGCATCTCATACGGTCATTACGCTAATGCAACTATACAGCTCCGAACCTTGCGAACACACCCGGCCGTGAAACGAAAAGAGACCGATGAAGCCACGAAGAGAGTTCGCGAGCGCATGGCAACATTCGCCGCACGTTTCATTAGCTACACCGCTTACCGCGCAGGCGATTCATGACTGTCGATGACTCGAAATCACTTCTGATATCCTTTTGAAGAAACACACACACACATATTGCAGTTACGCCGAGCGTAACACGGCATCGAGGCGAAAAGATCGGTCACTTCTCAACACACGCTACCAACGCGCCGGACGGTCCGGAAGGGATATGGCCGCCGCCGCCCAATGTTGCCCGCGTGCAGCCTACCTTTGCGGTACTCTGAAATTTTCCAGTGACTCTACGCCACGCGTGGACATCGCGCCATCTATGTGGTAACTCAGAAAGCATGCTGATGTAATTGGTGTATATAAAAAAATTACACCATCTACCGCTAAAGGGGACCATGAGCCGATGCGAAGCCGGAGCACTTGCACGATCGCGTTCCGTTGGCGTTCGTTGGGCATGCTACGACCTCGCGTCGTGGAACGCGAAGAAGGACGCTACGCGCGTCGTATCTTCCATCCAGCCTGGCCGTTAATTCTCACAGGGCGAGCGGAGAACGCGGTCGACAGGCGGGGGGGGGGGGCAGCGTAGGAGAGGAGAGAGAAGGGGAGGGGACGCGCATGCCCTCGAGCTCATCGCGGCGTTGCGCAGGAGAGAATTTCGGCATGTCTAGCCCGCGTTTCAGAGGAAGGTTGGAAAGGGGGAGGGGAGAGGGGAAAGGGAGAGGGTGAGTAGAGAGAGGGAAGGGGAGAGGGGTAGAGGACAGGGGGAATGGTGAGGGGGAGGGGAGTGGAGGTGTGTGGGGAGGGTATGCGCATGCGCAGTAAGGGTGGTCACGCCGCACACCACCACCACCACCACCACCGGATTGAGCTCCGCCTTAAGATACTTCGCATCTAATAGCTCGCCGTTAGCAGGCTGACAGACGGAGCTGTTCGTGGCCTAACCGTCAACGCCGCGCGCTGGAAAGCGGGAGGTCACCCGTTCGATTCCGCGCGTCGGAAAATTTTTCTGTATTATTTTTCTTTGTGGCTTTGATATATATATATATATATATATATATATATATATAGAGAGAGAGAGAGAGAGAGAGACATATACGGTGCATGACGGCGGCGACGGCAAAAATCAGCCGAGACTGTCCGTATAATTGCTATCGCAATAAAAATGTGATTGAACACCACGGCTCTGTTGCGGGAGGCAAAGGATCAGGAGGAGGAGTCTGCGTTTGTTGACGCTGCATGGATTAATGGGAAAGATGCTTACTCTGTGGTGGTGGTAGATGGCAAAGGGGGCGTTCGCAATGCCGCTTCCGTTTACACAAAAAATCCGGGGATCGCCGAGTAGGGTGGCTATTCCTCTAGCACTCATTGATTCAGGCAGACATTTAGTCTTTAGTGACTCGCGATCTGCGATTAAAGCCTTCTCGAGGGGAGTAGTTGCAGAACCGCCTTACAGACTGTCCCGACGTGGGAGCGGCCCGCATCCGTCCTGGACTGAATCCTCAGGACATCAATAAAGTTATTCATACCATACCATACCATACCACGGGAGGACTAGAGGGAAACGCAAAGCGCGTCATGCCGCCCCGGTCGCGATTTTTCTCGGGGCGAGCGCGTGAGCATGGAACGCGGTGTTACAGCCCAGGTGCGCGTCGCAGAGCTATTTTAGGGGCGAAGCTCATTAAAGCGGCACCCGTTCGTCCCCGTCGTAGTGCGTAACCAGCCTTAACGCTAGTACCAGATCTTGACCTCCAAGGTGGTGCCGGTGGGAGATTTCTCCTGTGCGTTATTGAACAATAAAAAATTCGCAGCGTGCGCGTTAACTAAAAGCCGAATTCTTCTGTCTCTCATTTCCCATTAGCAGCCATTGGCATGTTCCAGTAGGAAACGTTAGTAGAAGTAGAAGTGTAAGTGTTAGCTAAAAGCCGACTTCTTCTGTCTCTCATTCCCATTAGCAGCTATTGTTTACCTCCAAGGTAGTGCCTTTTTTATTTTATTTTATTTTATTTATACAAGTACCTGCAGCGCCACGAGGGCATTATCGCAGGGGGGCAATTCAGGAAAAAATAGATACAATAGCAAAATATATGTAAATTCACATACAGACATGAAAATGTGAGCAAGCGATGGACTCCGCGTGAAAAATTGGCAACACATGCGAACGAAAAAAAAAAGTATCAGCAAAAGCAGGGAGACGGGTAATTAATATCTCACGGGAGATCGGAATGTAAAAACGATTGGAATTCGGATAATGTTTTACAATGATATATACCCTTTGGAAGTCTGTGCCAGTACATGGAGGTGTGAGGAAAAAAAGAACATTGAAACACATTCGCGCGGCAGCGCATTTCCAAAACCTTACATTCATGATCACTACGTGTAGAGATGAAGTGAGGGGGGGGGGGATGTACAAGTTTTTATTCACTCCTGTGAGATCAAAGTAAATTTGGAAAAAAAGTTCCACTTTAATGGTTAGGCGGCGTCGAGATAGGGTTTTCCAACCAAGGTTGTCTTTAATTAATGAAATGCTGCTTTTATAGGTGAAATTACCAGTGACAAACCTGGCTGCGCGATTCTGGATACGCTCAAGTTTATCAATAAGACATGAGGTGTCGGGGTCCCATGCTGCGCAAGCCTACTCAAGAATTGGACGAACATACATATTATATAGTTGTTCTTTAACACTGTTAGCGGCATTGTAAAAATTGCGTCTAATGAGGTTAAGCATCCTAGAAGATTTTAAAGCGACATGTTCAATGTGTCTAGTCCAGGTCAGATTTTCTGAAAAATAAACCCCAAGATATTTATAGTGTTGCACCCGTTCAAGTGATATATGATCCAAATAATAGTCAGATATCACAGGGGAACGTTTGCGGATGAAAGATATAAATTGACATTTAGCACTGTTCAACGACATACACCATTTGCCGCACCAATTTTGAATTGTGTTTAAATCGATTTGCAGACTATTAACATCATGTTCGTTTGTTATATTCCTGTAAATGACGCAGTCATCTGCATATAATCTGACACTGCATTGTAGACCCTGTACGATATCATTAATGTAAACCAGAAATAACAGAGGTCCTAAAACGGATCCCTGTGGCACGCCAGAGGTAACGGTTGTTTCAGTTGATTTAACACCATTAATCAACACATGCTGTGTCCTTCCGGAAAGGTAATTTCTAATCCAAGCTACTATAGTAGGATGAATACAAAGAGATGATAATTTATACAATAACAAATCATGGGGAACAGTATCGAAAGCCTTTTTGAAATCTAAAAAAATGCAGTCTACTTGAAAACCAGAGTCGTAGGAGTAAGACGGATCATGGCAGAATTCAACCAATTGCGTTGTACAGGACAAGCCAGCCCTAAAACCATGTTGAGCGTATGAAAAGAAACTATTGTTTTGGAGGTGTTTCATCACAGCACTGTAAATTATGTGTTCTAATGTTTTGCAGCAAACAGAAGTAAGCGAGATTGGTCTGTAGTTCTGTATAGAATGTTTGGGACCACTTTTATGAATGGGAACAACAGCTGCTGATTTCCAATGGGTTGGGACTGAACTGCTGTGTAGAGACTTGTTACACAAGATGACTAAGAAATTGGCAATTTCCTCAGTGCATGCCTTAATTACCTTGGTTCGTATGCCATCTGTGCCTCCAGATGAATTGTTTTTTAGGTTATTAAGCAGTTTAAGAATACCATTATACGTTGCAGTAACCATGGGCATATTCTCGTAGTGTAAGTCTGGCGTTGCAGGAGGTAGATTAGTGGACATGTTAGAAAATACCGATTTAAAGTAGGAATTAAAAGCGCAAGCCTTCTCGTAATCATCAAAGACTGCTTGACCGTCGACTAATAGATTGGGTATCGCGCTGACCTCCTTACTGTTAACTTTAAAAAATTTCCAGAAGTCTTTGGGATTTTCTTTGAGCCTTACATCGAGCGAAGCTATGTATATCTGTTTTTTCACTTTAATCGCATGCTTTATTGTGTAGCCTAAGTTACGCATTTCTTCATAAACAGTCTGACTGCGATGTTTTAAATACGCGGCATATAGGCGGCGTTTCCTGCTAATCAAAGTTCGAATTTCCTTGTTTATCCATGGTTTGTTATTACGGCGACGACTGGTCAGGAGTTTGGAAGGAATGTATTCTTCAACTAAGGTCATCAGTTTATCTCCAAAGGCAGACCACAATTCATCAATGTTTAGCGACTCGGAGAGATTACAGAAATCTGGATAAAAACGACAAAGTTCTTGAGATAACGAGGTATAGTCGCCTCGGTCATAATAGTACACTTTTCGGGGTTGTTTGTGAGCCGCTCTTAGTGATGTAATATTGCAAGTACCAACGACGCAGTCATGATCACTAATACATGGGATTACAACTACATCACGGAGCAACGACTCAGAGTTAGCAAAAACCAAATCCAGAATGCTGACAGAAGAATGACCTTGTCTCCTGCCCTCAGAAACAAATTGGGTGAGGTCATTAGTCATGACAAGCTCCGAGAAAGAACAGGATAGTCAACCAGAGCCGGAGAACTCGGGTTTACCATTCATCCAGGCTACTAGAGGCATATTAAAGTCTCCTCCAAGAATAAAGTCGCAGTTTATAGTATTTAGAAATTGTGATAACTCGTCGAAGGATTCAGGGTTACTTGAGCTGGGAGGTCGGTAGAACGAACCAACTGCAAAGCACTTTCCATTGCTCAGTCGGACGTTGCACCAAACGGACTCAGAATGATGAAAAGTAGCGGACATTTCGCCGCACTGGAGAAGTTCATTAATAAGAATGAAAACTCCGCCACCTTGTGTGTTTCTATCAGATCGTAAACATCATAACCACGTGGAAAAACTTCAAAATTAGCAATGGATTCATGCAACCAAGATTAAGTTCCAACTACAATGGAAGGTTGTGTAGCAGACAGCAAAGCAGCAAATTCATCCACCTTATTTTTCAGGCTGCGACAGTTAACCAAAAATATAGTTAAGGAGAGACTACGAGAAGATACACATTTAAGACTCGTACTTGCGGCTCTTTGGTTAACAAGTTGCTTGCTGCGTAGCTATCTCTTGAGTTCCGTCACCTTGTCTTCAGCTCTGTCATAAACAAACGTTTTGTTTCCCACATGAAGTTTATCTAAGCGCAGTTTGAAAGGAAGTTTGAAACCTTGAGCATACTCAGTCAGTTTAGAGCGCGCACGCCTAGTACCGGGAGAGAAGTCCTCGCGAATTACATAGTCTTTATCCTTCAACTTAGATCTGGAATACAAAATTTGTTCTTGAACTTTAAAACTCGAAAATGAGATTTAAAACGATGAATGGGAAAACTGGTGAGATTTCTCCTGTGAGTTATTAAACAATGAAAATTTTGTTCAAAACGCCATTGATTGATGAAATAAACCAACGAAAGACGCCAGATGTTTTCTAAAAGCAAAACGAAAAGACGCCAGATGTTTCTAAAGCAAAACGAAAAGACGCCAGCTGCTTAACGAAAGATGCCAGATGTTTCTTCTCTACTACGGTCCCCCCCCCCCCTTATCTTGCCTCGCGGCGCAGCGTGGGCTGCAAGTCGTCATAACTCTCATCGAACCTTTCGTATAAACGCGCCCGATCTCACGTCGGTGATGATGTACTGGCAGAATTCACGGAAGATTCACGGTTTACCCACGAACCTCCGCAGCTTCGCCCACTCATCATCATTCACTCCGTGGGTATGCTGTGATTTTCTTGGTTTGTATTAGCGTGATGCTGAGCGATGCCGACGCTTTTACGACGCTTGGCCAAAGTCGCCACCTCGCGGTGTGTTAAGGCACTGACAAAATTCAACTTCTATTGAAAACGCGCCGAACGGGACGGACGCGTAACGCGTTGCAGGTGCTAGTCGCGGAGGCCACAGCAATGACGAATTACTTTAGCTTACCATTCCCAGAGGTCAACACCACCCAGCTATAACCCAGCTTACCGGGAGAGTGGTAGATATAAAAGGCGCGTTCGTAAAGCCTCCGGAGTCTGTGACCGTGTCTCAGTGGATAGCGTGCCCGGCATCTGTTGTTGCGGACCGAGCGGTCGTGGGTTCCATGCCCGTTGACGGTACCTTTTTTTCTTTGCCATCTGATTGTGTATATTTTTTCGACGTCATTTCCGTGACGGAAATACGTCACTGAAGTCTTGGTGGACCCCGGCATAAAACACTTTCGTGTTAAAAAGAAAGCGCGAAGAATCCTTCATGGAGCAGCACTGTGAACACAAGGCAGTCACACAAAAAATATTTTGCATTGCTTACAAGCAAGCCAACTGCCGTCCATTCAGCCATTTCGAGGACGAAATTGGCGTGAAAATTGCCAACGGCGTGGCCCTGGGAAGAATTCTACATACGAATGTCTCCTGTGCCACAGTGGGCAAGAAATGCAAGAGAAGATGTGCAAAACTACCATCGAAAGTGAGGGGAAATTCTCTGTGCTAATCGATGAGAGCACAACGATCAGCAAGCACTTGACGTTATGTATTTACGCTCTAGCTTCAAAAATGCAGAGCCAATCACAGTCTTCCTGGACACTGTGGAGGCTGAGGATGCAACAGCAACTGGCATAAAAGATGTCTTACGCGTTTGCATTCGCACGGTCTCACGGTGGACGTGCTGAAGGAAAAGCTGATCTTATTTGCATCGGACGGAGCTTCACTTATGCTCTGGAAACAATCGGGCGTAGCGAGGCTGCTTGAAGACTCATTCCCTCACCTCATAACAGCGCACTGCTCCGCACATCGTTTATAAGTATGTCGGAGACTCTGTTCGAGATGTGGAAGGGATCAACCACTTTAAAATCTTCATAGATAAGTTGTACTGCTTGTATAGCAGTTCCCCGAAAAACCGCAGGGAACTTGAAAGCTGTGCAAAAGATCTCAACACGTCACTTTTGAGGAATGGAAAAGTTTTAGATACCAGGTGGGTGGTTTCGAGCTTTAGATCGGTACATGCAGTGATGAAGTCCTACCCCGCCCTGTACTGTCACTTTTTGAGCAGTTCCCCAGATCTTAGGCGAGACACCAAAGAGCAGAGTCAATACAAGGAGCTCTCAGAGAGGTTGTCGTCGGCTGAGTTTGTAAAAAAATCTGGCACTCTTTTGTGACAGTTTGGCCGAGCTTTCCGAGCTCTCTTTGATCTTACAGAAGACAGGAATCACCTTGCCAGCGGCGCACAACCAAATCACACGGCAAATAGCAGTTTTACAGCGAAAGATGTCATGAGATCATTTCAACGGCCGTTTTTGGTGCCGTAGTTGGCTGCCACCGCCGGTGTCCGTAACCACTATCGCGCGAAATAAGAAAAAAAAATAACAAGAACGTTCCAGGAGAGAACGGGGTTCCAACCTGGGACCTCTGCGTGGGAGCCCCGTTTCTACCTCAGAGCCATGCCGGTGCTTGAAATTGCCATGCGAAAAGACCCTATACAGGCTTCACGTCGGGAAGGAACCACATTAACATATGCAATATAGCGTGCTAGAAGAGTAAAATAAGAATCAGGCTTCACAAGACGAGAATTCTGCAACCAGGCGTCATACAATGCGAACTGCGCAACGAGTGGGTTGTTAAATGCTTCAAACCCATTACTAAGGGCTCTGCTATAATTCTTCATCGTCATCAGGCACAGCATCAACAAAGTGCACATAATGCCTTACAGCTGTTTAGCGGATGCCACGGTTCTCAACAGAATGACGAAAAATGGCTAGTGGATGCTTCCCTACTTCAGATAAATTATGATCATTTATAGCGTAGTGGGTTGCTCGCAAGTGGTTGCCAAGGAAGCCGATAATCCCATGATCCATTTCCTCGGCGTCTCAGTAAAGTTCTTCCCCTGCCCCCCTCCCCCCCTCTCTCTCTTTCTCACGTTAACGTATGTTATATAGTGTGGCGGCAGAGTGAAATAACGACCGGGTGTCACACAATCTGAATTACGTAACTGGTGGGTCGTGTAAAGCTTCCAACCCATTAGAAAAGGTTCAACCATAATTCTTCATCGTCATCGGTCGTCGCGTCCACAAAGTGCACACAATGCCAAACAGATGTGTAAGTGGTACCTCGCTCCTCCGCAGAAAGACGAATCAGGCACAGAATCAACAAAGTGCACATAATGCCTTACAGCACACACATCTGTAAGGCATTATGTGCAGTTTGTTGATGCAACTACTGATGACGATGAAGAATCACGGCAGATCCCATTGTAATGGGTTTGAAGCATTAAACAACCCACTCGTTCCGCAATTCGCATTGTGTGACGCCTGGTACATAATGACGAAAAATTGCATAGTGGCTGCTTCCCTGCTTCACAAAAATTATGATGATTTATACAGTAGTGGGTTCCTCGCAAGGGCACTTGCTTCCACCCATTTGTAGCACGAAGCCACAAGGAAATCCATACGGATTTTTCAGAAATAAAGCCTCTTAGTCGCCGAAAAATTCGTCCTGGTCCGGGGTTCGAACCCGGGACCAACGCCTTTCCAGGGCGGTCCCTCTATTAATTGAGCTAACCAGGAAGCTAGGAAATGACAGCGCGAGGGCGACTTCATCGGCAACTCGAAGCAACTGGAGATATGTTGAAAATCAGTTCTGCTGAATCCCGCAAGGTGGCGGAAGGGTTAAGAAAGAGAAAATAGACAACCACCCATTTATAGCACGAAGCCACAAGGAAATCCATACGGATTTCCATAGGCCGGTAATATATTGCTTTGCTTTTAACAGCTGAACTAACGGTAGCTGCGACAGATGATCTGTCTGGCGTACACTGTTGTGTGTGTCTTATATGTAACGTCCGCGCTATATATATATATATATATATATATATATATATATATATATATATATATATATATATATATATATATATATATATATATATATATATATATATCTGTGTGTGTGTGTGTGTGTGTGTGTGTGTGTGTGTGTGTGTGTGTGTGTGTGTGTGTGTAATGTAATGTACAGAGGGAGCGAGAGAGACGGAGAGAAAGAACTAATGAGTGTGCCCGCAATGTACTGGTCGCCATTCTATGAGCCCCCCCCCTCTCCATTGTGATTAGGGCAGCTCCACATGATGCGGTTTAAGCCTGCTGTGGAAGAGGCGCAGAATTTACAAGAGGGCGTAGTCTAACTGGAGGGATGAGTGCGGTGGAGGAGGTAAGGGGAAGGAAAGGTGTGAGTCTGCAGCTGTCGCCAGAGATTTTCACACTTGCGCAGGGATTGGCGTATGAGTGGCGGAAAGGTTAAACGTGCTAATTGGTAGTGTGCAAATGTCGCGAAAAAATGAAACTTATAAGAAGATCCCGCGCTGAAAACGGCGGCTCCTCCGTAGCGAGTTGGGACACATCGAATGCTTGCGCCCGGACAGCCTCGTTTCCGCCAAGGCCCGGATGCGCGGTAGTCCAGATAAGTGCTACAACTTGATCGAGGGGATTGGCCAAAAGCAGGGAATGGGCTACCTTAGAGACGCTGCCCCTCCGAAATCATATATGGCTGCTTTGAAGTTACGACAACAGGGGAATTAGGGATTGTGAGGACCAGGACTATGACCGCCTCTTTCGAAGAAGAGGCAGGTATGGCGGCGGCTGCAGCGACCGGCTACATTCATCGGTTGGTGCTAAGACAGACATGAGCATATGGCGCGCTGTATGCATCCTTTTTTAGCATGACTCCTACCTCTCCCTTTCGATTCCAGTGAAATTACCGCTGTCTATAGAAACAATACGTGAATAGACCAAAGCTAAAGACCATATGCTTCCCGACTGCTGGAAGAAGGAAATGCAGAAACGTGGCACCGTGCAACGCGAAGGTGAACAAATGTCATATAACGTTTGCTGGACAGTTCTCTAAACCATGGGTTCTCAAACTGGGTTCCGAGGAACCCAGGGGTTCCGTGAAGGACATAATATGGTTCCGCGAGCGGTCAGAACTAAAGCAACCCGCTTCCGTTTTACTCCCATTAGCGATTAATTAATTGAAGCAAGCAAATTTATATTGCCTTTTGCATTTAACGAAGCTATCGCACGCCGTATCCGCACACCGGGTGTCTGCGGATAGCGAGAGACCTACGTGCACGTGGTAGCAGCACTAAAGACTCGTCGTCTAGTGCTCGCCATTCAACTTGCACAGTTTGCGGACCCGTGGCGGCAGAACACGCGGAGCGTTAATTCATGCTCATGAGCGTTCAAACCGGTTCAAACAACATTAACGGGCATCTGAGCGCTTTATTCGTGACTCATGGCGCGTCGGCGTTCACGTGGCACAGTTTTCATTCACGGCAATTTTCCACTGCTCTCTGTCGGTTTAGTGATCAAAACGCGCAACTAGCGCTTTGATACGAGTAAGAGGCATGGCTTCTCGCCGGCTGTGGGCTACACGAGCATTTAGGCTTAGCTTTACGACCAGTGTATCGGCCGACGGCCGTTTCTTTGTGCGTCTTTGGCATGCGTCCTCTTTGTTTTGCAAAAAATAAGAAAGGTGTCCGTACGTCCGGCGCTGGTTTGCGTGAACACATTGCTTACGATGTGCGGTGCCTGAAGCGTGCAGTATGATAGGTTGGTGGTTTACTCGACTCGCGGTGGGGGGGGGGGGGAGGGGGGGGCGCAAATCGCAAGTCTTTGTATTATAGGGAGTTCTACACCAACGGCGATGGCTTTTGATATGAAACAAAGGACAGGCCAGCGCGCGCAGTATTACTGTGGTTGCGCACATCGAGAAGCGTTATTGACCCCCACCCCCCACCCCTTTCGATTGTCTTCATGTTCAAAAAAAAAAAAGTTAGGGGTTACGCGGCACTCTGGAAAAGCCGTTGGGGTCCCCAAGGCCAGAAGGTTTGAGAACGCCTGCTCTAAACAACGTCGGTACACAAGAAGTTATTGCAGCAAGTAGCTGCGAAGTGAAGTGAAAACAAAGTGTACAGAGACCGCAATGTAAGGTTTTGATGTGGAACATTTTGTAGAGCGCACCGGCGAAGCGGCAAAGCGGGAATTTAATCAGAATTACAGCGCAGGTGGCATTCTAAAATTTCGTTTTTAGCGCGCGTCGATGCTACCGAAGCAGACGACGCTGCAGATGATCCTGCCAAGCACGTCACGGCGACTGCCGCGCCAGTTTTCCAGAGGTGGGCCTCACGCCCAATAGCGGTTTTTTTTTATGTTTGAAGATAACGAAATTATCAAGAGTTGGGTATTTACAAAAGGTGTCCGAGGTCTAGTGCAGTTTTTTCGCGGTCGTGCACTCATTTATTGCCTCAATAATTTAATTTAGTTCCACGGATGAAATTATATGCTTAGTAAATTCTAATCAATTCCATCGACATTTGATTCTCTCTTCAGAATACCGCCCAGCTTTACCATTTCGAGGGACAGAGGCCAGTCGCCAAGCTTTAGTTTCCAATGACACGTACACACATCCAGTGATAGGAACACTGATTGCGGGCAAATGATCGCTCCCGTGCGCATTAGTGAGGATTTCCCATTCAAAATGAATAAAAACATATGGTGAGGAAAACGCCATGTCGAGGGAGCTAAATTTATGTGCACACGGCGAAAAACACGTCGGACTGCACATGGTTCGAAAAAAAAAAAGGTTTTTTTTTTAATAAGTTGTCCTCTTTGGCCGGTTCTATCAGTGCCCCGAAGATAAAAACGAGAATTAAAATCTCCTGCTAAAATAAATGTTTCAGGTAGTTTTTCTGCAACAGTGACATTGTTGCGCTGACGCAAGCCGCACCCGCTTGTCAACCTCCGCTCGCCAGCAACGGACAGCGCCGCCACGCGGTGCATAGAAGCCGGTTTCTCCACCGTCGCTGGGAAAGCCTCCTGTTCACGAGCCACGACACTAGGTAAACCTTTCCAGCCAACTGGTATCTCAGCTGTCGTAACAAGCGGGAACTCGATAAAGCGCAGAAAAATGTAGCGCGAACGTTGCACACCGAGTTTGCGAATCTCCCTGACAAGATTCTGCTAGTGCTAGGGAAACCGTACGCGCTGATCTCAAACATTGACACCATCGACGGTTTTAGAAAGATTTAGAATTACACCGATCGCTGCACAAGAACGACATTACAGTTTCGTTCGGAGGCCGTGCTCGACATTCTACATCTTACCTCCTGTTTTCGTCTCTTCGAGAGTGCTGCTGTCGGTGCCTGCGATTCGTTCCGTTCGTAAACGAAGACAGACAGCAACATGCCTGGCCTTAGTCGAGCACATTTAACTGGAATTGCCATTGGATGCATTAGCGGTAAACTCTGACCTAGTCACTGTCACGAAAATGTTTCGAGAAGAGAACAGTGGTTCACGAAGGATTGAAATTACTTCCTTCCACAGCAGCGATCCACCGAGCAGCTCGTTTTTGCTCACATGGGAAGTTGTGAAGCGCTACTTACATCATATCGGCCGTCGGCGCTCGGACAGCCGTACGCAGAGCAAAAGGCAGGCATGGTGACACTGTGAGACGAAGTTCTCCGTAAGCTCTTCTTTTAAGCCTAAACCATAAACGCAGAGTGGGTACGTTGGCTATTGAGTATATAGAGGGGGACTGACGCGGTAAACCTGCACACGGTGACGGTGCGAGCGCCCGGGTCGCGTCTTTTCTACGGTGGCACAGCGTAAACAAACGACCCCCATTCGCGTCTCGTGGGCGCTGCCATCTTGGCTTCAGAACGAACAAACAAAAGCAAAAGTTGCCAGTCTGGTAGCGCGCATAGAGTTTCCTAAAATGACCTAGAGGGAACTCTGGCGCTGCGATCGTTCAGCCACCATGGGAATGATGGGTAGTACACGGATTTGCCTAGTCTTCGTGCTTGTGGGCTTCGAACGCACTTGTGGCTTTGCTTATTGCTATGTTTTGGTTTTCTTTCGGATAAAAGAATGGGTCGTTGTGAACTTCGTGACCAGATTTGAATCGGTGAGCCTTAAGAAGTTACAGTGTTGAAGTGAAACTGCTGATTTTTGCTGAACTTCGTTTTGCGACAAAGCGGATGCAGGCGACGCGGAGCCAAATGGAGCCGAAAGAACGAAGTTTAGACAAATCCGTGTACTACCCATGATTCCCATGCTGGCTGAAGCGCGATGCATTGCAGCTCCCATAGACACTAGCGCCAGAGTTCCCTCTAGTAAGTATTGTAGGAAACTCTATGGTAGCGCGCTCTGCGCGCCTAAGGCCACGTGACCGTCAGCGGCCAATAGCGGCCGCAGCGTCTGTCCTGTGAAACATATAGTCTGGATCGGCCCGCAGCGGCTGAAAGGGAGTGTAATACCTTCTGATCCGACTGGCAGGCGGCGCCGCCGCTGGCTGGTGAGCGCGCAACTCGAGAGAGAGAGAGAGAGAGATAAAAGCGAAGGAAAGGCAGGGAGGTTAACCAGGTTGCACCCGGTTTGCTACCCTACACGGAGGAGGGGGAAGGGGAGAAAAAAGAATAGAGAGAGCAAGGAGGAAAGAAGGAACAAGTAATACGCGCACAGTGTTCACCGCACGCACACAGACAGTCACAACCGAGAAATATTTGACATCGCTTCCTCTGCGGTTGTCTAGAAGTAGGCGTTAAAAAAGGCTTGCAAGGACTGGCTCCAAGGAATCCAGAACTTGCAGAGCACATTGAGCTGACGGAGTTGTCATTCCGTTGAGGAGAGTGCGCATCGTGGTCATGAGAGACCTCAACACAGCGAGGACTTGTAGGTTTTTGTCGTGGCAATCATCTGTGGACGATGATGTACATTGCGGGCCATTCTGCATCGGCTCTTTATGACTGCGCAGTGGTGGTAGTGAGGGCCACGCGACATCCGCCGCCGCTTTCAAAACCTCTGCGTCTTTTCGGCTCTCCGACTGTGATGCAGTGGGCGGTGGTGGTGGCGGCAGTGGTGGTAGCTGTCGCTTCGGAGAAGTCTGACGGTCTGTCGGAGTAGGAGATCGCGTTGTCCGTCCAGATCGCGCCGCAGTAGCCTTAGACGGTCGTCGCCGTCGCGAGCGTCGTTGTCGCGAGCGCAACTCGAGCTCTGCGCGCTTCCCTGCCGTGCCGAAACTTATTGGAAGTACGCTTGTGGCGCGTTATTTTTACAGCCAGGATGAAACCAAAACCAAAACCAAACCACAAACGGTGCTCCCATGATATGTTCCAATTTGATTGCACGGTATCTCAGAAATGAGTAACGAAGTAAAATATAGGTATCAGTTTCCCAAGAACAAACTTATAAATAGTAGCAGTTTGGAAAGTTATCTTCAAAACATTGCGCAAAAGAACAATGGCTCAGGTTAATATCAGGTGCTTATTTAATTGAGGAATATGCAGCAAAAGGGAGAGTTAGGCTAGTTGGTTTGGGTTCATTTTGAAACAGCGCAAAAGATGAAAGACACAGAAGAAGACTGAACACGAGCGCTGACTGAGTGCTTTATTCAAAGAAAACAGAAAAATAAAGAGAAGGAAAAGAACAGAAGATGCGCGCGCAACCCATACACATGACAAAAAGGCTACAGGCTTGCAGCATCATTAGGTATTATCCAAGTAAGTCAACTAGCATTCGAGCACCGCAATGGACGGTGTGCTAACACACGTGTCGCCATTTTGGCAGATAGCGAGTGTTTCAGCTATCTCCCTTTACGGCCGGTCTGGAGGCGCGCGTTCGCTCCCTTCCTTACGGCATGAGCAGCCGCAATGGAACTTTTTGTATACAGTCACGACGGCGCGCTCCGCGTGAGGGCGTCGCGAGCCAACCCCCCAAAGCGCGTTGCGCCGCATGCGCTTCGTATTGTAAACTAGCTGTGCCGGGCCAATTTCTGGTGCTAATTACTTCTTTCGGTTAGAGGAAGCGGTGAAGGAAGTACAGATGCGTGTGGGGACAGTGTGGCTTTCTCGGCACTCGGCAAAAGACGTGCAGGCAGCGCTACCAGTCACAACAATATTTTTTTAAGAGCCGACCACCCTATTCGCGTAGAACTCGACCTATAGGTGGCAGCACCGTCACCCCGCTAGTGTGGATACTGGTTTCGTGTGGTGTGTGTAGAAGTGCACGGGGCTTGTGTTTTCACATCGTGATTTTGTGTTCCGTACCCGCAGAAAACCCTTCGTTATCGATGGTGAGGTTTTGTTCGGTGCCACAATGCCGCACATACTGCTCAGAGCCAGGGATAGTCTTCCATGTTTATCCCACCGACGCGGAACGTCGCCGACTATGGCTGTTAGGCTTCGTTACGGCAGGACGCCTTCCAAGTACGCGATGGTGTGCAGCAAGCAATTCGACGATGGTGCATTCGCATTCGCACTCGAGAAAGAATGGCGAGTATAGTCAGCGATAACTTCGCTAATGTGTGCATTTATATGCTTGTTGCTGCTGTGCACTACGAGCGTGAAGGCGGTCGCAGTAAGCGAACGCTCGGGAAGCTTGCCTGTGCTTTGATTTTCCTACACTTCCGCACGAAAATTAAGCGAGAATCAATCGAGAAAGAAAATTAATTCATGGAATTTATTCTTTGTCATTCATGTACCGTCTGCGCTGTGAATGCAAAGTTCGTTCGCGCTTGGCTATGAGTCTGTTTAAACGAGAGTCCCCGAGCCCTTTTGTAGTTCGCGCATGTTCAACTGTGTTTACACAGCCGCGAGAACAGTTCTCAGTATTCCGCAGGGCAAGTACGTGCACCGAAACGCGGCAAGTGTGTGCATGATGTGGTGCGTAGTAAAGGGTATCGTTTTATGAGCCCTCACACGCCACGTAAGCGATGAAAATGCGCGAGCGAGTTTATCGCGACTGCTTGTCTTGATGAATATATTTTTCTCACTCGCTCTCTTTTTTAAAGGGTTTTCGCGAAAGAGATTGTGGCCTGACGTACTTCCGACACTGAACTTGCCACAGCGCAAATTTGACAGGCATAAGCTACCTCGCAAGTACACGGGTGTCTTTGTATACATATCGCCACTAGTTATAATTGCGCAAGGCAACTCAGTTTTGCGATTTCCGTGTCATTCCATTTTCTCTTCTGTTTGGGGACAATTTAAGTACCGAAGTGTCAGACGTGACTTGACAGAAATATTTCTCTGCAGTGGCACCAGGACAGTACACAACTAGAGCTCGTCGCGTAACGTATAAACAACAGTCCCGAACTTATACACCCAACCACAACGCGCAAGTGCATGAGAGCCTTTTTTTACCACCGAGCCGCTAAAAGGCTTTATTCACTTGAGATTTAATACTCCTCATCTTCAAGGCGACGCCAAGTGCACTTTGTAATGCGCTTGAACCACAGAGCGGCGCCTACACTGATATGACTCTCGTGAACGGACGCTACGACGACCACACACAGCACTCTCGACAAGTGCACTCACTGATCTTATTACAGTACATATACAGACGATCAAGACCAAATGCTTCTTTACAAGTTGTTAGGCATACGTACGAGCGGTTAAAGTTGCACCAGCGCAACGGAACAAGCCGCCTTTTGAGGCCCTGCATGACGTACGCGCACATGCAAACACAACGCGGCTAGCAGACGACGCATGGAGCAATCCACACTAGGCGCGCTTCAGCCAGTAGCCGCTAGGCGGCGACTCCGCTCGATCTCGCGGCCAATATTCGGTGGAGACGAAAATGCTTGAGGCCCGTGTTCTTAGTAAGTTTAGGTGCACGTTAGAGAACCCCAGGTGCTCGAAATTTCCGGACAGCTCCTTGACGGCGTCCTTCATAACCATATCGTGGTTTTGGGATGACCATGCATGCTGATGCAGATATCACCGAGTGCGTCCTTGTGCTCAGTTTCTACATTGAGACGGGTAATCTCATCCTTATGACGAACCACTGAGATAGGGTTGACTGTGAGCACGATCGGTGCGACTACAAGTATGACAGGATGGTAAAATATGTGATCGTCACTTATGTGTTTTACCAGCAGTGTCTTTTTTAAAATTCTTTATGCGCAATATATTGTTGCAGTACCAAGGAGAACATTCTGTTTGTCATTGAGAGGATTCTCTGAAAGTTTTTTGTTTCCTGTTCGTCTCCAGCGTGCATTATTTCATCTGAATATTTTTCTCATGTCTTCACATGCGCCATGAAGACTGCACCTGTACTCCTGTGAACTTGGGATTCTGTATGTATGCGGCGACTCAGCGTAGTAAGACTTGGGCTTTTATTCTGTTTTTGGGTACTTTAGTGCTTGTCTGAGGCTATTGAGTGCGTGATATTACATGCTATTCTTATCTTGCGTGTGTATTTCTATTTTTAACAATGTATTATTATTATTATTATTATTATTATTATTATTATTATTATTATTATTATTATTATTATTATTATTATTATTATTATTATTATTATTATTCCTGCTACTGTGATTGCGACGCAAAGCTACTTGCGGAAAACAGTGGCCGTGGCCATTATGCAGTGACATGCGTCGTATTTCATACATCAGGGATCAAAGCTTCCAGCGTTATCACTGGAGCTCGCTCAAGCTAACGATTAAACTAGACTCCTCGCGTCCTTCGCGTAATTTTAGCAGAACAATTGGAAAAAAATGCGAAGCTTCCGAAACATTGCGGCGCGGCTTGCGCTGAGGTGTGCTAATAGTTTTTTTGCGCTTTAAACCGAATCACATCAAAATTAATTAATTAATTAATTAATTAATTAACAAATAAATAACAGCGCAGAGCAGTATAGATGCACAAAGCGCTGCAGGACACCGCCGCTATTCGCGCTATTGCCACTTGCAGCTCCGATGATCTGGCGACTAGTAGCCTAATAGTAATAAAAAATCAGGGAGGCCTAGAAAAAGGAGGGGGGGGGGTTACGAAACTATAAGTAAAGTAGAGAGGAGGTTCTGTATCAAACATTCACAGTGAATAAGTATAGAAACCCAATGCAGGCGGGACCTACCACTATTAGCTATGCCAATTAAGGATGAAGTATCGTCAGCTTACCTGTTAAGGTAAGATAATAGAAAATTGCTTATGCAAAATTGCCTGAACATATTAGTTGGGACGTTCATGAGAAAAATGGTGCACTTGGCTTAAATGTTTCTCGAATCTCCCATCTAACATCTATAGGATGGCTCCTAATAATTCCATTATTATAATACAAACTCAATTTCACTATTTTATTCAACGGTAAAGTAGAATGGTTTGTACTGTATACTCAAAGCCCGCCGCGGTGGCCTAGTGGTTATGGTGCTCGACTACTGACTCGAAGGTCACAGGAACAAATTCTGGCCGGTGCGGACGAATTTTTGATGGAGGCGAAAATCCTTGAGACCAGTGTATTTAAGTTTAGGTGCACGTTGCAAAACCCCTGGTGGTCGAAATTCCCGGCGCCCTCCACCACGGCGTCTCTCATAATCATAACGTGGTTTGGGGACTTTAGACCTCAAATATTATTATTACTGTATACTCAAGGCACTCCCAGATAACTATATATTTGTTTTCAAAATCTTCTTGGCAGAACAGTAAATTCAAGTGAAGTATATATTTGTAAACAGTAGCAAATATAACGCAGGCATTTAAAAGTAGCAACAAAGTAGAGAGCTTCTTTTGGCAGCCCTTTACAAAAGAGATATTGCAGCGACAACAGCGGAAATAACAATAGAGACCTAGGTAATGTATCATATCCAAAAGAAGCGCAGATAAGAAAGCGTTTGTGCTAACAATCAAATTATGATTTCAAAAACTCTTTGAAAAAAGATAGCAGGAAGAAAGAGATACGGTACACCGAGATATCTTTTGCTAGGCGGCTTGTTGTAATAGATCGAGCATGGGTATCGGTGGAGCTATATAGTTCTTAGAACATCATCTGCATATAAGCCAATGTCATCGTATGTAAGGCAAACTTACATCCACGAAGTCCTTCAAGTCGCTGGTCTGTGAAAGCCATGAGACGCGAAGCAACTCCGTTCTTGCATTCTTCACATTTCGTAGCGAACCACCACGCAAGAGAATCTTCAACAACGTCACGAAAGCGGCATGAGAATTTGTGACAGATGCTGCGCTCATTAGAGTGCTTGGCGCAGGACCGTGGCTAAGAGAAAGTGTCATATGGGACTGACACAAATAAAACGAAAAAAAAATTCGAGAAAGCAATAACTACGTGGGCTTGGTGTAGACGTTCGCGCGCGTGTTTGTGTCGAGACTGCGCGAGCGCTTCCACTTGACTCTGTCCCACCAATAGGGACGCGCAGACCTCATCACCTGCCTCTCACTAGAGGACTCTGGCAGAAAGATAAATTTATGTCGCGGCCCTTAGTTTTATTAAGGTGGCTTAGTGGCGCCAATACCAGATTCAGAAGCGGAGTTCAGCCAGCGATAATTGTTTCGCACGGTGTTGTTGCGATATCAGTATCTTAATATTAATGAGAACTAACATACAAAAATTAATATTGGGTCTAACAAAGAAAAACGAGTCCTTAAAAATAATCTTCTTTCCTTCATTGATAGCAGTATTTTGTATCTTAACCCATTAATGCCTGAATTATGAAAGCGCCGAAGAAAAAAATTTGTTTTTCGTGTTTCAGCTTTAAATAGCAGCCTTAACACAAATCAGCAGTTGTATTATCCAAAATGCAACTTTAGTGCAAACTTTTAGGTATGTCGCGAATTCGCGACAACCGGCACTTAAGCCAATAGTAGCTCAATATGTTCAATGCAACGTAAGTATGGCATCGCCGCATCAATGAAGCGGATCTCTTCAGGGCGATGTAACTTGGCGCCGTCATTGTTGTTAAATGCAAGCTTGACTTTATTGCCTCCTACCAATCACGTGACATCGTGTGGGCCACCATGTGTGCCCTAGACTCCGCCGCCCAGTATAGCCGACTTCTTGGGAGCCGACAGAATGACATGAAGGTGGTGGCACCGAGAAATTGATCTAGCTCACCACGAGACAGAACCAGTCCTTTGTACGGATTTTTCTGCGTCGCAAACAGATTGCTCTGATGAACGATGTGTTCCGTGAAGGTGTCATAAAAAATTCCTTGAAATATTCAATAGGAGCTCGGACAGTGTCACATTGAAGATGAGCGGTTTTCCAGTGTCGCTTTTCCCGCTGTTCTTGACAGTCTTTTTTTTTTCAACGCACTGCATGTTTTAGAGAGGCACTAGCTTGGCTGGTCTACCACATCTTCGTCTTCATCCTCACTGCTAGATGAAGACACTCGTGCTTGTGCATGAGGATTGACATCGACATCGTCGCCTTCGCTGTCATTGATACAGCTGTCGTCACTATTATCTTCAGGTGGCAAGCGCATGCGAAGCCTTTTTTCCCATAAAATGAGCGGAAGTCAACCATGGACTTGTCATACCAGCAGTCATCACTGACTGACTCAAATGCCGGATGTCGCGAATTCGCGACATACCACAGAAGCCAGGATCGCGCAGGAAATAACGTACTTCAAAACAACGTGACATGTCGTGTGCAACCTCTTGTATGCGTGCACATCGAAAAAATTTTATAGGAGATGGAACTTACGTCCCTTGGGCAGAAAACAACGAAGTAGTGAGAGCTGTTGCACGTGCTTCGCGCTCTCCGGCAACTGATACACAACACTTGGTTCCAGCTTGCAATACCTTACATGCAATGGCGCTAGATGTCTAGTGCTGAAACCTACGTTCGCCGCAAATACGTGACAGCCGCCGGTGAAGTCATCAACGCGTTTCTTGTGTTACTTAATCGGCGTCTTTCGGTATGTCGCGAATTCGCGACAACCGGCAGTAAAGGGTTAAGATACACGATACATTATTGAATGTATCGGAAATACAGATACAGATACTCGTTTTGCGAGACGTATCGCGATACAGATAGAAGATAACCAAAGAGTATGTAAGATAGTATCTAACATACTTGTATCTTCGATACTGCCCAGCACTGATATATATATATATATATATATATATATATATATATATATATATATATATATATATATATATATATATATATATATATATATATATATATATATATATATATATATAAGAGGGAGCGAGCGAAACGCGCGCATACGCATAGGAAGCTTTATAGCGCGACCTTGGTCGTACTACGTCTCACGAGTCCACCGTTCTGAAGACATGCGTTATCTGTTCGCCTGCACTTAGTGCCGCCCCAGCAGAAAAGCTTAGCAACGCGCAGCATAAAAAAAGCGCTCAAGGAAGAACCTAGAGTGTCATGTTCAAGCCACCGAAGTAAAACTGTACGTAATTTAGCCGGAATACTGTTGCAGGCTTTGGTTACCTGGCCTACATTTACCCGCGCGTCATTCATGGTGAAAGTGTCAGAATTGTCATCGCCGCCTTTTAGGGGCGAAGATCCTTAGGGTGTGGGTCGTTCCCTCCTCTATAGTAGTAGTAGTATATATGTAGGCAGCTCTAGTTTAATGAATTGCTCACTAGAGGCGTTTCATGTATTTCTTAGAGTTGCTGTCAAAAGATGACAGATAGCGCTTGTATAATGCGAATGAAGCATGTCATTGGATGCCTGAGATCATAAAAGGCGCTCGCTCTTGGCGCGCTTTCGCTTTCGCACGGAGTCACCGGATGGAGGCAGACAAGGCTCTCGCTCTTGGCGCGCTTTCTCTTTCACTCAGAGTCGTCGGATGGAGGCAGACAAAGCGCTCGCTCTTGGCGCGCTTTCTCTTTCGCTCAGAGTCGCCGGATGGAGGCAGACAAGGCGCTCGCTCTTGGCGCGCTTTCTCTTTCGCTCAGAGTCGCCGGATGGAGGCAGACAAGGCTCTCGCTCTTGGCGCGCTTTCTCTTTCGCTCAGAGTCGCCGGATGGAGGCAGACAAGGCGCTCGCTCTTGGCGCTCTTTCTCTTTCGCTCAGAGTCGCCGGATGGAGGCAGACAAGGCGCTCGCTCTTGGCGCGCTTTCTCTTTCGCTCAGAGTCGCCGGATGGAGGCAGACAAGGCTCTCGCTCTTGGCGCGCTTTCTCTTTCGCTCAGAGTCGCCGGATGGAGGCAGACAAGGCGCTCGCTCTTGGCGCGCTTTCTCTTTCGCTCAGAGTCGCCGGATGGAGGCAGACAAGGCGCTCGCTCTTGGCGCGCTTTCTCTTTCGCTCAGAGTCGCCGGATGGAGGCAGACAAGGCGCTCGCTCTTGGCGCGCTTTCTCTTTCGCTCAGAGTCGCCGGATGGAGGCAGACAAGGCTCTCGCTCTTGGCGCGCTTTCTCTTTCGCTCTGAGTCGCCGGATGGAGGCAGACAAGGCGCTCGCTCTTGGCGCGCTTTCTCTTTCGCTCAGAGTCGCCGGATGGAGGCAGACAAGGCGCTCGCTCTTGGCGCGCTTTCTCTTTCGCTCAGAGTCGCCGGATGGAGGCAGACAAGGCGCTCGCTCTTGGCGCGCTTTCTCTTTCGCTCAGAGTCGCCGGATGGAGGCAGACAAGGCTCTCGCTCTTGGCGCGCTTTCTCTTTCGCTCAGAGTCGCCGGATGGAGGCAGACAAGGCGCTCGCTCTTGGCGCGCTTTCTCTTTCGCTCAGAGTCGTCGGATGGAGGCAGACAAAGCGCTCGCTCTTGGCGCGCTTTCTCTTTCGCTCAGAGTCGTCGGATGGAGGCAGACAAGGCGCTCGCTCTTGGCGCGCTTTCTCTTTCGCTCAGAGTCGTCGGATGGAGGCAGACAAAGCGCTCGCTCTTGGCGCGCTTTCTCTTTCGCTCGGCGCCGGATGGACGCAGACAAGGCGCTCGCTCTTGCCGCGTTTTCTCTTTCACTCGGGAGCGGACACTTTCCCTACATTTCACCGATCACAAAGCGGTGATCATAAAGGGACCACGTAAACCAACAGTACAATAAAAGTTTGATGTTTAATATATACACGGTGTTTCGCACTCTTTATATGATGTACTGGGCCAATTTCACGGCTGAGTTTCACGGTTTACCGATGATTCTCTCCGCAGCTTCGCCCCACTCATCATCATTCACCCCGCGGATATACTGTGATTTTTTCCGTCCGTGTAATTCTCATGTTTTGGTGGCACAACGGCAATATCGATTTCACCTTCTACGTTTCCTGCAGTCTCAACTTCATCTAAAGCATGTCCGCCGCGGCGGTGTAGCGGTTAAGGTGCTCGGCTGCGGACCCGAAGATCGTGGGTTCGATCCCGGCAGCGACGGTCACATTTCGATGGAAGCGAAGTGCTAGAAGCCCTTGTACTGTGCGACGTAAGTGCACGTTAAAGAACATAAGGCGGTCGAAATTTTCGTAGCGCTCTACTACCGGCGTGCCTCATAATGATACCGCGGTTTTGGCACGTAAAACCCCATATATTATTATTTTTGTACCCAAAGCGTCGCGCAGTTGACACTGCCCCCCGCTTCTGCTACATTGTAAGGGAAATGTAGGAAGCCTCCAGGCGAGCGCGAAGCATTATGCTAGAGAGGATGGGAAGCTATGCGAGCACGGCTTTCGCCTTCGCCGCATGTCTGTCTGGCCGTGCCATGCCCGGCGGCGTCAGCGACATCGCGAGAAAAGGTTATTACTGATGCCAGGTATCGAGTTGGGTCGGTTTAGTTAGCATTCTTCTTCAGGGTGTGCTCGCCTTATGTCCTTGTAACGCAGTCATGCTGCTTAAAGTGGACGTTTGCGTGGTTACCTTTCATAGATGCGGCGCTGGCGTTCTCCACAACTGAGAGGACATTTCGATGTCACCGGTGCGCGCACACCGTGTTACATGCACATCTATATGTTTGTGCTGCCTCTAACACGATCACTACGGCTGTACACATTAAACTGTCATATCCAAGTCAGTGGAAGATTATACAGTAGAGCTAAAACATTTTTTTCCTTGCCTCATCCAAGCCGCACCAAAAGGCCGGCGGCTCCCCCGATGCCTCGGTGGCCAGTAGTGTGGTGCGGAGGAGGCGCCGGCCACTCCCACCTCTGAAATCATGCTCTCTCCGTGCGATTGGGACGGCCGGAATGAATCCTGCCGGCGCGCAACCTCGGAAGCCATGGCGTGTAACAAGGGTGTACAGGTAATGACCGGTGCTTGGCGCTCTGTGACATACCACGAGAAACCCAAACTGGTTGAAAGTCAGCATAGACTCCAAGACTGGTAACATAAAATGCGCGACACCGCGCTTTTGTCGACACTCAACAAAGCCACGCTCACTTGAAAAAACGTACTTCCAAGGTCATTTTATTCTCGCTGCACCGTTGGACGTACCGAGTAGCACGAGTGCCAAGCTCTGCTGAATAGCCTCAATAAGGACTGTCAGGACTCGCCTTCTGGCCAGGAGACCTCAAGAAAGCACTGAGGAAGACGAACGGCGAGGTTTGTAGATAAAAAGTAAAAAATGGTTCACTTCACTACATGTTGGTAGGGGATCTTTCTTCCAGCGGGCCGAAGCGAGGTTTAAAGGTATTTCGGTGTCCCTATAGGGACAGCCGGTCTGGAGGCGCTAGCTCGCTAGAAAAATATTGTCCACCACATTTTCCTTGAGGTAACTCTCAACACGGCACCTCAAAGAGAGCCAACGTATCGGACCACCTGCGTTCCATTCCTGAGAAAGAGGGAGCCGGGCCTGTCATGTTTCCCAAACAACCACCATTTCACTGTACCAAGTTCCTTTGACTGAAGCTTAGTCGATGTACTGCCACAACCACCCGGGCGCGTGTCTCGATGGAGGCGATCGTTATCTTCTATCTCACCGGGGATAAGAGCTGCACTAAGCGCCTAAAGCAACCGCGACAGCCACGAGCACCGCAGACCTCGCGTTCGCAGGCCACCAGGCAAGTTAGATGGTTTTCCTCCGAAGGCGAGGAATAGCACTGCAGGGCGTGTCGAGGCGCGCGAAGCAAAAGCGTCAGCACAGACAAGTCTCGTTCCAAATCTGCGCATCGCGCAGCCACCACCACTGCCACAAGCACCCAGAAACAAGAAGACCGATCCCGGACTTCGGAGAGGAAAGCACCGGCGGAAAAAACCCAAAAGCCAGCAAGGATCCAAGACCGACTCCCAGAATGCTCCAGCAGAGGTAAGCCGGGTGGGGGGCGCGTCTTCCGCGACCAAACTCGTCACGCAGAGTGAGGAACACCAGCGAGCCATCTCAGAGGCGAGACAACTTAAGGCCAGCTTAGATAGCAAAACGCGAGAGGTGGAAACACTCAAGCGGCAGGTAGTTATGCTCAAGGCGCAGGTTAAGACACTAAAACCCGCAACACCCACTCCATTGCCGAAACAGCAACCACCAGCACTTGCGACACAGCTCACGCAATCAGCGCAAGTATTGCCTCAGCGGCCACCAACACAAACGCAACCCTCACCACAAGAATCGACAACGCAAGGGACACTAATGCAAGTCGAACACATGTTTACGTTACAGCAAGGACAAATTCAACAACAATTTCAACAAATGCAAGAACAATTACAGCAAGAACAAATGCAGCAGATGTTTGCGGAATTTCAGGAACTCAAACGATACGTGGATGGCTCAATTCATAAACTCCAACGACCGCGTAAACGACGACACAACGTCGCTTCGGACAAGATGAGCGCAGAGACCATGCTCTATACTGACACCGATGATACCGCAGCCTCCGAAATCCAACATCATGGATAACAACACAACCAGACAGCAAGAGAATTTCACTATATGGCAGTGGAACTGCCGATCACTACACAACAAACACGCGACACTAACACAATATATCAAGACGGCACTGGTTCCCCCCGACGCTATCTGCTTGCAAGAGGCGGGGAAGCAACCAAGACCCATTCAAGGTTACTACCTATACACGGACCCGGACTACCCAATGGTGGCAACTCTGGCTCGGAAAGACCTTGCCATAACGAGCGCCGTGGCACCGGGAGTAGAAATTAACCACCAAATTTTAACCATCTGGCCGGTGAAGAAGGGCCGACCCAAGTGCGTCTTGGTTAATGTCTACAGCCCGCCCAGAGACCAAAAATCTGACTTTTCGCCACTACTTCACCACGTATCAACCCTACTCGTGCGACGAGACAAACTACTTCTCCTCGGCGATTTCAACGCTTGGCATTCAGAGTGGGGTACAAGAGAGACACAGCAAAGGGCTCCAATCTTCTGAGCACAACACAGAAACACGACCTCTTGCTGATCACGCTGCCGGGCGTCCCCACCAGGGTGGGCAACAGTGTGGCTCGAGATACCACACCTGACCTCACCTTTGTCAACGACGTGAGTGGAGTAACCTGGAGCAACCTGAACGAGACGCTAGGCAGTGACCTCTATATTATCAATGTAACCTGCAACACGGCAAAAGTACGCTAATCCCTGGGGACGGCCAAGCTCACTGACTGGAAAAAGTACAGAGAAAAACAAGAGACAGCACTTTCAACACCAGCCTCGGCAGGAGAATGGAGCGTTTTCCTTAAAGACACATACAACGCCAATACCAAGGAGTATCACACCACACCGGATACTCCGGCGGTAGACAACCACCTGGCACACCTCTGGGAGGCCCGCAGAAGTCTAGTAATGCGTTGGAAGCGCCAAAGACGCAACAACAAACTGCGTCGCCGGATAGCCCATTTGGCAGAAGAAGCAAACGCCTATGCCAGAGAGCTCAATAACAACTGGCGAAATTTCTGCGACTCCCTACGAGGCACCCTTAGTACCAAAAAGACCTGGGCTATTCTTCGTTGCATGCTAGATCCAACCAGCACGCACACGGAAACAAATAACGTCATGTGGAAACTCATCGGAGAATACGCAGGTACGGAAGATGAGCTTATCCAACTGCTTAAGGACACTTACACCGGAGAAGCACAGACACCCTCAACCTGCCCCAGAGACTATCGCGGCCAAGAAAACGGAGATCTTGATGCCCCCATCACTTTCGCAGAACTCTCTGCCGCTACTCAGACTTCCAAGAAGAACACGGCACCAGGCCCTGATCGGGTTACCAACGCAATGCTGCGCAACCTGAGTGATGCGACCATCCAACAGCTAACCGACTTCTTTAACGACATGGTATGGAAACCCAACGGTAGACTACCCTTCGATTGGAAAACGGCGAACATAGTTCTAATACCGAAGCCGGGTAAACCGCGTGAACTACAACTACGGCCCATATGGCTCACATCATGCCTGGGCAAACTTTTCGAGCGAGTAGTCCTCAACAGATTAGAGACCTACATAGAGCAAAAAGACCTGCTTCCGTACACAATGTTCGGCTTCAGGAGAGGAGTATCGGCTCAAGACGTTTTCCTACTGCTGAAAGACGAAGTCCTGAACCCACCACCGGGAAGTCCGGACAGAATCTTGCTCGCACTCGACATTCAAAAAGCATTTGACACTATCTCACACTCCACCATTCTGAGGGGCTCGAAGACGCCGGGTGTGGAGGCAGAATATATTGCTACGTGCAAGACTTCTTGAGCAACCGCTCCGCCTGCGTTGGAATCGGTACGACACGCTCACTCCCGTACGACCTACCGGGACGAGGCACCCCTCAAGGCTCGATACTATCACCGCTACTATTTAATATCGGCCTACGCAAACTAGCACTACAACTGGAGAAACATCATATCTAGGATGTCCCATATACGCGGATGAGATCACGCTCTGGGCCACTCGAGGCTCGTATGGCGACCGGCAGGACACCCTCCAAAGGGCCATTGACATGGTCCAGGCCTTTGCGAAAGAAGCAGGCATGAAATGTGCCCCTTCCAAGTCGGCCTACCTACACGTCAGACCCAAGCACACTCAGGTGAATAGAGCACCGGCCCTACAACTATTTCTCGATGGCGAACCCATCAAGAGGACACCAAATATTCGGGTTCTCGGGATGCACGTACAAGAAACGGGCAGCGTCTGCATCGCGCTCTCCAAACTCAAGCGCACGGTACGCAGCATCTCCGCACTCAACAGAATCGCGCGTGGCAAAGAGGGAATGACGGAGGCGGACACCTTGCGATTGGTGCAAGCCTTCGTCATTAGTCGCATAACTTACGCGCTACCCTTTCAAGCCACGCGCCGCACCGAGACTGACCAGGTGGACAAACTGATCCGAATCGCCTGCAAGGCGGCGCTCGGCCTTCTAGAGAGCACCAGCACGGAGCGCCTACTGGAGCTAGGGATGCACAACACCTACGAAGAACTCGCCGCAGCCACGACTATCGCTCAGCGAGAGCGACTCAACGCGACGCCCCAGGGACGTTGTGTGTTGAGACGCCTACACTACCCCCTGGCGCCGCAGTTTTGCGGGGACGAGACTGAAATGCTACCACACGCACTGCGAACACGGCTACATGTAGACCCCATTCCGCGCAACATGCACCCTACAGACCACGCAAAACGAAGACGAGCTAGGGCGACAGCTCTGCTGAAAAGGCAGGACGACCCAGACACGTATTTTGCGGACGCAAGTCTGTACCCGCGCACAGCAACACCGAGCCCCGCTTTCGCTGCGGTCGCGACAAATGGGGAGCGCACGGCCGCGGCTGCATCTGTACGCACCTCATCCATTGCAACGGCGGAAGCCGCGGCTGTCGCCCTGGCCATACGAGCCGCCGAAGCCAAGAAACAATCGGCATATATACTTACAGACTCACAGGACGCATGCCGCCTATACCTGCGGGGAGTCTTGCCAGCCAGTGTCCTACGCATCCTGGGACCGACCCTCACACAGGACCTCGGAATAACCTGGTGCCCAGCACATGCCGGAGTGGACGGCAGCGAACGGGTGGACCGCCTGGCTCGAGGTATGACAGGCCGAGCCGCGGAGCACTCCGCCCCAACGAACGCCCCACACCCGGCACACCACGAGAAATACTGGAGTTTCAGAGATTCGGACGAAGATCCAAGGCTCCTCCCCATCCCAAGCTCAAAAGGGGCCAGGCGAGAGATTGCCGCCTACAGACAAAAATATTTCCTCACTTGCAAAGACTACACAAGATGTACCCCGACAGACACGAAAATAAATGCCCTTGGTGTGAAGACACACCAACACTCCGCCACATCACATACGAATGCCAGATGCGCCCTACAGGCGCCGTCTCGCCGCTAGTCAAAGGCTCACTAGCAAACTGGACGTGGGAGGCGTGACTCTCCGATCTGGACTTGGGAAGCCAGCTGGCAACCCTCGACCAGGCCCGGCGAGCCGCAGAAGCCAGTGGGGCCCTGGAATAGGGGCTCCACCCATCTGCACCAGGATTACCTGTGCGCATTAATAAAGTTGTTCTTCTTCTTCGGTAGCGGCCATTAGCGCACTCAGGATTTCTCTCAGGGGGGGGGGGGTTGAACTTCTGACAAGATTACAGGAGTGCTGGGGGGGCAAGCACATTGCATAATATGACATTTGCTTGCTTCAGCTGGAGTAATGCGACAACAAATAAAATACCAAATAATAATAATAATAATAATAATAATAATATGAATTATGATGATGATTATTCAGCGTTTTACAGAAAGGTCTTGAAATAACTTGACAAGGCCAAAAAACCGTTCAGTGGAGCAGTGCACGTAGAAAATAAACTACAAATTGAACCGACATGTCGGCTGGCTGGCGGTCGCGCAATGATGTTAAAACTTTATTACTATGGTAGGTAGCGCATACAAACAGGACGCAAGAAAGGGCACATGAAGACACCCAGCGCCGTGTGTGTGTTTTCGTGTGCGTTTCTTGTGTCCCGTGTATTTGCACTACCAGTGTAACAAGAAAATGCCATACGAATAAGCCCGCATGCATGGCAACTTCAACTCTTAAAAAACGCTGCAGCTGATAATTTCCTACGCTTCCTTGGAGTCTCGCCAAACTATAAATTTCAAAGCGCACCATAAATATTACTTATAAACTACATAGTATTGATTATAAATAGCATGTACAGTTCAATGCAGCACACGTACAGCACAATTCTCAGCTCACGGATAAACTGCATTAGAGCCGCACTTACTGACTTTCCAGCGTAGATTCCCAGGTCACTCCGGCGCATATAGGTTCGGCGGCTGAACCATCCTTAGTAAAAATTGACTGGTTAATGGACGCATGAGACGACGATATCTGCTGAGTTACCGGTTCCTCTATGGACGTAATCGGGCATTCCGATGTTGTTGCTGCGTCGCTTGAATATGAACACGAAATCCTTTTTGGGTAGTAGGTGAGGATGTGTTCGACCATAGCCTCGTTCGACTGGCGCTTCGAGAGAGGGCTTCAGATTCACGCAGCACACACAGCAACAAGTTCTAGCAAGCAAACTGAACGTGCACGCATGTGTGCACATCAAACTTTGTAGTTTCCGTCCGATGTACATGCAAAAAAGAAGTGGTAAAAAGAGAGGGCGAGAGACGTTTACTGAGAAAAAGGAAACGTGCCGCCCCAACAGACCTTCCGCACTTTCCCAAGGTTCTTTTTTTCTTACCAGACGTCGTTAAAAACATTTACTCCTTCTGCCACGGCTTCTTGCTCCTCCCATCTTTGCAACGGCCGGACTCCGCATGGCATGCTTAGAGTCACTGTGTGCGTGCCATGCTGCGACAATGGCTGGCGACGCACACACTAGTTGCTCCAAGGCTTGCTCAGAAACAGCCTCCGTGGGTTCGCGGTCGCTTTGATGAACGAGCCGCTTGCGAGGTGGCCTTTCTTCTTGCCGCACTAACACGTCCCGTTCGTCCGCTGTCAACGAGGTTCAGAAAAAAAAATGCGCGACAACTCCGTTGCAGCCATTAAGCGACAGACGGTACCATTCACCAGCAGCCCCGAAGAAAATAGAAAACACGTGCGTCGAAGCTTGGCGGATGGATCAGATGCCGACGACGCCTTCTTATCTTTAAAATTTGAGTGAGCATTGTCCCGCGTTTCAGAAACCATGCGGTTCCCTCTTTGGAGTTTGAGGAAAGGACACACATGAATAGGGCTTCTTTTCTTGTTCGGCGGGTATGGAAGGGTGCTTCAGGCGGCGGCGGTGCTTGTCGGCAAAAGAACAGAGCAGTGCAAGGGCTTGACCGGAAGGCATGAGTTGAACAGTGAAGGGGGTGGGGAGCTTTTTAGACGGACGCGTCGAAGTGGGTACGCAGATGCCTCTCTCTCTCTTTTTTTCTTTCTTTTTTTGTGTGCTGTACACAAGGGGTAGGTTGCATTGAGCGCTGTTCACGTTGTTTGGGTCGTTAACATATGTCAGGATTCATTTCCGGTAGTTGGTTTCAACTGCGAAAACTGTTGTTTCAGGAAAATCGATTCGGCGGTCCGCGTCCTCAGAATCTTCGGCTATGAGTTGCGATCTCTTGCAAAATTGGTTCCCGCCTTTCTTTCAGGTTCTCGGTTCAGCTGGTGTCTTGAATTTTCTCTTTCGGCGGCCGGTCATTGGGAGCGATGGTTTCGATCACTACTCGGATAGTAGAGACTGATGCATTTCTGTGGTGGTGTTGATTGGAAAAGAGGGGGGGGGGGTGTTGCTGGATTTATCAGCTTGCGTCGTGTTTTTGGAAGTGAACTGCTTTCTGAATAAATGACTTTCCGTAGCTGTTCTTGGTGAGTTTCTTGAATATATCATCTGTTTTTCTTTTGTTTTTTCACGTTGTGCGCTGCAGTATGTTCCGGCTCTTCGTATTAATGTCTAAGACTAATATATTCCGCTTTTTGGGGGAGTCTGAAGAAAACCGAAGATATCGACTTGTGTAGGTGTTTTTGCAGAGTTTTATTTTCAGGCTACGGGAACATCCAAACACGGCCGAGAGTCTTATGTTTCAAGGGCGAATTGAATTCTCGTTCAATGAAATTTATATGAGAGAGAAAAATTATGACGTAGGATCTCTTGACGATCGAAAAACAGTCGTTTAGACGTATCTGAGAAATATTTTTGGTTGCGGCTGGAGTGAAATGAGAGCTCGTCCCTCGATGTGTTCCATTCTTATATTTGCCGTGGCATATGCTCTATTGCAGTAATCAAAGGGGCAAGCAAATAAAAAAGGGGCCAGACTGACAACCCGTGAAAGCATATTTTTTCTTGGAAAGCTGCGCCCCGCTAAGGTGGTCTAGTGATAAGTTATGGCGCTCGACTGCTGACCCGAAGGTCGCGGGATCGAATCCCGGCCGCGGCAGCTGCATTTTCGATGGAGGCGAAAATATGATTGAGGCCCGTGTATTTAGATTTAGGTGCACGTTAAAGAACCCCAGGGGTTCAAAATTTCAGGAGCCCTTCACTACGGCGTCCCTCATAATCATATCGTGGTTTTGGGACGTTAAACCCCAGATATTATTATTGGAAAGCTGCTTCCCTGGAAATTTAGGAACGCAGAGCCATAGAGCACGCCATAGAGCACTCCTATAGGAGTAGATGAGTGAATACAACACATTTCTAGAGCCAGTCAGGAAAAGTCGACCTCAGGACACCTCTGGATATGAACCTTGGACTACCGGTGAGAAGGACAGCGGGGCAGTTACAGGGGGGGGGGGGTTGGTCGGCCTCAGGGGGGGGGTTACAACCCCCGAAACCCCCTCCCCCCCCGTCGGTGCGCCACTGGTAGCGGCGGCGACAATGCGACATCGCCATCCCAGACGCATGATGCCCGATACCCTGCACCTGAAAACGTAGTAAAAAAACGGCTCAGCTTGTCACTAGTGCAAGCCCCGCGGATGGAATACTTAAAAACGAAGCGCATGATATTTGGATACTGCTGTGCAGTGTCGGGAAACTGCATGCGATCCGGAGTTCTGGAATACGGTATCTGCAGGCGAATATATGTGCTGGCGCCGTTCGGAGAGCCTCTATTTACGCCGCTGGTGCGGTGAAAAGCGACGCGATCAATCCATCTGTGCGCGCAGCCTTACTTGTGTGAGCCATGTAGGACCAATATCCATTCTCTCCGAGGGGTCGTCCAGAAGGCGCCTGACGACTGATTTGGCTTTCAGGCCAAATGAGTCGTTCCCGTTCACGAAAACATCCACGAGAATGATAAATGTTATTGCTATTAACAGTTTTACTTTTTTCTAACCTTGAAAGGATTTCTTCATTCTTTCATTTCTCTTACATGGGCGCAGAGTATTCTTACATGACCGACGGAAGAGCGCTGCGGGAAAACAGTACTTAAAGGGCGGGTACAACACTTGCTTACGTTACAGTCGGTTTAGTAATCCTCGGCACGAAAATACAGCGAGCACGCAAGTAATTTTTTGTTGTTCATCCCACTCTCGCAGAAGTGCGGCAGCTAGAAATTTCGAGCGTAGGAGCTCCCTGCGTAGCGCCCATTGGAAAGTCGTCGACTTCGTTGCTGCAGCTGCTCTGGGTCAAGTGGCGTACACGTTGCGAGCACCCGAAGGCATTACATGGACGTGGCATTTTTTATAAATTGCAGTTAGCTCGAGTCTGGAGAGCTAGCAAAGCCCACATAGCGATGTGCGATAATGAAATTACCCTCGAGATGCGACCACGCAAGCTTGAAACTATCACCGAGACGCGACATGTGTCAGTGGAGTGCAGCCCGGAGATAACGGAACTTCTGGACCAGCCGCGCCGTCCTCCATGGTAACGCCATGTTGTTTTTGCCGAATCAGACAGTAACGCACAAGCAGTATTTTATTACGTGTTTTATTTTGATAGCTATTTTGATTAACAGCGATTACTTGTACTCAGGACTCTTGACGTCATCGGGCTCATTCCAAGATGCCCCACTGGTGGCGCGTATTGTGTGCTACACTTAGGCGCCTTAATGCCATCGTTGCCACGAAGCGACGAGGGAACGCTGCGATCGGGGCCCCCTAGATACACTTACTTTATTTTCTCGATTAGTAGAGCATTGCTGTTGATAACACTGACGTTTTAGACGTAACCAATGAATGACCTTTCACTCTGAGCCCAGAGGCCCAACACCTTTATGGCTTCTTGCTTTCATGACGACGGGACATGTGGTTCGTCAGCTGGTATTTTTGTGAAAAAGATACATTGCAGAGAACGCATGAGTGGGGACGCTCTCCTGTATGACTGCGGATGTGCACAACGAGGCCGGTTTTTCGCGAAAAGGACGCATTGCAGTGCACAAAGATGAAGCGACGCTCCCGTGTGTGAGTGCTCATGTGCTGAACGGGCAGCCTTTCATCCCAAATCAGGCATTTCAATGGACACAGGAAAAAGGACGCTCTCCAGAGTGCGTGCGCATGTGTCTCACGAGGTTCTTTTTCTGCACAAAACTTGCGTTGCAGTGTACACAGGAGAAGGGACGTTCTCCTGTGTGAATGCGCATGTGCTGAACGGGGTAGCCTTTCATCACAAACGAGGCATTTCAACGGACACAGGAAACGGGACGCTCTCCAGAGTGCGTGCGCATGTGTCTCACGAGGTTCTTTTTCTGCACAAAAGTTGCGTTGCAGTGTACACAGGAGAAGGGACGTTCTCCTGTGTGAATGCGCATGTGCGCCACGAGGTGGCATTTCTGCAAATAGGATGCATTGCAGTGTACACAGGAAAAGGGACGCTCTCCAGAGTGCGTGCGCATGTGTCTCACGAGGTTCTTTTTCTCCACAAAAGTTGCGTCGCAGTGCACACAGGAGAAGGGACGTTCTCCTGTGTGAATGCGCATGTGCGCCACCAGGTGGCATTTGTGCAAATAGGATGCATTGCAGTGGACACAGGAAAAAGGACGCTCTCCTGTGTGCGTGCGCATGTGTCTCACGAGGTAGTATTTCTGCAAAAAGGAGGCACTGCAGTGGGTACAGGAAAAGGGACGCTCTGCTGTGTGAGAGCGCATGTGCAAATTCAAATAGTCTGTCCGCGCAAAGGCTGCATTGCAGTGGACACATGAAAAGGGACGCTCTCCTGTGTGCGTGCGCATGTGTCTCACGAGGTGGTATTTCAGCAAATAGGATGCATTGCAGTGGACACAGGAAAAGGGACGCTCTCCTGTGTGCGTGCGCATGTGTCTCACGAGGTCGTATTTCTGCAAAAAGGAGGCATTGCAGTGGGTACAGGAAAAGGGACGCTCTGCTGTGTGCCTGCGCATGTGGATATTGAGGGAATCTTTCCGCGAAAAGGATGCGTTGCAGTGGACACAGGAAAAGGGACGCTCTCCTGCGTGAGTGGGCAGGTGAGCCACCAGCTTGGATTCCTCAGTGTATGTAGCTGGACACATGCGGCACTGGAAGGGGCGCTCGCCCATGTGTTTCCCAAGGTGTCTCGTCAACTGTGCCGTATTTCGTGTCACATAGGTGCACTGCTGGCAGGAATGCAGTCGACCGCGTACAGGCGCCAATGAAGAAGACGACTCCAGGGACGCAAAAGGCAAGGCACCTGCAAAGCCAACGAGAGCACGCAAAGGCAATGCAAATTATATGTCATGTACTATGTGGAACTAGACTGCTGCAGCAGGCAATACAGAACGGTTGCTCCACATGTAAGTGAAGTAGATGATCACCTTTTCTCACGCAAACCAAAGCTACTGTTATGGCAACAGTGCACCGGCCCAGCACATTTCACCAAAGCTCCCATCTTGCAGCACATGAGTGCTATGCTTCAATGAAAGCATAATGATACCAGGTAATGCAATGTCATTTAATCACCAGATAATGCTTTAGTAACTTACACTCACTTACGGATCATTATTTACATCTTCCAATCTCAAATCAAAGTGCGACTACCGAGAATTGCGTGAACTGCAAAACTGTTTCTTTCAGGACAGGCAAATATGTAAAAACAAAAGTACATAATACATGCTCTGAACGAATGCTTCTTAGGACAACCAGAATTTCTTTACGCTGATGATTGAAATTTAAATGTTGGAATAAATTGCATTATTTTCTTCCCAATTTTAACAGACTAACAGTGCAAAAAGTAAATAGGCTGTACCGTAAGCTTAAAATAGCCATTCCGAAGTCGCACTCTGGACATGGTCCCATCACCATCACAATAACAAGTTCATAATGGATTAGCCTGCAACATTGGTGTAAAATGGTAAATAATTTTCAGGAAGAGGCCGTTGCAATGACCTTCTCGCAATATTCAAAGCTTGCAGTTTTTTGTTTGCTAATTAGAAGGAGCTGAAACATATGCAACAGCGCACAGACCTCTGCCATAGCGAGCACAAACAACACAGTACGCCCGCACATATTTTTACCATTGGATCCAATCAGGCTTGAATGTTAGACGTTCTTAATCAATTACATTGCTAGTGTTGTATTTCAGTGACTACTTTTTCAGTAATTTCACGCAAATAGTTATTTGTTTCAAAAGACACGCGCTATGCATCGATATGGCAATACAAATATGAACACTATAACATGGCAGGAAATATAGATTTGAACAGCTGTGGTATTCTGATGCGGCGGCATATTGGTTACGAATTTTCAGAGGAGGAGGAATAAGCGTTTATTGCACGAAACGGTATCGCGGTGCTCGTCCGGCATCTACCCCTAGGTGGGAGGTCTCCTCATTCCAGGAACCCTCTGGCCTTCGCTGCCTCTTTGGTCCTGGCGGCGACACATCGTTCTTGGTCCAGGTCCTCCGAGGCGAGCTTGGCCTCCCACGTTTCGATAATATCCCCGTTTTCTTGGTCGGCGTTACCGGCATTCGGCGAAGGCGTTGTGTCTGTCTGTATATTGTACGGGCACACGAGGATCATGTGGGCCAAGTTGTCAGGTATGCCGCAAATTAGGCAGATATAGTCGTGTAACGTTGGGTACAGTCTGTGCATTAGTATAACGTGGGTGTAAGTGTTGCTCTGAAGTCTTCTCAGTATGGTGCTGTCCTCTTTGTTGAGCTTTGACTGTGGTGGTGGGTACTCTCTGCATTCTAGCCTTTGATGCTGAAGTATTGCAGAGTATGTGATGGGTACGGCCTCAGACTCCGCGGGCGCAGTCCCGGCGTCTGGAAAGTGGGAGCGGATAGCCCGGAAGGCGCGATCGCAGGCTTCGGCGTGTGCCGCCTATAGTTCCCCTCCAGCCCCTCGTGCCCAGGAACCCATATCACACAGATGTACGGCATGGAAGTACTTCGGCGCTTCAATATCTTGAGTGCTTGGGCAGACACACGACGTTTGGTGTAGTTTCGGATGGCTGCTTGCGGATCTGTGAGGACGACAGCTGCATCCAGCACGTGGTGGGTGCTAGTGCGATTGCCGCCTCTTCTGCAGTTTCTAGATCTTGGGCGCGAAATGTGGTAGATGCAAGCTCTACGCACCGAGAATCTACAACGCTCAAAGCGTAGGCGTATCTATCGCGATATTTGGCTGCGTCTGTATATCTGGCGTCCAGATCATGGCTGTGATTTCGCCGTAGAACATTGACTCGGGCCTGTCTTCCTTGCTTCTGATTCGTGGGGTGCACGTTGCGTGGGATTCGTGCAATGCAGAAAGATTCGCGGATGTTTCGCGGAACTTCTTCTTTTCGGTCCGTGTCTGTGTCGGCTACAGAAGTTTCGCCGTAGTTCAGCCGTTGAAGCACTGATCTTCAAGTAGGCGAGAGCTTTAGCCGCTCTAGTTGAGTAGACTTGCGCGCTTCGCCTAGTTCCTGCCAGGTGTTGTGTACACCCATCTTGAGAAGTTTCGAAGTGGAAGCCGTGAATGGGAGCCCCAAAGTGATTTTGGTGGCCTTACGTATTATGATGTTGAGCTTCTCCACCTCTGCATTCTTCACCGCGAGATAGGGAGTGCCATAGGTTATTCGACTGCTCAGGAGAGCTTGCATCGCACGTAGTGTGACTTGTTCTTTAAAGCCGCTTCTACGGTTCACCATTCTCCTGACGAGATGCGTTAGCTGCTATAGCGTGCGCTGTAGTCGAGCGGGTGTGGACGCCCCGGACCCATATATTTGTGGATGAGGAGCGCCAGCACTCGGTGAAGTTTCCACCTTTGGGATGGGCTTTCCGTTGAGGGTGACGCTGGGATCGGGTTCGTTCTAAGCGGCTGGCCGTCCTCTCGGTCTGGACTTCAGGATGAAGTGTTCCGAGTTTTCGGGAGCGCATCGGAGGGAGCATTTTTGCAAGGACCTCTCGATGGTATCTATCGCTTCTTGGCGGCGCATTTCTTGCGTTCCGGTATTTGTGGCCATTGTGCATAACGTGACATCGTGTGCATAAAAAGCATGTCGTAGGTCTGGTATAGCGTCGAAGAGGCTGGGTAATTTGATCAAGGCAACGTTGAAGAGCAAAGGCGAAATGACCGAACCCTGCGGAGTACCTCTGCCCGGTAGTCGGAAAGTGTCGCTGCGGAGGTTGTATATTCCCACTGTGGCCGTGCGATGCGTGAGGAAATTCTTCACGTAGTTGTATATCCACAGCCCGCAGTCCAGGTGTTCGAATATTGCAGAGAATAGCGTCGTGACTGACGTCAAAAGCTTCCTTTATATCGATGGCTACAATTTAAGATTTGCTTTTGGTGCTCAGATAATCTATAAGGTCTTCCTTTAGCAGAAGGAAGATGTCTTGCGTTGATAGGTGTTGCCTGAATCCGAACATTGTGTTCGGATTCCGTACCTGAATCCGAACATTGTGTTCGGATTCAGGTACGGAGTTAGCCGGCTGTGTACCATGTGCTCGAATAGTTTTCCTACGCACGAGGTAAGGGAAATTGGTCGCAGGTTCTCGATGCTGAAGGGCTTCTTGGGTTTGGGTACCATGGTGATCCCCAAGTGTTTTCAGGTAGCCGGTATTTCTCCGCTTTCCGAGAGTTCCTTGAAATACTGGAGTAGGGCTTCGAATGTCCAGAGAGCCAAACCAATGGCCCAGTACTTGTTTCCTCATTTCAGCACACCACATGTAGGTAGACTACAGTATAATCTTGATTATGCGAATCTCGCGGGGTCACAAAAGTATTCCCATGAGCAGAAATCCGTATCACTGGAAAATGTGCGAAAGCGGTATGCTTAGTTGGCTAGGCACTATCTAGTATGGCTAGGTATTGCTACTAGTATGCTTAGCATGTGACAAAAGAATAATAAAACTGCCGCACGTGTATATTTATTGCTTCTCATGGCCTCAGCAAGTTAGAGACCATTGTGAATTATTACCAGTAGTCTTCAGAAGTCAGCGATCATGCTGGTACTCTTCCTTACTCGGCGCGTGTAATTACAGGACAAGGTTTGCCGTTTCCCGAGACATTAATAGCCCCTTCATCATCTCGCTATGCTTCTCCGCACAACCTCAGCGTAGTGCGGCGATTGTGACTTGAAGGTCCGGGAAAGAGGATCCGAGTTTTTTTTTTTACAACTCTTTAACAAGATCGCCCTGCACGCAGAAGGATGCGGGAATCACATCACGAATTCCCCAGCGCTCCGCGTCGCGCAGTCGCTTCCAGTGATTGGAATAGCCAAGGGCATTTTGTAGCAGATTTTCATTGAAAAATGCGAGAAATTTGAACCAAGTTGCGCAAAGCTTGGCACAGCGAATCTGGTTGATTCTCAGCTCGTCGTGCTGCAGCACGGCAATCGCAATGGCGGTGGCGATTGGTCCAATGTGCTTGGCGGAAGAAGCGGCAGCCAAAAGACGGCGACGGACGGATCCGAAATGCGCGCAAAGCTTGCCGCTCTGAATGTGTTGAAATCACTGTCCCTGAGCAGCGGTGTAAGAAACTGTGGCGTTTGCTATGGCAATGGCTCGGTGGCGGCTTCTCCTCGGCGAGGCGCGCAGGTGTCGCGATTACTACGGCAACAGCTGCGCAGCAGGAGTTTTTTGTTAATGGTTGCCTTACCACCC
The DNA here is from genome assembly GCF_013339695.2 of Rhipicephalus sanguineus. Taxonomy (NCBI): domain Eukaryota; kingdom Metazoa; phylum Arthropoda; class Arachnida; order Ixodida; family Ixodidae; genus Rhipicephalus; species Rhipicephalus sanguineus. Next base: position 127,080,431 of record NC_051179.1, on the reverse strand, counting down.
GCTTTCACAGTTGGCTGTGAAAAAATGGTTATTTGTAGCACCTGCCGTCAGTTTCGTAGCATTCTGTAAAGTCGACGAGGGTGGCGATGCGGGCTTGTTGGTTGGTCATACTTGGTTGTACGTCTCTTCCTTCTGTCCGTGTCCTCGTATGCGCTCAACTCATTCAAATTCTGTAAAGACAAGAAAAACGGGACAAAAGCTGCGCATTGCCTTTGCTACAGATAAAAAAGAAATCTAAAAAAAACTCACAGGGTTTTTTATGCATTCACCTAAGACGACTTGAACGCGAAAGCGTCTTCTTTCTGTTCTTAGTCGATGTATTATTCTTCCCGCACCCGCCTCCGAAATCTTTCTGTACCTAACGTAAATTTGCATTGCCTACAGGATCGGAGGCAATGCAAGCTTTCTGCACCTTTCTGCAATAATTTCCGAAGCGCGCGACTAGGGATTCGAAACTGGGACTCCTCGCTCCACAGCGCGCTGCCTTGGACAATTACGCCATACGCCAGTCGTTCTCCAGGCTACTAAAGGCAGAATACAAACGCACGCGGCCTTGGGTGAAATGCACGAGACGCCACACGTGGCGAAATTAAATTATACGAGGCGTGGGCCACGCTGCATCGTTGCCCGCGCTGCGTTTGCGTCGTTTCGCTGGCGACGCACGCTAGATTTCCATTTTGGGGTTGTAGCGCCGCGCCGCTCGTGGCCAGTCGGCCCGAGAAAAAGAAGAGCGTCTCGTGGCTCGCGGTGGCGCCAGATAGTGGGAACGCTTTAGCTCTTGTAGGCTTATGCCACAGGAGGGAAGAAACGAGACGGTTGAACCAGAAGCACAGTATACATCCAGGGGCGGCGCCAGTGGGGGGTTTGGGGGGGCTCCAGCCCCCCCAAAATTTCCGCCTGCCCCCCTTTCGCCCCCACAAGAGCAAGCGTAGTAGTCAAAATACAATGCATATGTTCCCAGCCTCTCGCCCTCCCTGAAGGAACCCACTTGTCGTGGGTGCCCCCCCAGTAAAAAAATCCTGGCGCCGCGCCTGTATACATCTTACACCGTGACCAGAATCCCGAGGCTAAAATTACAGCGCAAACACACAAGAGAACCACGAAGAAGAGAAACGTACGACACAAGCGCTGACTAACAAGTGCTTTATTCTTTCATACGCCAATGCATACATAAGCCCAAGGCAACCTTACCGCACATGTGCACACAACAATAAATCTAAACCAAAACGTGTAACGAGGATGATAGTGTATTAAATACGCGAAGACCTGCAATCATATTCAGAATGGTGCAGGGACGAAGTAAAGAAGAAGTCAGAAAGACAAAGCAGTGCATTTGTGCTGTAATTTTAGCTTCAGGAATATGTACCTACTAGACCCAAATGAAGTTTTATTTTAGTGACCAGAATCGACGCCAAGAGGGAACGCGAGCCGTGGCTTCACGTGCCACTGCCAAGCGCAGTCTCCGGTTTTGTCAGAAAAAGAGAAAAAAATAGACAGCCACAAAGTGAGAGAAGACCTTGCTAATGAAGACTACGCGAACTAAGACTCGGCTTATAAGACCTTGCTAATAAACTAGGTCGGACGCAAGCTCCGCTGTGAGTGCATCCTAGCACTACTAGTGCAAGCTGCCCAATTTTTTTATGTTACGGCAAATACGGAGACATACCTGAAGAAATAGCTTGAGGCTCTGTTTGTGTAGCACTCGTTGACAGAATTTTCTTTTCATCTGCTTGTGATCCTCCGTGGCGGGTTAGTAGTCCCACTTGAACAGACTTATGGGTGACATGGCCCGCCTCACATGCTGGCTCGAGTGATGTGTCTACAGCTTCTCCCGACTCGCAATTCAGACCCGGTGCTGCATCATACACTGGCTCAGTTGCGATGTCATCCTGAAACAAATTGGCTTGTCTTGTTGCGAGTGACAACGCGAAAAATTATTGTCGAAAACAGAAACGAAACCTCTCTTACAGAATCTCTTTCGCTGCAATGACTTGGTCTTGGAGTGTGCCCGCTGGTTCCGTCTCCGGAGAGTCCAAGAATCTGCGACAGTGTGTGAAAAGATGAGTGACTGATACATACGCAACAGAACATGAAGTTATGCCAAGTATTAAAATGAATACTTTTCGGAAATGTTGAAATTTACTGAAACCACTGATACTATTGTATAATTGCCCTGTTTTAGGTACTTCGGATGCTGTACCCCGCTTTGTCTTGCGTAATTGCCTTCAATGTTGCTCAGACTAGTCAAACCTATTGTATGCTTCTCTAAGCAGTTGATTTCGGCCGCATAATAAAATTATATCGGATACTGGAAGATATTTATGTGAACCGACCTCACTGAAATTGAAAATAACCTTGAGAACTGCAAATCTGCCTCTGCTGTGCTGGAAATGATTGTAAGAATATCTTCGTCTTTATAGGTATTTCCCGTACTCCTTTTAAATGCGCAAGCATTTCACTACCTACTCAACGAGAAAACTGTTCGTCCCTCTGTCACGTAAGACGATCGCTCATATAAAGAAATGTGAATAAACGAAAATAAATTTTTACTCCGGCGCTACGGTTCGAAGAGACGCCCCACATTACGAATATGTGTGTTAGCTATATGATTGCGTTGTCCCCGCAATGAAAAGGCAATGTGGAAAGGCAACACTTGCTATAAAGGCTTCGTTCCATTTCGTGGAAGTGCAATAAAAGCCTTCCTCAGGACGTGTAATGTTGACAGGGTGGACTGTACATACCAAGAAAATGCAAACCTTGCGAATTTTTCGTGCCAAACACGCATTACAGTGCCCACGGCATACGCGTGTCACAGGGCCTTTCGAGACACTGACTAGTGCTAGAGAGATGATGAAAGGTGCCATGCTACTATCCGCCTTTCGCGCTGGTTTGGTGGTGCCGCCGCTCGGCTCACCTGGTGACCAACGAAGACAAAGGCGTTTGCTCTTCCCCAAGTAACCACAGGAGCTCGTGTATTTTCGATTCAGTTCGAGCTCGCGTTGCACGAAAAACAAACTAGCGCCATCTGGCGACAATGTGCTGCACCGATTAGGCAACAACTCCCCTGATACCGGCTGGACACGTTGCCTTTGTCACATCTCATCTTTCGGCGTAACAGCGTTAAAACTGATTTGAGGCATTGGCCACAGGGAGGAAAATGAGCCTTGATTTCGTTTCACTGCCATCGCATCAGCCGCATCAGCGGCATGGCTTTAGCCGCCTCAGTTGTGCACGTTTGTCCGTTGGTCGTGAACAGAATGAGACAAGATGCCCTCCCACCAAACAGCGATCTCCCATGACCGTGAGTGATTTATAGTCAGCATTGTTTGTTTCTCCAATTCGCAGCAGTTTGATGACTTGAGTGGAGGAACTGAAGCGGCATCGTCGGAGCCACTGAAATGACCTCAGCTCACACGACATCAGCTAGAATATTCTAGCGCGCTATAACCCTACGTCTGTATTGGAGTTAAGGTATCACAGCCTCGCACGTCGTCTTGCGACCACTGTGCTGTAACAAGTGTGCTGTCGTTATTCTTGCATTAGTCAATATTGCAATGCAATTGGAATGCCGTTTTCCCAAAGGAGAGTGAGGGTGTAATTATTGGCCTGTTGCTACATTATAATGCAAGGCCGTTACGTTGTGGTGGTGTTATCAGCCCCTGTAAAGCTATATTCACCTCACGACGCACAAGCGTCCGGCGGGTCATTGCAGTTAGCTTAAAGGGATACTAAAGAGTAAACCGATTTTTCTTACATTAGTAAAGTACTGTTTCACGATACCAAAAACACCCGGTTTGCTGCGAGAAGATGCTTAGTAAGCCAGAAAACGCACAAAAGCAAAATGTGGGTGGCGACGCCACCTTGAAGTTTTCGCACCATTCGCCATGACATCACATATTTTGACGGCACCTACTAGGGATTACGTAGTTCCTAATCGGTAATAATGAAAACATTGTCCTCTGAGGGGGCCATAGACTTAACATACCAAGTTTGGGGTAATTTTGTTGAGCCAATGGTGCCAAAATACGATAAATACAATTTGAAATTCGTGACGTCACGCGGGGAGTTTTCGGCAGAAATTTAAAAATGAAACGTTGAACTTGACTTGAACTTTATTTTCTCCTCTATTAACAAACCTATCATGGCGAAATTAACGACATTAGAGTTCTCAGAGCACAATTTATCGATCTAAACTGATTGATTGTTTCTCTTTAGTGTCCCTTTAATGGTCACCGAGAGGTCACTGTGTTCCGAATGGTCACCGAATGGTCACTGTGCTCCCGAAGTGGCTCCAGTGGTGCCGCCTGGCGAGAGCGCGGTTACGCGAGTCCGTGAGGAGGGAAGCCTATTCTCTTTTGGGGTTTCGTGCTTGAGTCGGCGGTCGTGTAGCGCGGGAGGACCGTGGCAGCGATTAACAACTTCATTTGTTCCTGTTTAAAGGGAAATTGGCAATGGAACATAGGGTGGGGAAGAGGAACTACTTGAAGTGGGCCTGCTCTACCCTCTCAGCCAGCACCACCTAGTCTAGGTGGTGTTGTCTCAGCCCCCTCCAGGATGGCCTCCTGAATGTCGGGCCTCGAGCTGTGCAAGGCAGCCTCCCACTGCTTCTCACTATAGATTAAGTGTTTCAGGAAAGGGGAAGAGGGTGCTTAGGCAGGGCTTAAAGTCAGGGGTCCCCCCCCCCTTCATATTTAGGAGGGGCCCGGCCCTCCCTCGGCAGGTGAACTGTAGTATTGTGGCACCCATTCGACCAGCGCCGGAGTTCGTCTTTTTGGCAGTGGCGCCTTGTGCGGGGAAAACTCTCCACTGTAACTCTCCACTTTTCCGAATAATGATTTATTCGTGACTATTCGGCTGATGGGGCCGAGCAAAACAGGAGGGTGTACCCAAGCTTCTTCCTGACCACATGATAAGCACGTGATTTCGTTGGCTTGCTCAGCTGTGCCTAAGTGAGCACGTGTTACAACAAAATGAGACGTTCGCAGAACACATCCACGTGCTCAAGTGTCTGCCTTTTCTGAAGCTTTTCACCGAAGGCTCCCTGGATGCGGCCATAATCTTACCGTGACAGGGGGGGGAGGGGGGGGGGCGGAGTTGTAAATAAGCGTGACTCCACAAAAAATGCACTGCAGGATCAGATTTTGCCGCTTCTACTCGCTAGGCTGTATGTTCTGACGCTACTGCTGCATCTCGAAAACTGCATTGCTGGGCGCCTGTAACTGATCCCGTTAATGGGCGGCAATCGCCGGGCAGATTCCAGGGGTTGATGTATCGGCTCCCTGAAACGCACCGCGAGAGCACAGACAAGTCAAAGATAGGTCCTTTTAGAGCGCCAGTGAACGCCGGTTGTGGTCCAAGGGCCGAGTCATAGTCTTAGGAATTGACGACACAAACAAAATGTATATTCTCAGTTAAGGCAGTACAAGCATGACACAAACATCCACACTTGGCTGGTTCAACCCCAATACAGCTCACGTGAATCTAACAAGCAATGCGGAACAATTAATCACATGCGCTCAAATCCAAGCACTCGAGAACATTTCAGAACCATTAAAGGGGTACTGACACAAAATTTCGCGGCCGAGATAGCCTGCTGGATCGATTTCCGTGTACGTGCGTGTACCGTCTGCAAAATATCGACAGCGAATAAAGCTTGGAAGGTATTTTATATGAATTTTGAAGTTCGCATGCGCGATCCAGCATTATAGGCCGCACCTATTGCATTGACACCCTCGGAGGTGACCCGAGGTGACCCCCCTACTTCCCCTACGTAACCGTTGTAGCCGGTACAACAAGTTATGATGACGTCGTAGCCGCCATTTCTGTTTTGACGCGCTCGCCGCTGCGCTGTTGGTGTCTCAAGGAAATCGTCGCCAACAGACGACGATGGATGAGGAGGACGACGATAATGAGGACGATGAAGGCGACGACATCGCGTAGCACGTGCGGCAAGCGTGCGAATGCGAGGAGACGACGCGAACAGCGCGGAAGTGCGTCACACTTCTGTGTGCTGACGTGATCGAGCGCTGTTGCCGCTAGGTGGTGATAGTCGCACCCAGAGGCTTGTCGTTTTTGAAACCGAAACTGACACTGGTCGGTAATGAGGAGCCTGTAATTAATTATCTGTCGCGCGCTGCAGCAAACGATGTGCCGTGTTATGACTAACAGGCCCCCAGCAACACATTGCAGCAAAAAAACAGGAGGCGAAAATTTTTGTGTCAGTACCCCTTTAAAGTCCTTTCACATCCATTGACTTGACGAGTCCCTTCACGTAGACTTTATCGCTGAAGAGTTATTCTCCTTCGCAGTCGGTGATCGCATGTCTCCTCGGCGACGCTCTTAAAAACTTTTCACTCTTTAAAGATCGATTGACGGCAGTGTAAAAAACACGTCATCTCTGGCCGACGGAACTACACTCTCAATTAAGAATATTTTTACTCCGCTCACTCCCTTACTGCCCATCGGTCGCCGTACACTTATATTGGGTCGCGCCTGGGTTCGCGCAGCTTCTAGGTGCCTCCTCTGCGCTTAGCACAGCGAAAGCTTAAGAAAGAATGTGATCCTTCTCGCACTTTCGTCTGACGGTGGCGGCGTCCCTCGGCATTGCATCATTTCTCCTTTCCTGATCTTTCCAGATTTTAATTACCCGAGCATTTGATCCGAGCATGCGGGTTGTCGGCGGCCGTCTTGAGAGGGTGAGGGGGCACACTTTTGGCGGCTTTTGAAACTTGTTTTATTGCGATAGCAATTATATGGACAGTCTCGGCTGGTTTTTGCCGTCGCCGTCGCCATGCACCGTACGTTTATGATAAAGTATATATATATATATATATATATATATATATATATATATATATATATATATATATATATATATATATATATATATATATACATATACATAAATGTCATAAAGAAGAGTAATTCAGAAAAATGCTTCCGAAGCGCGGAATCGAACCAGCGACCTCTCGCTCCGCAGCGCGTGGCGCTAACTACTAGACCACAAAACGCAGATATTTCAAGTAGCTAACGGCGAGCGTTATATATACACCCTTTACAGCTGGCAGGACTCAGAGACGGCAGGCGCTTCATTAACAGCGAGATGGCGAGAGGAGTACACCGGGTTGATTTAAAAGTTGTCGGCCAGTCGGCCAGCCCGCTCGCTTCTTCTAATATTTGCGCAGGGAGAACCTTGCCCCTCCGCTGTCTGCTCGCGCGGTAGTTGCTGCCGGGGGGCAGATGTTTCTGCAGCGTATCAGCGTGTATTCATTGCTTCACCCTTGCGGCGAAACTGTGACTTTTTCGTTTTGCGCGCTCCGTCGAGGCTAACCTCCGCACCGGGATGCCATGCCGTCGTTTGAAATTGGCGACGCGCGCCTAATACGCGCTCTTTCGTGACAGCGCTAGCCAGTTCTCCAGAGCTACCGTCATGCTGGCCAGGCTCCATGCATCCGTACTCGTTGTCACGTGCCCTTAGAAACAGTTTTTTCTCTTGCTACAAGTCTTAACATGGCTGCAAAGGATAGCAAGAACAGAAAACTAACAAGTTCTTTTATTCCCGTGTCGCGGACTGTGTCCGCGAGCGGCCCAGATGAAGACAACCGCGAAACTTCATCTGCTACTCCTGGCAGTACCGACCATTCCCAGAAAAGAGCTGACGATGACTCTAGTCAATCGAATGTTCCGAGCTTACCTGACTGGGAGCGCAAAGAAAAAGCGAATTCTTCCTGAAAGAAAAGGACTGGCTGAGCGTCACGGACGGAAAGCTGAAATGCCTCCCATGCTCGAAGGTAAAACCTCTCGGCAGCCAGGGACGAATCGCGACAGAATAGTTGAGGAAGGGGTAAAAGCGTTTGGAGACACCAAACACCAACGACAGAAAGCCTTGCGCAAGAAGATATACCAGCACAGACAGACACATGCCCACCTCAAGGCTTTGGAATTAGAGAAGACAGCAAGGAAAAGAAAGCGCGAAGAATCCTTCATGGAGCAGCACTGTGAACACAAGGCAGTCACACAAAAAATATTTCGCATTGCTTACAAGCAAGCCATGAACTGCCGTCCATTCAGCGATTTAGGGGACGAAATTGGCGCGCAAATCGCCAACGGCGTGGCCCTGGGAAGAATTCTACAAACGAATCTCTCCTGTGCCACATAGGGCAACAAATGCGCATGAAGATGCGCAAAACTATCATTGAAAGTGAGGGGAAATTCTCTGTACTAATCGACGAGAGCACATTGATCAGCAAGCACTCGACATTGATTGTGTATTTACGCTCTAGCTTCAAAAACGCAGAGCCAATAACAGTCTTCCTGGACCTTGTGGAGGCTGAGGACGCAACAGCAACTGGCATAAAAGATGCGTTACTTACGTGTTTCCATTCGCACGGTCTCACGGTGGACGTGCTGAAGGAAAAGCTGATCTTATTTGCATCGGACGGAGCTTCACTTATGCTCGAAAAACAATCGGGCGTAGCGAAGCTCCTTGAAGACTCATTCCCTCACCTTATAACATGGCACTGCTCCACAAATCGTTTAGAACTAGCAGTCGGAGACCACGTTCGAGATGTGGAAGGGATCAACCACCTTAAAAATCTTCATGGATAAGTTGTACTGCTTGTATAGCAGTTCCCCGAAAAACCGCAGGGAACATGAAAGCTGTGCAAAAGATCTCAACACGTCACTTTTGAGGATTGGAGAAGTTTTACATATAAGGTGGGTGGCTTCGAGCTTTCGATCGGTACATGCAGTGAAGTCCTACCCCGCCCTGTACCGTCACTTTTTGAGCAGTTCCCCAGATCTTAGGCGAGACACCAAAGAGCAGAGTCAATACAAGGAGCTCTCAGAGAGGTTGTCGTCGGTTGAGTTCGTAAAAAATCTGTCACTCCTTTGTGACAGTTTGGCCGAGCTTTCCGAGTTTTTGATCTTACAGAAGACGGGAGTCACCTTGCCAGAGGCGCACAACCAAATTACACGGCAAATAGCAGTTTTACTGCGAAAGCTCTTAGGAGATAATTTCAAGGGCCGTTTATGGTGCCGCAGTTGTCCGCCACCGCCGGTGTCCGTAACCACTATCGCGCAAAATAACAAAAAAAAAACTTTCCAGCATGGAACGGGGTTCGAACCTGGGCCCTCTGCGTGGGAGCCCCGTTTCTACCTCAGAGCTATGCCGGTGCTCGAAACTGCCTTGCGAAAAGACCGTATACAGGCGTCATGTCGGGAAGGAACCACATCAACATATGTAATATAGCGTGCTAGAAGAGTACAATAAGAACCAGGCTTCACACGACGAGAATTCTGCAACCAGGCGTCACACAATACGAATTGCGCAACGAGTGGGTTGTTAAATGCTTCAATCCCATTACTAAGGGCTCTGCTATAATTCTTCATCGTCATCAGGCACAGCATCAACAAAGTGCATATAATGCCTTACAGCTGTTTAGCGGGTACCACGGTTCTCAACAGAATTACGAAAAATGGCTAGTGGCTGCTTCCCTACTTCAGATAAATTATGATGATTTATAGCGTACTGCATTCCTGGCAAATGGTTGTCAAGGAAGCCGATAATCCCATGATACATTTCCTCAGGGTCTCAATAAAGTTCTTCCCCTGCCCCCCTGTCTCTCTCTTTCTCACGTTAACGTGTGTTATATAGTGTGGCGGCAGAGTGAAATAACGACCGGGCGTCACACAATGCTAATTACGCAACTGGTGGGTCGTTTAAAGCTTCCAACCCATTGCAAAAGGATCAACCACAATTCTTCATCGTCATCGGTCGTCGCGTCAACAAAGTGCACACAATGCCAAACAAATGTGTAACTGGTACCTCGATGCTCCGCAGAAAGACGAATCAGGCACAGAATCAACAAAGTGCACATAATGCCTTACAGCATACACATCTGTAAGGCATTATGTGCAGTTTGTTGATGCGACGACCGATGACGATGAAGAATTACCGCAGATCCCATTGTAATGGGTTTGAAGCATTCAACAACCCACTCGTTGCGTGATTCGCATTGTGTGACGCCTGGTTACAGAATGACGAAAAATTGCATAGTGGCTGCTTCCATACTTCACAAAAATTATGATGATTTATAGCGTAGTGGGTTCCTCGCAAGGGCACTTGCGCGGTGGGGCTTCCCAGCTTAAAAAATTATGACTTGAGGTGTAGTGGGTACGTTGCTAGTGTACTTGTATTAGTAGCCACAAGAGAGTTTACAAAAGGCTCTAGAAATGCCGCTCTTCCAGCTTTCGCTGTGACTGTGCTGCACTTTCCGCGCAGGCCTGGCATTTTCTAACACGAAATTGTTTTATGCCGGGGTCCACCAAGATTTTCATGACGTATTTCCGTCACGGAAGTACGTCAGCAAAATGAACGCCATCAGATGGCAAAGAAAAAAGCTATAAGAAAAAGTTCTGTTGAAAATCAGTTCTGCGGAATCCCGCAAGGTAGCGGAAGGGTTAAGAAAGGGAAAATAGACAACCACCCATTTGTAGCACGAAGCCACAAGGAAATCCATACGGATTTCTCAGAAATAAAGCCTCTTAGTCACCGCAAAATTCGTCCTGGTCCGGGTTTCGAACCCGGTACCACCACCTTTCCGGGGCGGTCGCTCAACCAATTGAGCTAACCAGAATGCTAGCAATTGGCAGTGCGAGGGCGAATTCATCGGCAACTCGAAGCAACATGAGATATGTTGAAAATCAGTTCTGCGGAATCCCGCAAGGTGGCGTAAGGGTTAAGAAAGAGAAAATAGACAACCACCCATTTGCAGCACAAAGCCACCAGGAAATCCATACGGATTTCCATAGGCCGGTAGTATATTGCTTTGCTTTTAACAGCTGAGGTAACGGTAGCTGCGAGAGATGATCTGGCGTAGCGTTGTGTGTGTCTTATGTGTAACGCCCGCGCTATATATATATATATATATATATATATATATATATATATATATATATATATATATATATATATTGTTACGGTTGAGGCAAGGTTGACTGTGTTTATTTACAGGATGAGAATGAGACACGGCAATCAGGCGTAAAGATGGAGTCCTCAGGCCGCACCAGACCACTTCGTCTTCCTTCTCCACATGCCCGGCTCATACCACAGCCCGGCTCATACCGTAGCAATCCCCGGTTCACAGACGAAGCCCGCTGGGCGAGTCCAAGTCACTGGAGGGATGAAACCTCTTGAGGCGAGCCACATGCACCAACTGCGTTCGATTTGACCGACGACGAGGTGTCGTCAAGCGTGCCACGACGTACGTCAAGTCGCTCAAGCGATTTACAATGACGAACGGGCCAGTATAGTGCGGTAAAAACTTCTGGCATAAACCGCGTTTGCGTTGGGGGGTCCACAACCACACAAATTCACCTTTTTCGAATGAAATGGCATCGTGGCGTCGATCGTACCGCTGCTTGGAGCGATCTTGTGATGCCAGAGTGCGTAGGCGAGCAATTTGTCGGGCTTCTTCAGCCCGGCACAATGTTTCGGCCACTGAGTCATCGGCATGGAGCGTAAATGGAAGAATTGTATCGAGCGAGCTGCGCGGTGATCGAGCGTAGAGCAAGTAAAAATTACACCATCTCCCGCTAAAGGGGACCATGAGGCGATGCGAAGCCGGAGCACTTGCACGATCGCGTTCCGTTGGCGTTCGTTGGGCATGCTACCGACCTCGCGTCGTGGAACGCGAAGAGGGACGCTACGCGCGTCGTATCTTCCATCTAGCCTGGCCGTTAATTCTCACAGGGCGAGCGGGGAACGCGGTCGACAGGCGGGCAAGAGGAGGACAGCGTAGGAGAGGAGGGAGAAGGGGAGGGGACGCGCATGCGCTCGAGCTCATCGCGGCGTTGCGCAGGAGAGAATTTCGGCATGTCTAGCCCGCGTTTCAGAGGAAGAGTGGAAAGGGGGAGGGGAGAGGGAAGTGGAGAGGGGAAGAGGAGAGGGAAAGTGGAGATAGGCGGGAGGGGAGAGGGGGAGGGGAGAGGGAAAGTGGAGAGGGGAGGGGTAGGGGAGAGGGGGAGGGGAGACTGAAAGTGGAGAGGGGAAGTGGAGAGGGGATGGGGAGAGGGTGAGTGGAGAGGATGTGTGTGGAGAGGGTATGCGCATGCGCAGTAAGGGTGGTCACGCCGCACACCACCACCACCACCACCGGATTGAGCTCCGTCTTAAGATACTTCGCATCTAAAAGGTGTGAAGTCCGTGGTCTCGTGCTTCGCTGTATTGTACGCATATGTGATAAACGGTAAGATTTCATCCCAGTTCTTGTGATTGGACGAGACGTACATTGCGAGCATGTTAGTAAGAGTGCGGTTTGTACGCTCTACAAGGCCGTTCGTCTGGGGATGGTATGGTGTCGAATGTCGGAACTGCGAAGTGCAGAGGCGAAGCAATTCTTCCACAGCGTCCGCGATGAATTGGCGACCACGGTCACTGATGATTACGCGAGGTGGACCATGACGAAGAACTACAGAGCGGAGCAAAAAGGCAGCGACGCCGTCAGCCGTGGAAGATCGTATCGCAGCGGTTTCGGCGTATCTGGTAAGGTGATCGACGCACACTATTATCCAGCGGTTGTTGTTCGAAGATCGCGGAAACGGGCCCAACAGGTCGATGCCAACCTGCTCAAAAGGCGTAGTAGGCGGCGCAACGGGGTGAAGAAGGCCCTGCGGGCCGCTTGTCGGTCGTTTGTGACGCTGGCACTTCTCGCAGCTGGAGACGTATTGCTTCGTAGAATGTCGCATTCGAGGCCAGTAAAAACGCTCCTGTGCTTGATGTAAGGTGCGAATGAACCCAAGGTGTCCGGACGTTGGATCATCATGCATAGCATGGAGAACGTCGCATCGAAGACTTTCAGGTACAACCAGTAAATAACGTGCGCCACTTGCTGAGTAGTTTGTCTTGCACAACAGTCCATCACGAAGGCGAAAGCGGCCACTACCTTTGAGATTGCGGGCATCAGCGAACAAAGGGTCTAAAGATAAGTCGTTGAGTTGTTCGCTTTTGAAGATGTTGGCGTCAGGAAACGTGGTGGAGACCGCAGCAAAACACATATCGAAGGTATCTGCACTGTCTTCCGTCGTGGTCATAGGTAGACGAGAAAGGCAATCAGCGTCCGAATGACGTCTTCCACTTCTATACGAAATGCTGAAGTCAAATTCTTGAAGTCGTAAAGCCCATCGTGCAAGGCGGCCAGAAGGGTCTCGGAGGGTAACAAGCCAACACAACGAATGATGGTCTCTCACAATCGTGAACGGACGGCCGTAGAGGTAGCAACGAAACTTCTGGATGGCGAATACAGCCGCTAAACATTCTTGTTCTGTCACCGTATAATTCCTTTCAGCCTTGCTTAGAGATCAACTTGTATAAGCAACGACATGCTCTGCATTATTATGGCGCTGAACAAGCACACCTCCGATGCCAATTCCACTTGCGTCAGTGTGAACTTCAGTAGGAGCAGACGGATCGAAGTGACGAAGGATAGGTTCTCATGTCAGTAGAAGCTTCAGTTCAGAAAAAGCGGCGTCACATTCAGGTGTCCACTCGAATGGGCTGTCTTTTCGTAACAGGTTTGTCAATGGGTGAACAACGTCCGCGAATTTGGGCACAAAACGACGAAAGTAGGAACATAATCCCAAGAAGCTGCGGAGTTCTTTTAGTGTCTGGGGTGGTTTGAATGTGCTGACTGCTTCAATTTTGCGGGGATCTGGCCTGACACCATCTTTGTCAACCAGGTGACCGAGAACTAATGCTTGTCGTTCACCAAATCGGCACTTCTTAGAGTTCAAAATCAAGCCAGCCTTACCGACACAGTCTAAAACAAGGCTCAAACGGGCGTTATGCTCTTCGAAGGTACGCCCAAAAATGACGACGTCGTCCAGGTAGCATAAAGACACCTCCCATTTAAGACCACGAAGGATAGAGTCCATGAATCTTTCAAAGGTAGCGGGGGCGTTGCAAAGCCCGAACGGCATCACATTAAATTGGTATAGTCCATCAGGCGTCACGAATGCGGTCTTCTCCTTGTCTGAAGGGTGCATAGGTATCTGCCAATATCCTGATCGTAGGTCTACTGAAGAAAAGTACGAAGCCGAGTGCAAACAGTCAATCACATCGTCAATCCGAGGCAGCGGATATACGTCCTTTTTGGTGAGGGCGTTGAGTCGTCTGTAATCAACGCAAAACCGCCAGGAACCGTCTTTCTTTTTAACCAAGATGACCGGTGCTGCCCACGGGCTACACGACTCTTCGATGACACCCTTTTGCAGCATTTCCTGAACCTGGTCGGCGACAACTTTGCGCTCTGATGACGACGATCGGTAAGGTTTCTGCCGGATCGGATGAGCAGTGCTGGTATCAATCCTGTGCTGAGCGCGTGAACAGGGTAGAGGTCGCGGCTTCTCCTCTTGGCAAAAGTCAAACACAGAAGCATGTCTTCCCAACAGGCGGAGTAATGTCTGCTGTTCGTGTGACCGTAAAGTGGTGCTAATCATGCCAACAATCTGCGACTCGTAAGAACAACTGCGCTCGCAAGTGACTGTACTTTTTTCGCTTTCATAGTTGTTAATGACAGCAATAGAATCTTTAGTGGAATCATCGAACACGCCGAGCTTCATTCCTCGAGGGAGCACAACCGGCATCGGCGAACAGTTCAGTGCCCACAGAAAGGTTGCTCCGGCATCAGCCGATACAACACAACGAGGCACTAATATGCCTTTCTTGGCACATTGAACGATGGCAGGCTCAACGACGGCGTCAAAGGATGTGGCAGATACTGGAGCGAATACCGCAACTGACCTCATTGACCACGGTGGCACTGTCTGTTCATCGGAAATAATCAGAGCGTCCTCCGCGGGCTGCGACTCATCGACGAGTGCAGGAACAATTTCACCGCTGACGGAAAGTTCACCAGTTCCACAGTCGACGAAAGCGCCACACCCTTGGAGGAAGTCTATGCCGAGAATAACATCGTGGGTGCAACGCTGCAGCACCAGAAACTCCGTTGGGAACACCTTTCCTGCCAATAAGACGTTAACAGCACAAACACCGACAGGATGAAGTACTTCCCCACCAACACCACGAAATCTTGTCGATTCGCCCCAAGAAAACATAACCTTGCGGCCAATGCGATTTTTGAAAGAACTACTCATAACTGAGATTGCGGCACCAGTGTCCACCAAAGCACTTGCGCAAAAACCATCTATTAACACACGTATCTTGTTCTTGGACATCATAACTGGCGGAGGCATCTGAGGAAAATCCTGTTGTGCGACCTGACCTCCATCGGCTGCGCCGGCTAGTTTCCCGGCGGCGGCGGAGATGACAGTCGTCGTCCCGGTGAAGGCGAGCGATGCATTCGGCCAGACGGAGGCGTCAAACTACGGTCGGAAGCGGGAGAACTGCTACGGTGATTCTGTCGGCGTGAGGTACTCCTGAAATAGGCGGACCGATGGCCGCTGTTGTGACCAGTGGCCGCTGGAGGAAACGCTGGTAGGGAATCATACCGTGAGGTCGGCTCCCTCTGTCGACGACAAAACCGAGCTATATGCCCGGCGACACCGCTACGGTAACACACAGGGGATTGGCGGTACACATTGTGCTCCTGGAAAGCATTGCCATTGCGCTGACGTGGTGGTGGCACAAACGTATCTTCGTTCGGGTCTTGATAGGTGTGGGCCGGCTGGCGGGGGTAACTGAAGCGGTGTTCATAGCTCGGCACCGGGTAGTTATTGCGCTGTGGCCTCAGTGGTGAGCCCGAACTGTAGTTGTAGTCATCGACGCCTGCTGCGGCAATTGACACGTGATGGTGAGAGGGATGCAACACGGGTGTAGCTTCGTGCGGCGTCAGGCGAGCATGTCGAGTGAGCTCTTCTCGAACGATCTCACGTATTGTCGACGCGAGATCAAATGGCGTGTGTTCGTCAACACTCGCAACGGTGGTTACATTCGGTAGGCGACCGAACTTGGGAGTGATACGCCGCATCTTGAGGGTCTCGAATGTGCGACAATGGCGTATGACGTCGGTTACTGTGCCAAGGCTCTCTTTGCCGATGAGGAACTGGTATACATCCTCGGCAATGCCCTTCAGTAGGTGGCCAACTTTGTCCTCCTCTGGCATGGAAGGGTTGACGATCTTGCAGAGCTTCAAGATAGCCTCGATATAGGTCGTGCACGTCTCTCCCGGTATCTGGGCTCTCTGCAGCAGCGTTTGTTCCGCTTGTTTTCTCTTTGCTATGGAATCTCCGAAGCACTCCCTTATTTCGGACACGAAGCGATCCCATGACGTGAGGGCATCCTCGTGGTTCTCATACCAGACGAGCGCTGTGTCTGTCAAGAAGAATACTACATTGGACAGCTGTGTCGCCGCGTCCCACTGGTAGTACTTGCTCACCCGTTTGTAGTGTGTGAGCCAGTCGTCCACATCCTCGCCAGATTTGCCACCGAATGTGCGAGGCACTATCATGTCCTGACGCAACCAGGGACCAGGCGCGCCCGAAGCTGGCACTAGCGGTGCTGCTGGGACTGGTCCAAGGCCTGCAGCTGCGGGGATCCGGTTCTCGTCTTCGCCGTGAGACATCTCAACCGCCAGTGGTAACGGGGGCAGTCCAGCAAGGCGGCGGCTTCGGCGTAGATCGGGCGCTTGCAGAGTCGTGTTGCTCGGTTGATTACCCCGCACCTCCACCACAAAACTGTTACGGTTGAGGGAAGGTTGACTGTGTTTATTTACAGGATGAGAATGAGACACGGCAATCAGGCGTAAAGATGGAGTTCTCAGGCCGCACCAGACCACTTCGTCTTCCTTCTCCAATGCCCGGCTCATACCACAGCCCGGCTCATACCGTAGCAATATATATATATATATATATATATATATATATATATATATATATACATATATATATATATATATATATATATATATATATATATATATATATATATATATATATGTGTGTGTGTGTGTGTGTGTGTGTGTGTGTAATGTAATGTACAGAGCGAGCGAGAGAGAGAGAGAGAAAGAACTAGTGAGTGTGCCCGCAATATACTGGTCGTCATTCTATGAGGGCCCCCCCTCCACTGAAGGGAGACTAGCCCTGTAATTAGGGCAGCTCCACATGATACGGTTTAAGCCTGCTGTGGAAGAGGCGCACAACTTACAAGAGGAAGTAGGCTAACTGGAGGGATGAATGCGGTGAAGGAGGTAAGGGGAAGGAAAGGTGTGAGTCTGCAGCTGTCGCTACAGATATTCACACTTGCGCGGGGATTGGCGTATGAGTGGCGAAAAGGTTAAACGTTCTACGTTCTAATCGGTAGTGTGTGCAAATGTCGTGGAATAATCAAACTTATAAGACGATCCCACGCTGTAAACGGCGCCTTCTCCGTAGTGAGTTGCGACACATCGAATGCTTGCGCCCGGACAGTAAATCTTCGGCACTGACATGAGGCGCCTCGTTTCCGCCAAGGCCCGGATGCGCGAGAGTCCCGATTAGTGGTAATCGCAAGTCTTTGTATTATAGGGAGTTCCAACGGCGATGGCTTTTGATAATAAACAAAGAAGCAGGCCCGTAACCAGGGGGGGGGGTTGAGGGGGTTCTGACCCCCCCCCCGAAATTTTTTGATGCTTGAACTTTTCGGGTGATACTAAAATATTTACACGCCTTCACAGCGACCACCAGCTGCCAAAGTTACACTGCAACTTTCCTGGCATTGCTTCCCTCTTCTTCCTTTCGTCAAACCTACCCTTTACGAGAACACCTCAGCGCTCCCTCCCCCGCACCTGTCCTATTTGTACAGCTTTGCACTTCGCCCTCGCGTTCCTTCGAGTCTTTTTTTTTTTTTCGTCTTTCACCCTGTAGCAGCTCTTTTATTGATTCCAGATGCTTTCCTTGTGCATTGCCGCTGGAGAAGTTATCCGTCTGTGCGGACCGCACGTGTCTGCTTTGGGTTCCTACGAAAAGCGCGTCTCCTTCTGTGAAGGTAAACAGTTCGACAGCAACGGCAACGCCAACACGACGTGCACAAATTTGCCAGGGAACGAAACCCCTAAGCGGAAAAACTCAGCGGCGCATTCCGAGGACGCAGGCTGCAGGATAAACTTTTCTCAAACTGTAGTCCTCGCCACCGAAACGAATCATCGAAGATGACATCTACTGAAAGACTGGCATATCCGAGCAACTTAGAACAACCTTAACCACACGCAAGGAAATCTACCTCTTCTGTACACAGAAGGTATATGCGCCTCCCTACAAAGCGCACAAAGCGAGGATACAGCCGGCACACAATCCGGCACCAGCGGTCAACTTTCACAGGAGAGAAAAAACGCCGCCAAGCTGGGCTGCGCGCGGGAGTACAGAGGCTGACGTCACAGCCTACAAAGTGCATTTTTGGGGGGTCACGGCTATTTAATTAGCGCAGCCCAGAGAGAATTATGCAGGCGCCCAGGGAGCCGTCTGTGAAAAGGTGACTTTTTCACAGGAACGGAACAACACCTCCTTTCTGGACTGTACCACGGGAGTGCAAATGTCTCGGCAGTGCATTCTTGGGGGTTCACGTATATTAAGGGGAGTATGCAGTGCCCATGGAGTCTTCTGTGAAAAGGTCTTTAAGTAGCGTTAATCCAGTTTGCTGCAGCTGGAGTACAATAATGGGCCTGCATGCACACCAGCTGTAGCGGCGTTCAGAAAACACATGCGCCACGCGGGAGCCGGCGCGTTCATCACACTTCTACATTCTAGCCACTGTAAAGTGGATAAGAGAGGAAGAAAACATCGCCCGCCGTTCACGCCAGGCAGTCGAAGCAGTCGCAAACGTCTTTTTGGAGCCACTGGCCACTTCTGTGTGCGTGCACAGGATTGCGGCAGCAAAATGAAAAGACACTCTGCAACAACGAAGCAAAGGAGTCTTGCGTCTTACTTCAAGAAAGTTCGAACCGATGAAGCGGACGGAGAAGAACCGCCTCCTTCGAAGGATAAAACTTCGCCCTCCTCAGCACTGGTGGAAAGCCAAGTGCGTCCGAACTTCTGTAGCGATTCAGGAGAATGCACCGGTTTATATGAATCACCTGAGAACGAACACAAGCAGGACACCCATGCGCCGCCGGGAAATGATGGTGGCCGCAGTGCAACTCCAAGTGACCTTTGTTCTACAGTCAACGCTGGGCAAAGTGACGCCTTTACCACTGGGCAATGCCCAAGGAAGGTGAGTGGCATGGCACCTACACATTCTGGTTCGCCTCCCCTCACACGTCTCTGATCTCTTCACTGTCTCTGCTTACGTACGGAACGACCTAACCTGCTGCCATTCCCGTCGCCGACTTCGCGCTGGCGACGCTAGAGTGGCAGCTTGTAACACATACATACCGTTTTTGTACCGCGGTTACATTGTGTTACTTCATCAGGAGCCGTTGGTCGCGGTGTCCCCGGCTTTGGTGGCGCTATTGTCCAAACTTATTTCTTGCTTTAACCAGAATTTGAGGTTGACATACCAATTTCTTTATTTGGGTACAAATAATTGAAAAGTACCGTCGAATTATTACAAGTAAGCGATATACTTGTTTTATTCACGAAAATAAGCCAGTATAAATCTTAAAAAATGGCAGCCGTTCTACACGCAACCCCCCCCCCCCCGAAAAAAATTCCTGGGTACGGCCCTGCAAAGAAGAACAGGCCAGCGCGCGCATTGATATTGTGGTTGCGCGCATCGAGAAGCGTTATTCCCCCCCCCCCCCCCCCACCCGCTTCTTTCGATTGTCTTCATGTTCAAAAAAAAGTTACTGGTTACGCGGCACTCTGGAAAAGCCGTTGGGGTTCCCCAAGGCCAGAAAGTTTCAGAACCCCTGCTCTAAACAACGTCGGTACGAAGTGAAAACAAAGTAAGATAAGTAAGTAAGACCGCAATGTAAGGTTTTCATGTGGAACATATTGTAGAGCGCACCGCCGAAGCGGGAAAGCGAATTTAATCGAAATTACTGCGCAGGTGACATTCTAAAATTTCGTTTTTAGCGCGCGTCGATGCTACCGAAGCAGACGACGCTGCCGATGATCCTGCCAAGCACGTCACGGCGACTGCCGCGCCAGTTTTCCAGAGGTGGGCCTCACGCCCAATAGCGTTTTTTTTTTATGTTTGAAGATAACGAAATTATCAAGAGTTCGGTATTTACAAAAGGTGTCCGAGGTCTAGTGCAGTTTTTTCGCGGTCGTGCACTCATTTATTGTCTGAATAATTTAATTTACTTCCACGGATGAAATTATATGCACAGTAAACATCTCGTCAATTTCATCGACATTTAATTCTCTCTTCAGAATTCCGCCCAGCTTTACCTTTTCGGGGCACGGAGGCCAATCGCCAAGCTTTAGTTTCCAATGACACGTACACACATCCAGTGATGGCAACATTGACTGCAGGCAAATGATCGCTCCCGTGCGCATTAGTGGGGATTTCCTATTCAAAATGAATAAAAACATATGGTGAGGAAAACGCCATGTCGAGGGAGCTAAATTTATGTGCAGACAGCGAAAAACACGTCGGACTGCACATGGTTCGAAAAAAAAAAGGTTATTTTTTTTTCCATAAGTTGCCCTCTTTGGCCGGTTATATCAGTGCCCCGAAGATAAAAACGAAAATCCCCTGCTAAAATAAATGTTTCAGGTAGTTTTTCTGCAACGGTGACGTTGTTGCGCTGACACAAGCCGCACCCGCTCGTCAACCTCCGCTCGCCAGCAGAGTCACTATATAGTGACTCTACTGGATGGATGGATGGATGGATGCTATGAGCGTCCCCTTTATAACGGGGCGGTGACATGTCTGCCACCAGGCTCGAAGAAAAAAAGAAAACTAACTTCCTTGTTTCAAGTTGGCTTAACACCTTATCTACATTGCTTAAATCTATGTGATTATACCAAAAAAATATAAATTCACGGTCCAACTCTCTGCCTCTTAAGGCAGAATGACCTTATTTTTTCCGATTATTTATTTTTGTACTTTATCTCTACTTTTCTGCCACCAATACTCTAACCGTCTCTTACTTATTTCTATCGCGGACGTGTTCAGCTTTTCATTGTTGTCCCTAAAACCCAAGGCTTCATGTAGACTCGTGCCCACACGTATACCTAGGTGAATATCGCCACATTCAATCAGTACATTTTCCATCGTTTCCTTAGTTCCCCCGCAGCATGTACATTGTTCTTCTTGGTTACTGAATCTCTCTTTATAACTACGCGTTCTAAGGCAGCCCGACCTTGCTTCAAACAGCAAAGCGAATGCCCTTGAATTATCATAAAACCTTTCCCTCCTTATTTCGTTTTTTTTTTTTTTTCCTATTCGGTAGTTACTCAGAGCCGGCTTCTTTTCCATCGCTGCCATCCAATAAGTCCTCTCCGCCTCTCTGACCTTCCGCTACACACCAGCAACGGACAGCGCCCACGCGGTGCATAGAATCGGTTTCTCCACCGCCGCTGGGAACGGCGCCCGTTCACGACACTAGGTAAACCTTTCCAGCCAACTCGTATCTCAACTGCCGTAACAAGCAGGAACTCGATAAAACGCAGCAAAAACTAGCGCGCACGTTGCACACCGAGTTTGCGAATCTCCCTAACAACATTCCGCTCGTGCCGGGGAAACCCTACGTGCTGATCTCAAACATTGACACCCTCGATGGTTTTAGAAAGATTTAGAATTACACCGATCGCTGCACAAGAACGACATTACAGTTTCATTCAGCGGCCGTGCTAGACATTCTACATCTTACCTCCTGTTTCCGTCTCTTCGAGAATGCTGCTGTCGTTGCCTGCGATTCGTTCCGTTCGTAAACGAAGATAAACAGCACCACGCCTGGCCTTAGTCGAGCACATTTAACCGGAAGTGCCACTGCAACATTAGCGGTAAACTCTGAGGTAAACTCACTGTCACGAAAATGTTTCGAGAAGAGAACAGCGATTCACAAAGGATTGAAATTACTTCCTTCCACAGCAGCGATCCACCGAGCAGTTCGTTTTTGCTCACATGGGAAGTTGTGAAACACTACTTACATCATATCGGCCGTCGGTGCTCGGACAGCCGTACGCAGAGCAAGAGGCAGGCATGGTGACACTGTGAGACGAAGTTCTCCGTAAGCTCTTCTTTCAAGCGTAAACCATCAACGCAGAGTGAGTACGTTGGCTACTGAGTATATAGAGGGTGACTGGCGCGGTAAACCTGCACACGGTGACGGTGCGAGCGCCCGGGACGCGTGTTTTCTACCGTGGCACAGCGTAAACAAACAACCTCGATTCGCGTCTCGTGGGCGCTGCCATCTTGGCTTCATAACGAACAAACAAAAGCAAAAGTGCAAAAGTTACCAGTCTGGTAACGCGCATAAGGCCACGTGACCGTCAGCGGCCAATAGCGGCCGCAGCGTCTGTCCTGTGAAACATATAGTCTGGATCGGCCCGCAGCGGCTGAAAGGGAGTGTAATGCCTTCTGATCCGACTGGCAGGCGGCGCTGCCGCTGGCTGGTGAGCGCTCAACACGAGTTCTTGCGCGCTTCCCTGCCGTGCCGAAACTTATTGGAAGTACGCTTGTGGCGCGTTATTTTTACAGCCAGGATGAAACCAAAACCAAAACCAAACCACAAACGGTGCTCCCATGATATGTTCCAATTTGATCGAACGGTACCTCAGAACTGAGTAACAAAGCAAAATATAGGTATCAGTTTCCCAAGAACAAATTTATAAATAGTGGCAGTTTGGAAACTTATCTTCAAACATTGCACAAAAGAACAATGGCACAGGTTAAAATCAGGTGCTTATTTAAGTTAGGAATGTGCAGCAAAAGGGACAGTTGGGCTAGTTGGTTTGCGTTCATTTTGAAACAGCGCAAAAGATGAAAGACACAGAAGAAGACTTAACAACACGAGCGCTGGCTGAGTACTTTATTCAAAGAAAACAGAAAAAGAAAGAGAAGGAAAAGAACAGAAGATGCGCGCGCAACCTATGCACATGACAAATAGGCTACAGGCTTGCAGCATAATTAGGTATTATCCAAGTAAGTCAACTCGCATTCGAGCAACGCAATGGACGATGTGCTAACACACGCGTCGCCATTTTGGCAGATAGCGTTATGCGAGAATCATTGTGCCCGAAAACGGTGGTTGAGCGGCAGAACTCCCGCAAATAAGGAAGGGTAAGAGGATAGCGGTGATTCTGTGTATTCATGGTATCTCTCACCGTATAGAAAGAGAAAGGTTAAGTGTAAGGCAGGGAGGTTAACCAGAAGTTTTCCGGTTTGGTACCCTGCATTGGGGAAGGAGTAAGGGGGCATAGAAAGGTATAAGGCAGGAAAAAAGAGTAAAAAAAGAAAAAGAACGAACACAGTCAGGCACGGGAGCATCATAGTCGTTTAGCGAGGTCGGTTGAGCGGAGAAACTTCAGCAGCGCCTTCGTCGCTTTCCGGTTGGAATCTAGAACGTTCCGGCACTCCAAAATTGATTGTTCAGAAAGCGGCTGGTCATCGAGACGTGCTAGCGTTCCTGAGAGCTGTTGTCTTTGGGAGCTATAGTGAGGACAATGACACAGGACGTGCGCAGTGGTTTCCTCGCTGCCACAGTGAGCACACGCAGCACTGTCTGCCATTCCGATTCGGTAAGCAAAGCTGTTCGTGAAAGACACTCCAAGCCACACGCGGCAGAGCCTCAGAGGACTGTTGTTTCGGATCGTGATTCCTGATCGTGATTCCGGATCGTGATTCGGTCAACGGTTTTCTGTCACACTCTAAGGCCCTTAACCCCACTTTCGTGAAACTACCTTCTTCACCGTATACAGCTCTATCCAATGAGTTTCCGGAGATTACTACACAGTCTCGGATGGATAAGACCCCCACGTACTCTGTGACCCATCGCATCGTTACCACAGGCCCACCTGTTCAGTGCATCCCTCACCGACTCGGTCGTGATAAACTTCGAGTCGCTCGCAATGACTTCCAGCGTATGTTGCAACTGAAGATCATTCGTCCGTCATCAAGCTCGTGGTTGTCGGCGATGAGCATGGTTCCCAAGAAGAACGATGACTGGCGGCCATGTGGTGATTATCGTGTACTCAATGCGGTTACCGCTCCAGACAGATAGTCGTTACGAAATATTCAGGACTGCACTGCCTATTTAACCGGCAAAACAGTGTATTCGAAGATTCATGTCGTGAAAGCTTATCACCAGGTCTCCGTTTAGCCTTCTGACCCCCCAAAAACGGCTATAATTTCCCAGTTTGTCTTTTTTGAGTATTTAAGAATGCCCTTCGGTTTGCGCAATGCAGCTCAGACATTTCAGCGTTTTACAGGGGAAGTCACCAAGGCTCACCGTTTCGTTTCGCCTATAGAGACGATCTTACGTCGCCAGCAGGACGCTGAGACAGAAGGCGCATCTACGTGAACTTTTCACTCGACTTCGTGATTGCAATCTTGTCATCAATGTTGACAAGTGTCATTTCGGGGTCTCGGACATCGCATTCCCCGGACATCAGATCACAAAAGATGGCATCACTCCTATACCTTTCAAAGTTCAAGCTATCATCGACTACTTGCCACCAAAGTCCACACGAGTGTGCGACATTTTCTTGGACTCGTCAATTTTTATCTCCGTTTCATCCCTACATGCTCCACACTGCTACAGCCTCTTCAAGCACTACTCTCCACTTCTAAAGTCGAGTCGGCCGCACTTCCCTGGGACACGGTCGCTGATCAAGCCTTTGCCGCCGTTAAGACCAAACTCAGGGCTGGGCAAAGATACTTTGAAATTGTATCGCGATACGATACAAGATACTCAGGCAAAAAGTATTTGAGATATAGATACAAGATACTACCGCAATAATTGTATCGGATACGGTACTTGCCAATTGTATCATAAGATACTTCGATACATTCGCAAATTTGTTATTGTAGATCCATATACTGTGGCAGCAAACGCCAATGCACAAAAATGTCTGCTTGAAATTTATTAACTGTGACCAACCTTGTTTAATTTGAATGGAATGTCTGTTAGTATCTTAAAAGTTTTGTCCTTCTTGCTTAAAGTACAGTACCTCGATTCTGAAATAACTTACCGGGGTTTGTTTAGGCTGCTCAACAAGACACATCTTCATCAACTTCGCTGACCGCGGGTCTTGCTTGTTTTTTTGTTTTTTTTTTTGTTATTCATGTGAGTCGCTGCTCAGCTGGCCGACCAGCTAGCGGGTTGCCATCTAATCACAAGAACTTCAATAAGAAGCCTTGTCACGATGGTGCAAATACCGGCGTGGACATTTACCTTGTTCGCAAGCCACCCCTACGCAATACTGGATCCCCGGACAGGTGTACAGCAGCAACAAAGCTGGTACCGACATTTTTTGTGACGCATAGTGTATACGTAGAGCGCATAAAAGAGAAATGGCTGTTCATATACTACGTATCTTCTAGTGTAAAGCGTTTGTTATCAACATACTCACTAGCCTGCAATTTTTGAACAATTTTTCTTCAACGAAAGAACGTGTACAACGAGGAAACGCCTCAGACGTATTGTATTGTCACGTGGTATAGTGTCGAATATGAAGGCGGCAGTAAAATTTTAGAAACGAAACTCTTTACTGAGCTAACTTGCGCCAGGAAAACTAAGTAATTGAATGCACAACAAAGCACGCTGCACGGTGATAGCGGCGATCACATTCGTCGGTCGTCGGTGATCTGATTATCGCCCGAATGCGGCGTCTTTCATACATCAGGGATCAAAGCTTCCAGCGTTATCACTGGAGCTCGCACAAGCCAACGATTAAACTAGACTACTCGCGTCCTGCGCGTAATTTTAGCAGAACAATTGGAAAAAATTGCGAAGCATCCAAAACATTGCGGTGCGGCTTGCGCTGAGGTGTGCTAACAGTATTTTCGCGGTTTAAACCCAATCACACTAAAATATATAAATAAATAAATAAATAAATAAATAAATAAATAAATAAATAAATAAATAAATAAGAGCGCATGGCAGTATAGTTGCACAAGGCGTCGCAGGACACAGCCGCTATTCGCGCTATTGCCACTTGCAGCTCCGATGATCTGGCGACTTGTAATAGTAAAAAAAATCAGGGAGGCCTAAAAAAGGGGAAAAAAAGAAATTATAAGTAAAGTAGACAGGGGGTTCCGTATCAAACATTCGCAGTGAATAAGTATAGAAACCCGATGCAGGCGGGACCACTATTAGCTATGCCAATTAAGGATGAAGTATCGTGAGCTCATCTGTTAAGGTAAGACAACAGAAAATTAATTGCCTCTGCAAAATTGCCTGAACATATTAGTTGGGACGTTCATGAAAAAAATGGTGCACTTGGCTTAAATCTTTCTCGAATCTCCCATCTAACATCTATAAGATGGCTCCTAATAATTTCCATTATTATAATCCAAACTCAATTTCACTATTTTATTCAACGGTAAAGTAGAATGGTATGTACTGTATACTCAAAGCCCGCCGCGGTGGTTATGGTGCTCGACTACTGACTCGAAGGTCACAGGAACAAGTTCTGGCCGGGGCGAACGAATTTTTGATGCAGGCGAAAATCCTTGAGACCAGTGTATTTAGGTTTAGGTGCACGTTGGAAAACCCCTGGTGGTCGAAATTCCAGACGCCCTCCACCACGGCGTCTCTCATAATCATAATGTGGTTTGGGGACATTAAACCTCAAATATTATTATTACTGTATACTCAAGGCACGCCCATATTACTATATATTTGTTTTCAAAATCTCCTTGGCAGAATAGTAAATACAAATGTGTAAACAGTAGCAAATATAACGCAGACATTTAAAAGTAGCAACAAAGCAGAGGGCTTCTTTTGGCAGCCCTTTACAAAAGAGATATTGCAGCGACAACACCGGAAATAATAATAGAGACCTAGGTAATGTATCGTATCCAAAAGAAGCACAGATAAGAAAGCGTTTGTGCTAACAATCAAATTATGATTTCAAAATTTCTTTCAAAAAACGATAGCAGGAAGAAAAAGACATGGTACACCGAGATATCTCTTGCTAGGTAAAGGCCTGTTGTAATAGATCGAGCATGGGTATCGGTGGAGCTATAGTTCTTAGAAGATCATCTGCATATAAGCCAATGTCATCGTATGTAAGGCAAACATATCTACGAAGTCCTTCAAGTAGCCGGTGTGTGAAAGCCATGACACGCGAATCTACTCCGTTCTTGCATTCTTCACATTTCGTAACGAAGCACTACGCAAGAGTATCTTCAATAACGACACGAAAGCGGCATAAGAATTTCCGCGACAGATGCTGCGCTGATTAGAGTGCGCGGCGCAGGACGGTGGCTAAGAGAAAGTGTCATGGAACTGACACAAATAAAACGAAAAAAAAATATTCGAGAAAGCAAGAACTACGCGGGCTCGGTGTAGACGTTCGCGCGCGTGTTTGTGTCGAGACTGCGCGAGCGCTGCCACTTGACTCTGTTCCACCAATAGGGACGCGCAGACCTCATCGCCTGCCCTCACTAGAGGACTCTGGCAGAAAGATAAAATTAGAGTCACTGTATATGCTACCTTTAGGTAGCAGAGTAGCGCATAGGTCCGGCTAGCAACCACAGCTATGCGGTGAAGTCGCACTCCATTTTTGCAGGCGACATGCCTACCGCGTCGCCGATAAAGATGTCTGGCGTGTCGAAGGCCGGCGATAAACGTTGGCTGTCGATGACTAGTGTTAATTGAGTGAGCTGCAGCGGCGGCGTCGAGAAATACAAAAATGGGCCCGAGCGTCAGCTTTTCCGCAATGCATGGTTGCTAGCGGCGTTTGCAAAACAGATGCGCAACTCTGCTACCTAAAGGTAGCATATACAGGAACTCTAGATAAAATTATGTCGCGGCCCTTAGTTTTATTAAGGTGGCTTAGTGGCGCCAATACCAGATTCAGAAGCGGAGTTCAGTCAGCGATAATTGTTTCGCACGGTGTTGTTGCGATATCAGTATCTTAATATTAATGCGAACTAACATACAATAATTATTATTGGGTCTAACAAAGAAAAACGAGCCCTTAAAAATAATCTCCTTTCCTTCTTTCCTTCACTGATAGCAGTATTTTTTATCTTAAGATACACGATACATTATTGAATGAAGGACTTCTAACTTCGTCTATTGAATGAAGAACCTTCTAACGAAGGCTGGCCCACCAGCCGAAACGTTAATAAAACTACATTTCGTACGTGAGTCCTTCTTCTCACTCATCATCGTACCGGACCCATCGATGTTCATACCAAAAGCATATATATATATATATATATATATATATATATATATATATATATATATATATATATATATATATATCTTAGAGCGTCTTGCGAAACACTTCCCAGCGCTGTTTATATGGAGAGGGAGCGAGCGAAATGCCCTCGGAAACGCGCGTATACGCAGCATAGGAAGCTTTATAGCGCGACCTTGGTCGTACTACGTCTCACGAGTCCACCGTTCTGAAGACATGCGTTATCTGTTCGCCTGCACTTAGTGGCGCCCCAGCAGAAAAGCTTAGCAACGCGCAGCATATAAAAAAAACTCCCAAGAAAGAACCTACAGTGTCGTGTTCAAGCCACCGAAGTAAAACTGTACGTGATTTGACCGGAATACTGTTGCAGGCTTTGGTTACCTGGCCTACATTTACCCGCGCGTCATTCATGGTGAAAGTGTCAGAATTGTCATCGCCGCCTTTTTCATCGTCCGTGTTTTCCTCATGTTTTGGTGGAAGAACGGCAATATCGATGTCACCTTCCACGTTTCCTGCAGTCTCAACTTCATCTAAAGCGTGTCCGCCGCGGTGGTGTAGCGGTTAAGGTGGTCGGCTACGGACCCGAAGATCGAGGGTTCGATCCCGCCGCTTCGGTCACATTTCGATGGAAGCGAAGTTCTAGAGGCCCTTGTACTGTACGACTTAAGTGCACGTTAAAGAACATAAGGCGGCCGAAATTTTCGTAGCGCTCTTCTACCACCGTGCCTCATAATCATGCCGTGGTTTTGGCACGTAAAACCCCATATATTATTATTTTTGTATCCAAAGCGTCGCGCATTTGACACTGCCCCCCGCTTCTGCTACATTGTAAGGGAAATGTAGGAAGCCTCCAGGCGAGCGCGAAGCATTATGCTAGAGAGGATGGGAAGCTATGCGAGCACGGCTTTCGCCTTCGCCGCAAGGTCTGTCTGGCCGTGCCATGCCCGGCGGCGTCAGCGACATCGCGAGAAGAGGTTATGACTGATGCCAAGTATCTAGTTGGGTCGGTTTACTTAGCGTTCTTCTTCAGGGTGTGCTCGCCTTATGTCCTTGTAACGCAATCTTGCTGCTTTAAGTGAACGATCGCGTGGTTACCTTTCATAGATGCGGCGCTGGCGTTCTCCACAACTGAGAGGACATTTGGATGTCACCGGTGGGCGCACACCGTGTTACATGCACATCTATATCTTTGTGCTGCCTCTAACACGATCACTACGGCTGTACACATTAAACTATCATATCCAAGTCAGTGGAAGATTATACAGTAGCGCAAAAAGCATTTTTTCCTCGCCTCATCCAAGCCGCACCAAAAGGCCGGCGGCTCGCCCGATGCCTCAGTGGCCTGTACCGTCGTGCGGAGGAGGCGGCGGCCACTCCCACCTCTGAAATTATGCTCCCTCCGTACTATTGGGACGGCCGGAAAGAAACCTACCGGCGCGCAACCTCGGAAGCCATGGCGTGTAACAAGGGTGTACAGGTAATGACCGGTGCTTGGCGCTCTGTGACATACCACGAGAAACCTAAACTGGTTGAAAGTCAGCATGGACTCTAATGTTGGTAACACAAAATGCGCGGCACCGCGCTTTTGTCGTCATAATCAACAAAGCCACGCTCACTTGGAAGAACGTACTTACAAGGTCATTTTACTCTCGCTGCACCGTTGGACATACCGAGTAGCACGAGTGCCAAGCTCTGCTGAATAGCCTCATCAAGGACTGTCAGGACTCGCCTTCTGCCCAGGAGCACTCAAGAAAGTATTGAGGAAGACGAACGGCGAGGTTTGCAGATAAAAAGTAAAAAATGGTTCACTTGACTACATGTTGCTAGGGAATTCCTCTGACAGCGGGCCGGAAGCCAGGTTTAAAGGTATTTCGGTGTCCCTATAGGGACAGCCGTTCTGGAGGCGCTCGCTCGCTAGGGAAAATATTGTCCACCTCAATCGTTCCATGAGGTAACTCTCAACACGGCGCCTCAAAGAGAGAGAACGTGTCGGACCAGCGTTCCATTCCTGAGAAAGAGCGAGGCGGGCCTGTCATGTTTCCCAAACAACCACCATTTCACTGCACCAAGAAGTTCCTTTGACTGAAGCTTAATTAGGCGCTATACTGCCACAAGCACCCGGGCGGGTGACTCGATGGAGGCGATCGTTATCTTCTCGGTAGCGGCGGCAACAATGCGACATCGCCATCCCAGACGCATGATGCCCGATACCCTGCACCTGAACACGTACTCAAAGAAACGGCTCAGCTTGTCACTAGTGCGAGCCCCCTGTCACTAGTGCGATCCCCGCGGATGGAATAATTAAAACGAAGCGCATGATATTTGGATACTGCTGTGCAGTGTCGGGAAGCTGTATGCGATCCGGAGTTCTGCGGTACGGTATCTGCGTGCGGATATATGTGCTGCCGCCGTTCGGTGAGCCTCTGTTTACGCCGCTGGTGCGGTGAAATGCGACACGATCAATCCATCTGTGCGCGCAGCCTTACTAGTGTGATCCACGTAGGACCAATATCCATTCTCTCTGAGGAGTCGTCCAGAAGGCGCCTGACGACTCATTTGGCTTTCAGGCCAAATGACTCGTTTCCGTTTACGAAAGCATCCACGAGAATGGTAAATGCCCTTGCTATTAACAGTTTTACCTTTTTGAAAACTTGAAAGGATTTCTTTATTCTTTCATTTCTCTTATATGGGCGTGGAGTATCCTTACATGACCGACGCAACAGCGCTGCGGGAAAACAGTACTTTAAGGGCGGGTACAACACTTGCTTACGTTACGGTCGGTGTAGTAATCTTCTGCACGGAAATACAGAGAACACGCAAGTACTTTTTTAGATGCGTAGCAGCTCTGTGACTAGCTTGTGTAACGCTGTCCGACCGCACAAACGCGAGGCAACGCGCTTCCCTCGGCGCAGGTGTTGGAGCGGTGCCAAGTAGTTCACGCCGCAGCTGGGCTTTGACGTCACGCACCCTCGCACGCTTCCCTCGAAGGTGCGCGCGTACGTCACTCTCTTTCTCACCCGCCGGAGCGCCGAAGGTGCCGGCTGCGTCCCGTGTCTGCGTTTCAAACGAACGTTTACACCGGTAAACGCTACACCGAGTTATAGTGCCTAGAATATACTTACTAGTGTGCCGACCGCCGAGGGTTTCCAATGGGAGACGCTGGCACCGACGGTGATGCCTTCCACTGGACGCCACCAGACGGCGACACTCTTAGGGACCATGCTAACCGAGCGGCGCATCAAGCCAAGCGTGCGCGTTGCACGCGCGTCGCTGAATTGCGCTGCGGATGCCCGTTCCACGGCCGCGTTTTTTTTTTTTTTCATGTAGCGGCCGTGCCCGTTCGTAAGCGTAGTCGGTTGTGATCACGGAGTTAAGAAATATTCCGTTGCTGTAAACTTGGGGCATTGTCGCTTTCGAGCCAGTAGCTGATGTCTCCGCATGTCATTGCTAGGTTTCTTTTCCGTGCGCGCGCTTCGCACTCGTTTCTGTTCACAGCACCGCGATGTGGTCGCAAAAAACGAGGCGTAAATACAGCACCTGTTTTGTCCCATATTGTACGAGTGGCTACCGCTCAAACAACGAGCGGGTCTCATTATTCAGCGCTCCTGTGGACGCAGAGATTTAAGTTTAGCCGAGTGGGAGAATAATATAAAGAGCACAAATCGAAGACTAACTCCGGCGGCTGTCGTTTGTGAGAAACACTTCAATAATTGCTACAATGAGCGTCGTTACGTGATTACATAGATAATTAGCAAAATATGTGTCGTTAGGTGATTAAATAGATAATTCGTAAAATATGTGTCGTTAGCTGATTAAATGGATAATTAGTAAAATATGTGTCCTTAGGTAAATAAACAGATCATTAGTAAATGTAAGGTAATTAGTTGCAAATTGCCGTGAATTTAGCATTTGTAGTCATGTGTCGCATATAATAGAATTTTTCGAAGAAATAGCCGGTATCGCGCAGCGTATTAATGATAACTGTGCGTACGATCGCTTGTTAGTGCTACGAAATCACATTCCTTCGGTTACGCTTTGCACCCCAACCAACGTTCCGTAGCGCAAAACTGCATTTGGGACAGCCCGTCGGCGTCTCTCACAGGCGCGCGCGTCGGCTAGAGACGCCGCTCGGCATAGCATGGTCCCTACGGCTATCGCCGTCTGGTGGCCGCCGGTGGAAGGCATCATTCTCCGTGCCACCGCGACGCCCGCGGTCGGCACACTAGTAAGTATATTCTAGGCACTATAACCGAGTTTCGCTTCAAACGAATCTTCCAGCGCTCACCGCAACACCCGCGTTAGCGCCGTTCAACCCGTGACGCCACCCGTGCGCAACGCTGCTGCTTCGCATCCCATCAGCGTTCCCTTCGGGGAGATGGTCCAATTTTCTTTTGTTCATCCCACTCTCGCAGAAGTGCGGCACGTATCGACGATTTTCCGCAGCTGGTTTATTAAATGAAACTAGATGGCGCCACCGCACCGTGGCCGCCCCCTACCATGGCCGTCTCCATGGCCATCCCCCTGCCGTGGCCTTTGCAGCCTTTGGCAGCGCTGCTCAATATGTCTGCATCCGCGTCGCGTCGTCTGCTCGGCGTTCCCATAGCGTCTGCGTGCACACGAGTAAAAGCGAGCAGACGGCGCAGACAGCAGCGCCGGGAAAGTAAACATGGCGGCACCTGTGGATGTAGTTTCCTTCCGCCTCGAATTTATCACGTCGTCGTCCTGCTCTGTGTGGCCCGTAAGTTCAAAACCTACGCATTTATTTAGTTTATATTCGCGTCCTAAAGCTTCGAGAGCGATGTACTCGTCGGTATTTTGCAGTATTTCCAAGATTCATTCTCATATTGTCCGAGACAAGGCTTAGCAAGCATGGCTAAATAAACACAGCTGATCGCAATAATAAAGGCAAAGCATACCTGAAGTTTCTTCTCCAGCGTGAGCTGACACAAAGCGATGGCCTATTTTGCCATTTATTTATTGTTGTGAGGACAGTGGGCGAGTAGCAAGCGCGAGTTCCGATCGAAGCGGGGTGTCGCGTCTGCATGGGTGCTGCCATGTTGGCTTGTAACCCCAGCTACTGGTGGTTGCTAATACAACAATTAAAGACATACACCATAAATACGACGCAGATTAAACATATCCCTTATCGTTGTGGCGTGGTACGTACCAAACAAACGCAGATGTCTCAACGTTTTCAACTCTGAGGCGATTACATGTAGAACTATGTTTTGCTGCGCAAGCATGTGACTTGCTTACATCCTGCAGCAACCAGCTTGTGTACGGCCACGGCCGCTTCGCTGGCCCAATGCGTTGGCTGGGGCAAATGGCTGGGGAAGGCCAGTTACGATCACGTGATCAAACATGGCAGCGCCCGTGCGCCGCTGCGGAAAATCGTCTATAGTCGGTGACAAGCTAAGAATAAAAATAAACTGTACCGCTCTCCATTTGTATTATGCGCGTCCAACTACGGCTGCTCTTTACCATGACGTAACGGTTAAGACGAACCAATGAAAAATGCAACATGGCGCCGTTCGCGACGAGAGGCGAGGTACCGCTGCACCGAGACCGAGATCCGTCAATTCGAATTTCCTGCGGTGTTTGTTTCTTCCAGAAGAAGCTATTTCCCACTGTTAACCGCACGTAGCCTGCATCATCCTCGCCGGTCGCCATCCGATGCAGTTGAAGCTTGTGAGTGGGTCGCGTTTGAAGTGCACCGAAGCGGCAGCAGGTCGCAGTGTTTTACAACACTTTGGTGCGTTCCGTCGTTTCGGCAGCGTCAAGTTGCAACACGGCGTGTGTTCCCTCCATCGCTCGGATACATCAAGAATATCGCCTGAGGGTCACCACATCGGCGATTGTCGTCGCGTTCATTCGTGTGCAGTAAGGTGAAAGTAAGTCGGAATGTGCGCGTCTGTGTACGATTTACCGCCCGCAAAAGCCA
Source organism: Rhipicephalus sanguineus (assembly GCF_013339695.2). NCBI lineage: Eukaryota > Metazoa > Arthropoda > Arachnida > Ixodida > Ixodidae > Rhipicephalus > Rhipicephalus sanguineus. Next base: position 127,046,236 of record NC_051179.1, on the reverse strand, counting down.
TGGCATTAGCGTTGCTACATGTGCGCGTGTTACTTGGAGCTCGCAACATGGGAATCTTGGTGATCTATTGTGATATACGCCGTGCTGTTCGCCTATATAAGTGACGTATGTGCGGACAAAGCGTGATAGAAAGAAAGCGACCAACACAGCCCGTTAGCGCAACACAGTGCGAAAGTAAACACACCAGGTGTGGAGAATATGGAGTGGTGTGTGCATTATAAGAAGATAATTGTGGTCATTTGGTGCGTGTGTGATTATGCGACGTGTGCCTATTGGCGGACTTGCGTCGTCTTAATGGACTTCAGTTCCACCGGCTCAGAATGATGTGCTAGGTTGAAGTGCCCGTCGCGTAAGTATCGCGCTCGATGCACGAACGCCTTGCAATGAGAAACGCCGTGCGAGGTAATCGTTGTCTACAAACCGTGAAATGATGCACTCACTGTGACACGTCAATTGCATGGATTGTGATTGTGACTGAAGTGACGCCGCTAAAATTATTCAGTGAAAAAAAAAATGAAAAAAAGCGTTTGTTTTTAATGGCGTTGCATCATACTTCACGATATATTTGGAATTCTTGTTCTTGTCTAACGTGCGTTTTTTAGCATTCGTTTGTATTGTGTGCCTGTATTACGCAGGGATAATTTGTTTATATTAAACTCGTGAAGCTTATAGTGCATAGACCCTTTTTTAAGCGCTTATCCCTTGTGAAGCCTCACCTCCTCACTATGCTTCACGAACAAATGAGGAGGGGGGATCCGGAGAGGTGGGGCTTGACAATGTACGAAAGGAACGTACTTACTGATTGTGTCCACCGAGATTATCTATATAGACATCTATATGATTTCCTTTTTTTTTTCTTTGATGACGCACGTGTTTTTTCTATGTCCGAGTGTATACGTGTGGTCTTTTGGCTACTAATTTTTTTTTATTTCAACATTTTTTATTATTTATTTTTTCTCTCGCTCTACCTGCACGGAGGACGATGCTTAGAAGTGCATCAAAATCTCGTAAATTTTGCCTTGATAAAGATCGGCCTTCGATCGAAACGTTGACAAATAAACTGTCTTTTGAGAAGCGTGTATCCTTTTCCTGTTAGTCTTACGGCAACCGATGACAGCCTCGTCACAATCTACGTAAATATTTATCTACCTTTGCACAGACACGCACATATATAGAAGGCAGGGGTCCCTCTTCTAGCAAAAGTGGGTCCCCCTGCTGTAATGGCCACTGGGGCGACACAGGTATGTATTAAATAAAGAATTAATTAAAAACTTGAACGTACAAGGGCTTAAGGGGTAATGGCAGTGCTAGTGCAAGTTGTCGAAGCGAGAAACAATCCCACGTAAAGCTTTTAGTCAATGCCAATTTAGCCGCGTACAATTCCTTGGCGTGAACGTAACGGCAGCACATGCAATGGCCCCCACAGTTAAACGCCATGTGTGCTACACGCTTTTATTTTGTTGAAACAAGACGTCAAATCAAGCCTTGGCATTTTCCTTAAACACGATACAAGCACGGCAACTAGGGACGCGAATGCGGTATTTATGGCAACACAAGAATCGAAATTCACAAAGGCAATCTCAGACCATTTCGCCATACTTCGCTTTGAGTCACAGTTGCCATAGTTACGGCAGACAGTGAAGAAAACTGGCGGCGAGAGTTTCACAAACAAATTACAAACGACCTTATTAAATGTGATTAATGTGCCTGTTTTGTTCTGTGAAAACGTAAACTAACGATTCCTTTATTTTAAGTTTTATGTTAAATCTAGTTTTCTTTTGGTGAATTCCATTGGCAGATTCGGAGCACTTCCGGTAGCAGTTTTTCTGCTCCATTCGGAGCAAGTCTGTTCCAGTGGCGGATTGAGAGTGCTCCCTGTATGTTTCATTGGCAGATCTGGAGCAGCTCCGGCGCCAGATCCACTCCATGGAGCAGCTCTCGCTACTCCGCGAAAAGCGGCGGATTCGACCGGAAGTCGCAAGCTCCCTGCGCGTGCGCAGAGCGTGGCGTACCGCGTGTGCGATTAAATGCGCTCTCTCCGCTCGCGCCCGTGAAGGCGAAAACTGCGCGAACCGCGAGGAATGCTGGGCGCTTGCGAAGTAGGTGTGCGCTAGCGCCCCCTACCGTTTGCTCTGGCGCAGGCGTTTGTGTTCCATTGGCAGATTTCCTTCGGATGCTCTCCACGGAGTGGAGTGCACCGGCGTAGAGTTCGTCGGCCACTCCGAATCCGCCAATGGAATTCACCATTTGTTTTAATACCATAATAGGTGCTGCTCCGAAACATCACCTTTGACATTTACATCACTTCTTCGTATAGACTCCGAGATGAACACGGCGAGGGGTGCGATTTAATACAAAACATATAATGTGATGCTGTCGCTAAACTCCGTGCCTTCACAATTTATTTTATCTAGATTTGCTTTCTTTATTTCAGTATTAGTGCAGTATCGCAAAACAACGTTTATATGCGTGAAAATTATTGCATTGTTTAGGAGCTACTTCGTTTGTAGCGCGGAGGCATGCAAAATATGAGCAATGCGGCCTCGTGGGCGGAGCTTATATTTATTCTTAGGCTGTCACCGACTATAGACATTTCGAGCGTAGGAGTTCCCTGCGTGGCGGCCATTGGAATGTCGTCGATTTCGCTGCTGCAGCTGCTCTGGGTCAAGTTGCGTACACTGTGCGGGCATCCGAAGACATTACATGGACGCGGCATTTTCTATAAATTGCAGTTAGATCCAGTCTCGAGCGCCAGCAAAGCCCGCGTAGCGATGTGCGATAATGAAAATACCCTCGAGATGCGACTACGGAAGCTTGAAACTATCACCGACACGCGACATTTGTCGGCGCAGCGCAGCCCGGCGATAACGGAACTTCTGGACCATCCGCGCCGTTCTCCATGGTAACGCCAAGAAGTTGTTGTTTTTTTCGTGAATCAAACAGTAACGCACACGCAGTATTTTATTACGTCTTTTATTCCCGGAATGTTATTTCTTACTATAGGTATTTTGAGTAATAGCGATTATTTGTACTAATGACTCTTGACGTCATCGGGCTCATTCCAAGATGTCCCACTGGTGGCGCGTTTGTGTGCTACACTTAGGCGCCCTAATGCTAACGTTCCCACAAAGGAACCAAGGAACGCTGCCATCGGGGCGCCCCAGCTACACTTACTTTAATTTCTCTATTAGTAGAGCACTGCTGTTGATCACACTGACATTTTAGACGCAACCAATCAATGACCTTTCACTCTGACATAAAATGTTAGTTGGCTTTAGTGTTCCTTTAAACAAAACTTTCACGGTAAATTCTAAAGAACAAACTGTCCTCCTCCTCTTTGAGGTTAGGCCAGAGGCCCAACACATTTACGGCTTCTTGTTTTCATGACGACGAGACATGTGGTTTGTCAGCTGGTATTTTTGTGAAAAAGATATATTGCAGAGGACGCACGAGTAGGGACGCTCTCCTGTGTGAGTGCGGGTGTGCATCACGAGGCTGTTCTTTCGTGAAAATGATGCATTGCAGTGGACACAGTTGAAGGGACGCTCTCCTGTGTGACTGCGGATGTGCACCACGAGGCCGGTTTTTCGCGAGAAGGACGCATTGCAGTGGACACAGAAGAAGCGACGCTCCCGTGTGTGAGTGATCATGTGCTGAACGAGGTAGCGTTTCATCACAAATGACGCATTGCAATGGACACAGGAAAAGGGACGCTCTCCAGCGTGCGTGCGCATGTGTCTCACGAGGTTCTTTTTCTGCACAAAAGTTGCGTTGCAGTGCACACAGGAGAAGGGACGTTCTCCTGTGTGAATGCGCCTGTGCGCCACGAGGTCGGCTTCCATCACAAACGATGCAGGGCAGTGGACACAGGAAAAGGGACGCTCTCCTGTGTGCGCGCGCATGTGTCTCACGAGGTGGTATTTCTGTAAAAAGGACGCATTGCAGTGGACACAGCAAAAGGGACGCTCTCCTGTGTGCGTGCGCATGTGTCTCACGAGGTGGTATTTCTGCAAAAAGGAGGCATTGCAGTGGGTACAGGGAAAGGGACGCTCTGCTGTGTGAGCGCGTATGTGGAAATTTAAATAGTCTTTCCGCGCAAAGGCTGCATTGCAATGGACACAGGAAAAGGGACGCTCTCCTGTGTGAGTCCGCATGTGGTCACTGAGAGAGTCTTTCCGCGAAAAGCATGAATTGCAGTGGACACAGGAAAAGGGACGCTCTCCTGTGTGCGTGCGCATGTGAATATTGAGGGAATCTTTCCGCGAAAAAGATGCGTTGCAGTGGACACAGGAAAAGGGACGCTCTCCTGTGTGAGTGCGCATGTGAGCCACCAGCTTGGAGCCCTGAGTGTATTCAGCTGGACACATGCGGCACTGGAAGGGGCGCTCGCCCATGTGTTTCCTAAGGTGTCTCGTCATATGTGCATTATTTCGTGTCACATAGGTGCACTGCTGGCAGGAATGCAGTCGACCGCGTACAGGCGCCAATGAAGAAGACGGCTCCATGGACGCAAAAGCCAAGGCACCTGCAAAGCCAACGAGAGCACACAAAGGCGATGAAATTATATGTCATGTACTATGTGGAACTAGACTGCTGCAGCGGGCAATACACAACGGTTGCTCCACATGTAAGTGAAGTAGAAGATTACCTTTTCTCACGCAAAGCAATGCTAGTGTAATGGCAACAGTGCACCAACCCAGCACATTTCACCAAAACTCCCATCTTGCAGAACATGAGTGCTATGTTTTATACATGCGAAAACAGGTGCCAAAAATAGAACCTGATTTAGATGTCATTCCGATTTTATATTTAAAGAGTCAAATGTTTCTGGATACGCGCCAATAAACCCATTAAACTACTTACTACACTTTTGTTCGCATAGAAGTGTCCACAAAACACTCCACAGCAACACGACCATTTGAGTTTCCAAAACATGATGCATGTGATATAAAATATGACTGAAAGAAGCTTTTATGAATGAAACTGAAAAATATGAATGAAGGATAAAAAAATTAATTACGGTTACAATGGCATCACGGCTTATGGTGGGGAGAACCGCAAGGACATTAATGTGCATTACACATGGCACTGTTTCTTTACATTACTGCCACAGTTTACACATTTCCTGCTAATGTCTCTATAGTGCTTCAATGAAAGCATAATGATAACAGGGAATGTAATGTCATTTAATCACCAGATAATGCTTTAGTCACAATCACTTACGGATCATTATTTACATCTTGCAATGTCAAATCAAAGTGGGACTACCGAAAATTGCGTCAACTGCAAAACTGTTTCTTTCAGCACAGGCAAATATGTAAAAACAAAAGTACATAATACATGGTCTGAACGAATGCTTTTTAGGACAACCAGAATTACTTTACGCTGATGATTGAAATTTATATGTTGGAATGAATTGCATTATTTTCTTCCCAATTTTATCAAACTAACAGTGCAAAAAGTGAATAGGCAGTACCGTAAGCCTAAAATAGCCATTCCGAAATAGCACTCTAGATATGGTCCCATCACCATCACAATAACAAGTTCATAATGGATTAGGCTGCAACATAGGTGTAAAATGGTAAATAATTTTCAGGAAGAGGCCGTTGCAATGACCTTCTCGCAATATTCAAAGCTTGCCGTTTTAGCTTGCTAATTAGAAGGAATGGAATCATGTGCAAAAGCGCACAGACCACTGATAAAGCGAGCACAAATAACACGACGCACCCACACATGTTTTTACCATTGGATCCAATCAGGCTTACATGTTAGATATTCTTAATCAATTACATTGCTAGTGTTGTATTTCAGTGACTACTTTTTGAGTAATTTCACGCAACTAGTTATCTGTTTCAAAAGACAAGCGCTATGCATAGATATGGCAATACAAACATGAACGCTTTAACATGGCAGGAAATATAGATTTGAACAGCTGTGGTATTCTGATGCAGCGGCATATAGGTTACGAATGTCCAGAGAAGGAGGAATAAACGTTTATTGCACGAAACGGTATCGCGGTGCTAGTCCTGCGTCTACCCTAGGTGGGAGGTCTCCTCATTCCAGGAACCCTCTGGCCTTCGCTGCCTCCTTGGTCCTGGCGGCGAGACATCGTTGTTGGTCCAGGTCCTCTGAGGCGAGCGTGGGCTCCCACGTTTCGATAATGTCCTCGTTTTTTGATCGGCCTTACAGGCATTCGACGAAGGCGTTGTGTCTGTCTGTATATTGACGGGCACACGAGGATCATGTGGGCCAAGGTGTCGTATGCCGCAAATTGGGCAGATATAGTCGTGTAACGTTGGGTACAGTCTGTGCATTAGTATACCGTGGGTAGAAGTGTTGCTCTGAAGTCTTTTCAGTATGGCGCTGTCCTCTTTGTTGAGCTTTGAATGTGGTAGTGGGTACTCTCTGCATTCTAGCCTTTGATGCTGAAGTATTGCAGAGTATGTGATGGCTACGGACTCAGCCTCTGCGGACGCAGTCCCGGCGTCTGGAAAGTGGGAGCGGATAGCCCGGAAGGCGCGATCGCAGGCTTCGGCGTGTGCCGCCTAGTTCCCCCCAAGCCCCTCGTACCCAGGAACCCATGTCACACAGATGTATGGCATCGGAGTACTTCGGCGCTTCAATATCTTGAGTGCTTGGGCACACACACGACGTTTGGTGTAGTTTCGCACGGCTGTTTGCGAATCTGTGAGGACGACAGCTGCATCCAAGCACGTGGTGGTTGCTAGTGCGATTGCCGCCTCTTCTGCAGTTTCTAGGTTTTGGGCGCGAAATGTGGCACATGCAACCTCTACGCCCCGAGAATCTACGACGCAGAAAGCGTAAGCGTTTGTATCGCGATATTTGGCTGCGTCTGTATATCTGGCGTCCGGATAATAGCTGTGATTTCGCCGTAGAACGTTCACTCGGGCCTGTCTTCTTTGCTTATGATGCGTGGGGCGCACGTTGCGTGGGATTCGTGCAATGCAGAAAGATTCCCGCACGTTTAGCGGAACTCGTTCTTTTCGGTCCGTGTCTTTGTCGGCTACAAATATTTCGCGGTAGTTCAGCCGTTGAAGCACTGATCTTCAAGTAGGCGATAGCTTTAGCCGCTCTAGTTGAGTAGCCTTGCGCGCTTCACCTAGTTCCTGCCAGGTGTTGTGTACGCCCATCTTGAGAAGTTTCGCAGTGGAAGCCGTGAATGGGAGCCCCAAAGTGATTTTGGTGGCCTTACGTATTAGGATGTTGGCCTTCTCCACCTCTGCATTCTTCAGCGCGAGATAGGGAGTGCCATAGGTTATTCGACTGCTCAGGAGAGCTTGCATCACACGTATTGTGACTTGTTCTTTAAAGCCGCTTCTACGGTTCACCATTCTCCCGACGAGATGCGTTAGCTGCTATAGCGTGCGCTATAGTCGAGCGAGTGTGGACGCTCCGGACTCATATCTCTGTGGATGAGGAGCCCCAGCACTCGGTAAAGTTTCCACTTTTGGGATGGGCTTTCCGTTGAGGGTGATGCTGGGATCTGGTTCGTTGTAGGCGGCTGGCCGTCCTCTCGTTCTGGACTTCAGGATGAGGTGTTCCCGACTTTTCGGGAGCGCATCCGAGGCCGCATTTTTGCAAGGACCTCTCGATGGTATCTATCGCTTCTTGGCGGCGCATTTCTTGCGTTCCGGTATTTGAGGCCCTTGTCCATAACACGATATCGCCTGCATAAAAAGCATGTCGTAGGTCTGGTATAGCGTCGAGGAGGTTGGGTAGTTTAATCAAGGCAACGTTGACGAGCAACGGCGAAATGACCGAAACCTGCGGAGTACCTCTGCCGGTAGTCGGTAGTAGGAAAGTTTCGCTGCGGAGGTTGTATATTTCCACTGTGGCCGTGCGGTGCGTGAGAAAATTCTTCACGTAGTTGTATATCCGCGACCCCCAGTCCAGGTGTTCGAGATTGCAGAGAATAGCGTCGTGACCGACGTTGTCAAAAGCTCGATCCCTTTATATCGATGGCTACAATTTAAGCTTTGCTTTTGGTGCTCAGATAATCGATAAGGTCTTCCTTGAGCAGAAGGACGATGTCTTGCGTTGATAGGAGTTGCCTGAATCCGAACATGGTGTTCGGAAAATATCCCTTGTCTTCGAAGTACGGAGCTAGCCGGTTGTGTACCACGAGCTCGAATAGTTTCTCTACGCACGAGGTAAGGGAAATTGGGCGCAGGTTCTCGATGCTGAAGGGCCTCTTGGGTTTGGGGATCATGGTGATCTCCAAGTGTTTTCAGATAGCCGGTATTTCTCCGCTTTCCCAGCATTCGTTGAAATACTGGAGTAGGGCTTCGAATGTCCAGAGAGCCAAACCAATGGTTCAGTACTTGTTTCCTCATTTTAGCACACCACATGTAGGTAGACTACAGTATAATCTCGATTATGCGAATCTCGCGGGGTCACAAAAATATTCCCATGAGCGGAAATTCGTATCACACGAAAATGTGTGAAAGCGGTATGCTTAGTCATACTATCTAGTATGACAAGGTATTGCAACTAGTATGCTTAGCATGTCCGGTTTCATTTGTGGAAATAATACTCGTTAAATCAGCATTTTGGCTATATTCGTTGTTTGGGTCAGAAGTTTTGTGTGAAACATATATTTCAGATTTAGAATATTTTTATTTTCGGTTCCTGCAACAAAGACACATTGATTAAAATTTATGAGTGCGGAGTAACGGCAAAGGTAACGTCTGTTACTTTTCTCTGTAACGGTAACGCGTAACATTTTTTTGAAGGTAACGTACGGCGGTAACGCATTCCTTTTTTTATAGTGTAACGAGTAACATATTTAGTTACCTTTTTTGAGTAACGCCTGCAACACTGTGTACAGGTGACGGCTGGTGCATCGTGCTACGGAAATTGACCCAGAGGAATGACCGGTCGACATGGACACCAGATGGGTCTTTGGCTATGAACCGAGTCCTCAGCACTGACAAGACTTGCCCAACGCATCAGTGTTCTAAGTGTAGAGCAGCCAGGCTATACGGGCAGCTAGGACAGTCTATTTAGCAGTGATTGTTTGTTGCTGCTTGAGTTTGTTGGCTTGCAGTTATTGATAACTTTTGTACATTTGTATATTTGAGAGTGCCGTGTTTTTTCGTTTCATAAATGTGTTGTGCTATACCCCGAGTCTTGACCGAGTCTATGGCTAGGGACCACCCGAATCCCGTACAATGCTCGGACCGCACGCAAGGCAAGCAAGCTCAAAGCCCGACTTAACATGGTCCTCAAAACCCATGGAGAACCTGTCACTTGGAGCTTCTCGAGGATCTTCTAGGCAGTGAACAACTTTCTGCTGCCATCACATGCGAAAAGAAAGATATCTCATGCCGCAGCTCATCAAAAAGGCGAGAATGCATGATTACGCACTAGAATAAATATCGCATGCAACTACAAGAAAACAGCCATATCACAGATCTTGACGGCTTAAAGGGCCCCTCACCAGGTTTGACAATTTTGAGCTAACGAGCGCAATGCATACATTGGGCGTTCACGATCATTAAGGGTCCTTCCTGACGTTGCTACGGCCCTGAAAAACAACAAATGAAAATGTATACTGCAGCTTTCTTTTGTCGCATGCTAATATTCCATGCTTTCTGGTGATACGAATTTCGGATGATACGAATATTTTGTGTAGTCCCGTGAGATTCGTATCACCGAGGTTTCACTGTATATGGACACTCTCGGCGGATTTTTGCCGTTGCCGTCATGTCCCGTACATATATGTATATATACATAAAAGCCACAAATAAAAATATTTCAGAAGAAAAAATCACAGCATATCCACGGAGTGAATGATGATGAGTGGGCGAAGCTGCGGAGGTTCATCGGTAAACCGTGAATCTTCCGTGAATTCTGCCCAGTACATCATCACCGACGTGATATCGGGCGCGTTTATACTAAAGGTTCGATGAGAGTTATGACGACTTGCAGCTCACTTTAATTTTACATGCACGCTGTGAATTTTCATTGTTTAGAAAACCATTGCTTTAGAAAACATCTGGCGTCTTTCGTTAAGCATCTGGCGTCTTTTCGTTTTGCTTTAGAAACATCTGGCGTCTTTTCGTTTTGCTTTTAGAAAACATCTGGCGTCTTTCGTTGGTTTATTTCATCAATCAACGGCGTTTTGAACAAAATTTTTATTGTTTATTCACGCACAGGAGAAATCTCACCAGGCACTACCGTGGAGGTAAACGATGGCTGCTAATGGGAATGAGATACAGAAGAAGTCGGCTTTTAGCTAACACTTACACTTTTTCCTACTGGAACATGCCAATGGCTGCTAATGGGGAATGAGAGACAGAAGAATTCGGCTTTTAGTTAACGCGCACGCTGCGAATTTTTTATTGTTCAACAACGCACAGGAGAAATCTCCCGCCAGCACCACCTTGGAGGTCAAGATGTGGTACTAGCGTTAAGACTGGTTACGCACTACGACGGGGACGAACGGGTGCCGCTTTAAGGAGCTTCGCCCCTAAAAATTTCCGAAGCGCGCGACTAAGGATTCGAACCTGGGACTCCTCGCTCCGCAGCGCGCTGCCTTGGACAATTACGCCACGCGTCAGCCTTTCTCCAGGCTACTAACGGCAGAATACAAATGCACGCGGCGTTGGGTCAAATGCACATTAAAATTATACGAGGCGCGGGCCACGCTGCATCGTTGCCCGCGCTGCGTTTGCATCGTACCGCTGGCGACCCACGCTAGTTTTCCACTTTAGGGTTGTAGCGCCGTGCCACTTCTGGCCAGTCGGCCAGAGAAAAAGAAGAGAGTCTCGTGGCTCGTGGTGGCGCCAGCTAGTGGGAACGCTTTGGCTCTTGTAGGCTTACACACAAGACAACCACGAAGAACAGAAACGTACAACACAAGCGCTGACTAACAATTGCTTTATTCTTTCATACGCCATTGCATACATAAGCCCAAGGCAACCTTACCGCACATGCGCACGCAACAATAGATCTAAACCAAAACGTGTAACGAGGATGGTAGTGTGTTAGATACGCGAAGACCTGAAATCATATGCAGATGGGTGCAGGGACAAAGAAGTCCGAAGGACAAATCAGTGCGTTTGTGCTGTAATTTTAGCTTCAGGAATATGTACAAACTAGACCCAAATGAAGCTTTATTTTGGTGACCAGAATCGACGCCAGCAGGGAACGCGAGCCGTGGCTTCACGTGCCGCTGCCAAGCGCAGTCTCCGATTTTGTTCGGCGCCCAAAGGAGGGCACTACAGGACAGCGCGAGCACGAGAATCTGAGAGTGGCTTGCGTTCTGCGCATGCGCCCTGGCGGCTCGCAAATTTCTTGCGTCCCCAATTCCAAAGCTCTCTAGTGTTTCGGCGGAGTTGGCATGTGCGCCTCCGACTTGTACTTTTTGACATACGTGGTCGACCGTGCTCGCGCTTATCTCTTGAGGGGGACTTTTGTAAGTCTTGTGCTTTCACCGCAAAGTTTGCGTTGAAGCTATAAACCGGACGAAGGTCACATTGCGTTAGTGTTTGTCGCCACTGCGCATGCGTCATACGCTATCCTCTTTGGTACCCACGTTAAGTGACGAAAATTGCGTACACAGCGAACGCTAACTTTGCGTAACCTATTATAACAGCGCCTATTATAATGCCAAACGCGCGTACGGGAAGCAGAGCGATCTCGTAGTCATACTGCACGCTTTTGTTAGGCGGCAACAAAAAATCACGCCATATCCACGAAGTGAATGATGATTGGCTCGGAGATAATCGGGTAAACCGTGAATGCTCCGTACAATTCATCTGCTGTCATATAAAGACGCCACACGTTGTTATAGTAGCGATTGTGGTCAGATTGTTGTCGAACGACAAGCCGTCGCAGACCTTGCAGCAATGGCCGAACGTGTGGCCGAGGAAATCGCACTTGAAGCGTGCATCGACGCCACCAACTTCAGGCAGCGACCGCTTTCGGCGCTTGGCCGCTGCATCCCGCGCCCGTACCTCTTCGAGGTTCTCTTGGCTTCGCCTCCGCCCTGCTTCGGCTTCGCGGGCTTCTATCTCGGGGTCCGCACGATGCTTACGTCTCTCTTCGGCCTCGCAAGCTCTCACAGCAGGGTCTTGGCAGCGAGCCCTCGCTGCTGCTGCCTTGCGAGCCCACTCCACCGCCTTCTCTTCTTCGTTCATGTTATTAGAATCGAAGCGCACTGCCGGAGTGGAGCGAGGGCCGCATGCTACAGTTGGCTATGCTATATGTGGTTTTGCCTGCGTTAATATCATCATCCAGGCGCTCGAAGAACAAGAGGAAGAAGACTTCTCTTTCTAGCGCGCTGCGCCTGTAGCGGCCGCCTCTGGAACTAAGGTTACGCTTACGACGCGGGACTTAGCCTCAGCTTAAGAACCTGGCGAGCCAGCTCCTAAAACGTGCCTTCGTCCGCTGGACCGCTAGGGCATGGCGGAGACGCGGAATGCGCATCGCTTACAGGAAGTACGGCGCGCGGCACGAGGATCTTGGGTCCTTTCGCAGGAATAAACAGCAGCGTGGGTACGCGCACCTCTAACCTCATCAACCGTATTGTCCTTGAACCTCGGTTCATCTTAGAACGAAGTCTTCGGATTTTACAGGCACACCGGCGTAAAGTCCCTCAAGAACAACTAGTGCGCGCCATGCTATTCGAGCAGTCTAAACCATAAGAACACATTGTGCAACGTACCCGAATAAATTGAAGCACACAGCGACTACCGTACGATCTCATGGATGCAAGCCCACATAAAACATTACCGTCGCAGCTATCTCTTCGCAGCACCCAATCCCTTGGACAGCTGTTTAAGGAGGGGCTTAACCCCTCCTTAAAGATGGAAAAGTGGCTGGCGCCTTCTTAGCTTCCCCTCACTTTAAGCCCTGACCCCCGTGGCCTAGAAACCTCAGATGTTGGTGTCTGGAGCCCCTGCAACAATCGGGCGGAACTCAAGCACCTCATCTAGGGGTGCCCGCTGAACTCGGACCCTACACAATAGGCCACTGCCTCAATAACCTTGAATGGCAACCGCTTTCTTTCCAGGACCTTATACTACATGGGCGCAGCATCGCCGCGGTCGCGAACGAACTATGGCGGTTACGGCTCAAGTACTTGAACAACACCGAGTCTAGCCACTGGCACCAGTCATCTCAGGCGTGAGAGCCAGAGCAGCAGCTCGCAAGACGCACATGTATTATATCTGCCCATTTTACTGCGCTTCCCCCCATTTTTTTTTCTTCAAGGCAGCCTTCTATGGGCAAGAACGCGAACAAACCAGTGTTAACAACAAGAACCCCTTTCGCTAGCATCTTGTAGGGTGACGTCAAATAGGACCCTAAGGAAGTGAGCTGCTAGTCCAACTTTGTATACCATTGCGATTTGTGGCTACAGCATTCATTCTTTCGCTCTTGCGGCAAAAATACATTTTGTTTAACAGCGGCGCTGTTTAACCTTTCCGTTCCACCGTTTGGCGTTAGCAGAAAACTAAGCTAAGCCTACCGTTGCAACGCAATAGCTCGGCTGGCGAGCGCTCTCTTCGTCCTCTTCTTCATCTTTGGTGTGACTATAAAAACAGTTTGTTCTTGGCGACGTACATTCGAGAAATGAGGTTAGCTATAGTACATTTTTCTGTATCGTCTAGTACTATGGCGGATAATATGGTCTGTCCATTGAGGTTGACATTGAGCACATCCATTGAGGTTGACACAATGGATGTGCAATGTAGGCGTTTCTTCAAAGCGTGTGCCTTCTGAACACAGCAAAAGAGAAGCACAGAACAGATAAATGGAAGAGAAAGGAGAAAAAGAGACAGAGAAAGAAATACACGGGAACAAAGAGAGAGAAGACCTTGCTAATTAACACTACGCGAACTAAGACTCGGCTTAGAAGACCTTGCTAATAAACTAGGTCGGACCAGTGCCTCCACTATTTTTCAGTGCCTGGGCGAACACTCTCCTCGGGCCGTCGAGCGCACGGTCCGCAGGCAGACTGTCAGGCCGTGCTGCCGGTTCGATACTTGCAATCGAGTTTGATAGTATTCGCGTTTTATTTTCTATTTCAGGCTATTGCAACCACCCCAATGCCTTAGTATGTCGTACTGTTGTGTTCCACTCTGCAAATGGAACTGAATCAAATCACGATTGTGTTTTTTCATTTCCCTTTACTGATAAAGAAAAAAAATCTCACAGGGTCTCTTATGCATTCATCTAAGACGACTGAAAGGCGAAAGCCATCTTCTTTTAAAGACGATAGTCTTTTTTGGGATACTTAAACGGATAGATTTTGGTCTGTCCTTCTGTCTTTCTGTTTGCCGGCACGTCACTCGATTCAGCCACTCGGCCAAAGTGGAACCACTTGCCCAAGGGCCAGCCATCTTGAACGGCTGACTAGGTTCATACTTGTGTACATTGTCGATCAAAAAGCAAACATTAGGCATATCTGAGGCGCAACATCACTAGGTAAGTATTAGGTGGTGTGTTCCTTTAATAGAAAATGCATACATACGTAAGTCTAAAGAGCCTATAGTTTCTTAAGGTGCGCTGAAAATGCGACTGCGCTGAAACTTGCCTTCCTCCGCGCCCTCTGCACGAGCTCATTGTTGTGTTTCGGTTTCGGTTCTGTATTGCACTGTACGAATGCCATGGGGCACCGCTCTGGCATTCCTGTTTTACCCAGGCGACGTGTAAATAAAAGAGTGTGTGGAGAGTACTCGTTGAGTGCGGACGTTTCTTCTGCTTCAGCGCTTCGAGCCAAAACCACGTGTTCGGGCTGGCTGGCGTCCCCGCCGGTCGCGTTGGTCACCGCCGGTCTTCGCCTGCTGCTGCGCCGGGACTACCAGCCCGCAACACAGCACTCATGTTTCGTAAAGTATTGCCACATGGTGTCCATATCTCACGCAGCGCCTCTTCTATCGTCTTTAGACGACATTTGCAGCGAAGCACGCAGATACGGGGCCAATTTTTTCTTCTAGTCAATGTATTGAACATTTCCCTGCCTCCCTCCGAGATATTTCTGCGCCTATAACGCGGTTTTCTTATACCTCTGTCACACGGGCAGCTTTAACGGCGGTTATGCTTAACCGTGGTTACAGGATTAACTGCAGTTAACGCGAAAGCGGGTTTGCCATTGCTACGCGAACTCAGTTGAGCAAGCCGACGAAACCACGTGCTGCTAGTATGGTCAGCAAGAAGTTTGGGCACACCCTCGGCAAGTTTCGTGGTACGATACACCTCCGCTAACCCCCACAACAGTGTATTGAATCGTTCCACTTTCGACTACATATTCAGTGTTTGCAGCTCTGTGAGGTGGCTAGACACAAACAATGCAAAAACACTTCCCCTCAAGAAACCTGTAGCGATAATACTGTACCTAAGAACAGGGAAAAATCTAGGGACTTTAACTGTACCCTCTCGCAAACGCGCCGTGGCCGGAATAATCTTTGTTGTTGGCCTTTCCACGGCGAGCCTCGTTTTGCCAAGCAACACTCGTTTTCAACTAGATTGCTTGGCTATTGTTCGCCAGCTAGAGACGCGTTCAGTGAAAACCCTCCGCAAAGCTGCCGAATAACGTGCGCCGGTTCACGGCTGGTGCACTCACAGCTCCGCCATCTTGTCAGCTTCTCGGTTTGTGAGGGTAAACCGTGCTTGCCTATCTCGGTTTGCGATAACTACGGTTTTTGGTGGTCCTGGCTCTACCTCCGGCGAGAGCGGTCGCCTCGGCTGCGCGCTCTTAGGAGTACGGCTCCCGCACTCGTCCGCTGCGCCGCCGATGCGGCACGCGCGCTTCGGCGCATGTGACGGTCTTGTGCCCTACCAGTGGAGTGGATTGCTCGCCGATGGACGCCTCTCGTGCTCTCGTTCTTCACACTGCCGGTCGGTAAGCTTACCCTCTTCTTGCCGAGTGTTTACGCTGCCGATCGGCGTGTGTCGCGACGCGGGGACGCGGTCCTTCGAGCGTACCACACGCGAGTGTTTGGTGACTGAGTGCGTGCAGTGCATCTGCATTTTCCCGTTTTCCCCCGACAGCCCCTGTTTTTTTTTTTCACTCTGTTTTTTTTATTATCCCCGCTGTCAGGGAACCACCACAGCCGCGCAGCACCGCGCCGTGTGTACCGTGCCCGTAACATTACCGCGAACACTCGCACTTGCGCGATACTCGGGCGTTTGTTTTTGAAGTGCCACACGGTTTTTTTACACTGTTTTTTATTATTCCGTGGCATTTCTGTTCGCCTGAGCTTCGCGAGAACTTGTCTAGTGCAGTGACTGAACCTTGAGCAGCAGAGTGCCATGAGTGTTATGCGCGACTCCGTCAGCCCGGCCGCCGAACCGCAGTTTTCGGCGCCGTCCAAGCGCGCCCCACGCGCCGGGCATCGCCGTTCGCACAGCCTGACAACAAACAGCCTCGTGCGGCACACCCTGCATGTCAACCCAGAACAGCAGGCATACGTCTGGGCTCATAGACAAGTGGGAAGCCAAGAATCCCCCCAAGCCCTTCGAACTTCCCGCGGGGTTCGCAGTTCGCTTCAGCGCTCTATCCAACGCTGCTGCTTAACCACTGCTACCTCAGCGAGACGACACTGAAGCTCCCGAAAGAGCCGGCCCCTCGGAGGAGCACCGAAGCGTCGCACTGCCCCCCACCAACAGGGGAGAGCAGATGAATTCAACTGCTTCCCGCAAGCGCAGCCGCGCGGAGGTCAGCAGCGACGACGAGGAGGACGGACATCGCAAGCAGTCGGCCACCTCTCCTGCCGACCTCGCGTCTTCCGACGAGGAGAGCGACCCCCCACAGTGCACCGAGGAGGCAGGGACAGAGGCCACAATACCTGCGAACCTCGACGAAGCTGCCGCTGCTGTAGCGACCTCCTCGGCGGCCCAGACGACTTCGGCGAGTCCCCCAACCGCCCTCCCCTCGTCAGGAGACACGCCGGTGGCCGACACCGCTGCCCAGGACAGCGGTAGCCCTCCTCCTGCCCCTGCCGCAGCTGAGAGGCTGACAGCCCCTGTTGACCCACTCCCTGCTGAAGCAGAGGACATGGACGCAACAGACGAGGCTACAGCCGACACCTGCATGCAGAACATCACGCGGAAGACCACACCAGCGATGGCAGCGGCTTTCCTGAGGTCCCCAACAACAAGGAGAACCGCCAGCAACCCGCAAGAGGAAGAAGAAGAGCAGGAAGACAGCCCGGAAACAGCACACCCCTGCTGCACCCCTGGGCGCGCCTGCTGTCTCTCCCTCCGCGGGACCACGCGCCCCTCCTGCTGAACCTGCCACCACTGGGAGACCACCAGCCCTGACTCCCGCAGTTACCAGCCCCCTGAGAGCCAGCCAGACGAGGTGAGCTTCCAGGAGGTGAAGTCAAAGGCTGCACTGCGGCGCGCCAGGAGAATCACTACCGCTGCCCTGCCGGTGGACCCTGCTGTCGTGGGGACAGTGCTTTTCCGGCCCGCTGCTCCTGGTCGCTCATTTCGTGGCACTCCGCGCCTGAGTCTTGCGCAGGCACTCCCATCGCACCCGGGTGTTGCTGACATCCGGGTGAATCACCACCGCAACATTGTGGCGGTGGACGCGACCTGTCAGGAGTGCCTCACTCTGCTCCTGGCCCTCACGAAGCTGCGGGACATACCGGTCACTGCCAGGGAGCCCGCGGACTGCCACACCAGCATGGGGTTCATTCACGGCGTGGATGGAGAACCTGCAGAGGACACCCTGCTTCCTGGCCTACAGTCTGCTGTTCCCGTGTTGGCAGCCACCAGGGAGGGCCGTACGGTCACGCTGTGTTTTGGGGGCCTAGTTCCGCCGGAACGGGTGGCGCTCTTCCGGGTACGCTTCCCTGTGCGGCCAGCCAGACCCCGACCACTGCAGTGCAAGCAGTGTGGCCGGTATGGCCACATACGGGAGGCGTGCCGCTGGCCGGGCAGCTGCATCCATTGCGGCCGGACCCACACAGCTGACGCGGACTGCCAGCGGCCTCGGTGCGTCAACAGTGGCGGCCCCCACTCGGCTGACACCCCACACTGTCCCAGGTGGCAGGAACAACGCCAGGTGGCCACCATCATGGCGTCCTCCACCACTGCCCTCTCTAGGCGAGTGGCTGCAGCGGCAGTGCGGGAGGAGACCAGGGAGGCTCGCACATATGCGAGTGCTGTGAAGGGGCACACCCTTCCCGCTAGGCCTGTCCCTGCCCCCCGCAACAGCCGCAAACCACCCCCTGTGCACCTGACTGCTGCTGCCACCTTGGAGGCCCCGCCTGCTGATGCTGCTCCCACGGCCCAGCCTGCTGTTGCTGCTGCTCTCGCAACACCCCCTGCTGTGGCCACTGCTCCTGAGGCCCAGGCTGCTGTGGACCACGTCACCCAGATCGTCACTAGCCTGCTGCTCACCCTGCAGGGTGCGGAAGACGAGCTTCCAGGTGGCAGCAGCCTTGCAGCAGCCCACGAGCCACCATGGCTAGTCCTCCTGCCAGGGCCCACCTCCACCGCTGCCCGAGCATTCTACAGTGAAATGTAAACTCGCTGCAGGGGCGGAGAGACGGTTTCTTCCTGCATCTCCAGCGGGAGGGCTTCGACGTGCTGGCTTTGCAGGTCTACGCCCAGGCTGAGGAGGTGCGCCTGCCGGGGTACGTGGGCTACAGCAGCAGGACCAGGTGCACCCTGGATACCTGCCACGCTGCCCCCTGCCTGGATGACTGCCACCCGCAGGGAACAGCCCGGTGCGCCGTCTACGTGAAGCGTGAGCTCCTACAGGCTGAAGTTCCAGTGGCCGACCTGGTCGGTGGTCCCTTCGAGTGCTGTGCCGTCCGTGTACGCCTCGAAGGGGGAGACACCACCGTGACCAGCGTGTACATCCGGCCAAACCAGCCTTGGGACCCCAGGTGCCTTCGGCAGCTGGCGCACAGGCTGGGGAAGGAGTTCGTGCTTTGCGGGGACGTCAACGCGCACCACCCGGCATGGGGCAGCCACCGAACCAGCCCAAGGGGCAGGGCACTCAGGGACACCTTGCAGCAGCTGGGCCTGCAGAATCTGAACACAGGGGTCAAGACTTTCCTACGTGGTGGGGGCCGGGCAGCCCAGTCGGCCATCGACATCAGCGCCGCCACGGAGGGATGCCGCTACTCGTGGGCGCCGGCTCCGGACACCTGGGGTTCGGACCACCTGCCCCTCCTGCTGTCCCCCTTCCGATCCCTGGCCCCCAGGGATCGGGAGTACCAGGTGGTGGACTGGCGAGCCTACCGCCGGTAACCCTACCGGCGGCTATTCAAGGAGGACACGAGTGTCAGGGACCTTATGCAGTTGGTGGTCGACAGCGCCAGGGCAGCAACTGTCGTCACCAAGGTCTCACAGGGGCAGCGCGCTCCGGACATCAGGCACCTGGCACTGGGGGCGGCGCGGCGGCGTGCAGAACGGCAGGCCTTGAGCCACGGCCGGTCTAGAGGCGCGCTCTCGCTCCTTCCCTTACGGCCTGAGCAGCCGCCGGGAGTACAATGGAACTTTTTCTATACAGTCACGACGGCGCGCTCCGCGTGAGGGCGTCGCGAGCCAACCGCCCAAAGCGCGTTTCGCCGCATGCGCTTCGTGTTGTAAACCAGCTCTGCCCGGCCAATTTCTCGTGCTAATTACTTCTTTCGGTTGTAGCAAGCGGTGAAGGAAGTACAGGTGCGTGTGGGGACAGTCTGCCTTTCTCGGCACTCGGAAATAAAAGACGCACACGCAGCGCTACTAGCAACAACAATATTTTTTAAGACCCGACCACCTTATATTCGATGGAGGCGAAAATGCCTGAGGACGACAGCCGATTGCTGTGGCTGGAAAATGAATTTTCAGGCTACATTAAGCGCATCCAGGATTCTTCTGTCGCCGCTGGCGTTGGAAACTTTACAGACGAGACGTACACTGCCCTGCTTTTCACCACAAAGTCCACAGTGGAGACAGTCCGATTTCTTCTGAGAAAAGGAGTAAACTATGTGCTCACGAAGAAATTTTACAGTGATCCTATAGAGGCATTGTTTGGAAAATTGAGGGCAATGTGCGGGGGGCAATGACGCGCTAGACGCAAGAGCCGTCACAGCTGCTTTGACCCACATTGTCAAGGAAAAGGCGCTACCTTCAAAAGACATGGGCATTCGCAACGAAAACATTGAAGAAGCGGCGGTGTCTATTCCGGAAGATGTTATTGAGGAACTTGAAGCTCAGCGAGAACCTCCTCGCAAACCACCGAACTCTGTTGCCTATTGAGGCTTGGTGTATGTAGGTGGTTACATTGCCAAACTCATCACTGATGTCGGTTGCGAAACATGCGCCATGCTAGTGACGACAAACAAAACGAGCAGTCCTTTGTATCATTTTCTCCGTCAGCAAGAAGCCTATGATCTACACTACCCAAAGCCGGAGTTACTATCAATGCTGGACACAATTGTGACGTTATTCGAGAAAGCAGTCAAATATCTTCCTCGAACGAAAATCCTCGAGACTCTGCAATTCATTGTTGAGCCATACCTTGAAGATTTGCCACTTCTGGACTGTCCGGAAAGTGTGGACAAGAGTCACGCGAGAGTGCTGGCTCATATTATTTCTGAGAAGTTTCTCCGGATTCTTCTTATTAACTACACAAAAAAGTTAACAGATCAGAATGACAGGCCTTCCGGTTTTATTCACAAGCCCTCGCGGAAGCATATCAGGCTATGACAGACTTGACTCCTTTAAACTGTGATCGTCACTACAGTGTTTTACCAGCAGTGATTTTTTTTCAGTTCTCCATGCGCATATTGTTGTAGTACCAAGGAAAACATTGTTTCCCATTGAAAAGATTCTCTGAAAGTTTTTTATGTTTCCTCTTCGTCTGCAGCGTGGCCGTCCCCATTATGCAGTGACTCTCACTTTTTTGAAATATTTGTTTCAATATTAAAGCACGAATTAAGATGCCTCCAACAAAAAATGTGCAATTTTGTTATTTTCAAGTACAGCGACGTCCGGCACATACATTTGAAATAAACATTTCCTAAACCATGATTCAACCGTTTCCTCAACCAAATGCGATGTTCATGCATCCTCTTACTTATTCTCGAAGTTACAGAAACCTAAAAAAAAAAAAAAAAACAAGGCTGTGTTATAACCGCGTCGATGCTTTGCCGAGCAACAGAAGCGGGCTTATGAGCGGCCTGCGCCACCACTTCTGTAAAGCGGAATTTACCAGAGTCATCATATATACTTGCTACCATGTTTCTATCGCATTGGTACCATGAATACCATATAGAGTAACTTCAGAAAGCGCCACGGTAAGTCGGAAGCCGAGCACTCCCTGCGCGCGCTAGCCTCCGCAACGGCCGGGAGTGAGTTAGGGAGCAGTTGGCTCGGAGCGCCCCCACGAAATTGCGGCCATAGGTAGCAACAGCCCCCCGTGCGCAGGCCGTAAAGGAAGGAGCGAGCGCGCGCCTCCAGACCGGCCGTGCTTGAGCAAGGGCCTACCGGAACTCTGGACCTGTTTCCGGAGGGTCGACGCCGTTTGCAGTCGACACGCTCGCAGGCGCAGGAACCAGGGCTGGGTGAGCGTCTGCGTCACCATCCACAGCTCAAAGGATTGAGCCCGTGGCTGGCGCCTGCTAAGTGCCTGCTGATGGTGCCCATGGCTTACAACCAGGTGCTGTCCGTGGCTGTTCTCCTTGCCATTCCTGCCTCCGAGATGGCCGAACGCCTGGCCGACCAGTTCGCCAGCAGAGAGGTCGCCCAGCTAGCCACAACACCTCCTCCATTCACTCTCCCGTGTCCAGCCTCCTGCCATCATCCCGGATGGGTGGTTGCACAGGTCCAGGAACTGTGCAACGTGCCCATCCGGATGCACGAGATCGTGGCAGCCCTCGATGGATGCAAGCGACGCAGCGCCCCAGGAGCAGACGGCATCACCTTCCAGATGCTCCGCAACCTGGAGGAAGGAGGGCGTCAACGTCTCCTGGGGCTCTACAACGACGTCTGGAATACCGGGAAGCTCCCGGATTCCTGGCGAACTGCGGTGGTGGCACCCATCCTGAAGCCCAGGAAGAAGGCCACGGCGCTCTCCTCATACAGGCCAGTATCGCTCACCTCAGCAGCGTGCAAGGTGCTGGAGAGGGTGGCACTGGAGTGAATGCAGTGGATCGCCGACCAACTGGATTTCTTCCCGGAGAAACAGACGGGCTTCAGGAGACACCGGTGCACTGCCGACTCCATTGCATACGTCGTCGCCTCCCTGGAGGAAGCCAAGAGCTGCGGGGACGTGGCTATGCTGCTGCTGCTGCACGTGGAGAGCGCCTTCGACGGCCTTCGGAGAGCGCCTTCGACGGCACCCCGTCGAGGCGGCCATGGACCGGCTTGGCATCAGCGGGTGCCTCCGAGGCTTCGTGTCCGCCTTCCTGTCCTGCAGGAGGGACTGCACAGAGCCGTGAGGACCATCCTGGGGCTCCCCGGGTGCTCCCCTGTTGCAGCAACGCTTGCGGAGGCGGGAGAGTGGCCCCTGACGCTACGCATGCTCCAGCGTGCGTTGGGGCACATCGACCGCCACCACCGTGCCGCGGACGGTGCGGTGCAGCCCTGCAGGAACGCCTGCGCAGCATGCCGGGATCCAGGATTGGAGGCCTCCTCCCATTGTACCACCAGATGGTACCGGATCCACCAGCTCCTGTTGCCTCTCCACCGCCACGCCACCGGCCCGCTGAGGTGCACCTCCACTTGGATGGGGTAACGAGGCGACGGACTCCTGCAGCAGCACTACAGCAGGCAGCCTCCTGCAAGCCCCAGGAGCAACTAGAGGGCCGGCTGCAGGTTTTCACGGATGGATCCGTGATACCAGATGGGACTGCAGCGGCGGCTTGCGTCGTCCCTGCACGAACCAGCAGCAGGCAGTGTAAGCACCCCTTCCTGGCGAGCTCAACGGCTGCAGAGCTGGCCGGACTTCACTTGGCAGCCGACCTACTGGCAGAGGAAATCCCATCGGAGCCTGTCGCAGTCCTGTGTGACAGCAAGGCGGCTCTACAGATCCTGGCCAACCACCGAGGCACTGGGCTGACCGGAAGCCTCCTGGCGGCCAAGTACCGGGCCCTTGCTGCATCTGGTGCGTCTGTCTCCTTCCACTGGCTGCCCTCCCATGTGGGCACAGCTGGTAACGAGGAGGCGGACACGCTTGCCGAGGCAGCACACCAGCCAGGCACCCCCATCACCCGGGCCGTCGCGGCCAGAGATTACACGCAGGCCCGTCTCAAGAATCTCCTGGTCACCGTCCACGCAGACTCAAGGGTGGCCAATGGACGAGGGCCAAAGCTGCTACCATAGACGAGCCTCTCCAGGAGAGACCGGTCTGCCCTGCTGCGCCTGCGGACTGGCTGTGTGTGCACCGCTGCCCGCCGCCATGCGAAGGGACGCTGCGCTTCCCCAGCCTGCAGCCGCTGCGGTGATCCTGAGACCCTCGAAGACCTCCTCTGTGCCCGCCCTGGCTTGGCACAGGAACGCTCGAGGGTCACTACGGCCTACCGGAGACAGGGCCTGCCTGCCTCCATGCTTGAACACCTGCTCTTCCCGTCCCGTCCCCACCTGCCAGCCCTACGGAGCCTGGTGGAGTTCCTGGACGAGACGGGAATAGCCGCCTACAGGTGAGCTGGGACCTTGCCACTTCTGCCCTTGCTGCCGTCCTGCCTGCCATGGCGAACGAGGCACAACGACATCCTACACACTATTACACTCTTTCATTTCCCCTTACCCCTCCCCCAAGACGCTGAGCCGTGCTCCCGACAGGGCTGCAGAAATAAGCGTCTCTTCCTTCACACAACCACAAACAACAACTACGGTTAGGAGACTAACTGCGGTTACATCTGCCGTGTAGCTACCACTAACCGCGGCTAAGCGTAACCGTAGTTAGCTTAACCACGGTTAAGGCTGTCCGTGTGACAGGGGTATTACAGCCTCAAGGATCGGAGGCAGTGCAAGCTTTTTGCACAGCGGAGGCATGCACTGCCTCCGTGATCTGCCCATTTTGACCAAGCGAAGATGTAATATGACAACGTCACGTTATGTTACGTCACGACGATGTCACAAATCTTTATGATCGATGACCTCATATGATGACGTCATCACGTAATTACTTTTTGCATCACTCGTGCTGACGCCACCGACGGTCAATTTTCGCGTTTGATGAGGCATTTAAGGCTTTCGCCTTAATAGAATGTTCGGCTGTCGTTCCATGAAATTCCAGCTGCCGCTGGTGTTCGATAGGGATGGCTTGCAGTATTTAGGCGAGATAACTGCTCTCTTAATACATCTTCAAACTACACTAGAATATGCAGCCGTCGTTTACGACGCGAATATAAAAAGCGAATATAAGAAGCGAATATAAGAAATATAAGAAGCGGCTGCTTACGAAGGATGCAGTAGCATCACTCTTTGCAGACTACCCTTCACGTTTGCAGCCCAAGGTAACAAATGAACCAAGCATGGCAAGTTTCCCTAAATGTGGCCGTGTTGCGTCCGAACAGTCAACAAATGCATGTAGTACCAGTAGCAACGCTGCCTCGCGATCGCCGCCATGTGCATGCAGCGCTGACATTAGGTCCCGAAGCTGAAGAATCGGAGCCCATGGACACTACATGCGCTACCGGCGAAACAACCGACAATCATTATGTACATTGTCACTGGAAGCAGCTTAGTGACATTTCGTGCTATTTAGAGCATGAACCCATGGCTTGCGTATAGGTGTGCTACACTAGTAGACGGTAGCACGCATCGGGGAACTTTAAGCGCCCAAGCTTTCAGTACTATCTCTTGGCAAATGCTGCTTTCGAAAATCGACTTTCAGACAGTCAATAACCGGCTCTCAGTCAAGCGAACGTACCGGTGACAAAACAATTTTCCGCGCATCACTGACATGCGCTCTCTGGAATCGGGCTAGCAGACGACGCGCGAGCGTCTCGATCAAATAGCCGCGAAAGACACATACCTTCGAAATGGGCTCGTCGCCCAGAACGACAAGTGCTTCATGATTCCAGTTTACAAGTTTTCATTATACATTAAACAACGGGAATACAGCCGAAAACTGAACCATATAGCAGCTTTGAATGCAGCCACAGCAATCGTTTCCGCGAGCGACGACGCGACGGCTGGTCTACTACGGTGGCGGCGCCCGGCGGCTAAAAGCCGCACTAACGCCGACGGTCGGTTCCCATTGCGCTCCGCTCCGTCGCCCAGGCACAGAAAAATAGGAGGCGCTGGTCGGACGCAAGCTCCGCTGTTAGCGCAGCCTTGCACTACTAGCGCAAGCTGCCCAATTTTGTTTATGTTACGGCAAATACGGAGGCATACCTGAAGAAACAGATTGAGCCTCTGTTTGTGTAGCACTTGTTGACAGAATTTTCTTTTCATCTGCTTCTGATGCTTCGTGGCGGGTTAGTAGTCGGACTTGAACAGACTTATCGGTGACATGGCCCGCCTCACATGCTGGCTCGAGTGATGTTTCTACAGCTTCTCCCGACTCGCAATTCAGACCCGGTGCTGCATCATACACTGGCTCAGTTGCGATGTCGTCCTGAAACAAATTGGCTTGTCTTCTTACGAGTGATAACGCGAAAGCTTATTCTCGAACACAGAAGTGAAACCTCTCTTACAGAATCTCTTTCGCTGCAATGACTTGGTCTTGGAGTGTGCCCGCTGGTTGCGTCTCCAGAAAGGATTTGTCCAAGAACCTGCGACAGTGTATGAAAAGATGATCTACTGACACATACTCAACAGAACACGAAGTTATGGCAAGTATTAAAATGAATACTTTTGGAAAGTGTTTACAAATATTTACTGAAACCACTCATACTATTGTATAATCATCTTTTTTAGGTTTTTCTAATCTTGTACCCTGCTTTGTCTTCTGTAACTGCCATCGATGTTGCTCAGACTAGTCAAACCTGTTATATGCTTCTTCAAGCAGTTGGTTTGGAACGCGAAATAGAATTACATATCGGATACTGGAAGATGTTTATGTCAACCGACTTCATTGAAATTGAAAATAAACTTGAGGACTGCAAATCCGTTGCTGCTGTGCTGGAAATGATTGTAAGAATATCTTCGTCATTATAGTTGTTTCCCGTAATCCTTTTAAATGCGCAAGTATTTCACTAGCGACTCAACGAGAAAACTCTCCGTCCCTCTGTCACGTAAGACGATCGCCGCTATGAAAACGAACTTTCACTCCCATGCTCGGGTTTGAACCCTGGCCCCACATTACGAAAGTACGTTAGCTATAAGAATGTTTGTACCCGCAATGCCAATCATAGGCGTGCGCAGGGTTCCCCATTAGGGGGGTCAAAAGTTCATCGCAGCGCACCCCCCCACCCTACTAAGTCCATGTATGGGGCAGATTTCACCCCCCCCCCCTCTTAGATTACTAGAAGGGTCAATGTACGGAGCAGGTTTTGCGCCCGCCTTCTTAGATGATTAGGGGGGCGGCCGCCACCCCTGACCCCCCCCTGTGCGCACGCCTATGATGCCAATGTAGAAAGCCAACACTTGGATAGAGGCTTCATTCGGTTTCGTGGAAGTCGAAGAGTGGCGTAAATCCAGAAAAGTCACAAGGGGGGGACACACATCTTGCCATGGCGGCCATTTTGTTTTTATATATAGTAGGCGTTGTTTTGATTTATATAAAGATTCAGATAATTTTATGAAATAGGATTAAATAACGAGCATGGGTTCGCAGCTCTCGTAATTCGATTGTTCTATTGAGTCTTCTCTGAAACCGGTCAAGCGCCAGTTGCGAGTTCGTCTCACACAGCTGAGGGGTACTGAATACAAGTACCCACAAAAAATATGAACGGGAATTAAAGAAAGTTGAACGCACTATACGTAACTGTCAAACAATTCAAATACATGATGATTCAAAGATAAATCTCAAGGGGGAAACTTGCAAGAAGTGTCCCCCCCAGTCTGAGCACAAGGCCGGTCGGACCCCCTGACCTCCCTGGCATTTACGCCACTGAAGTCGAATAAAAGCATCCCTCGGGACAATATGTAAGGCTACCAGGGAGGACCGTACATGTGAGGAAAATTCAAACCTTGCGAATTTTTCGTCCAAAACACGAATTTCAGTGCTTGCGGCATGCGCGTGCCACAGGGCCTTTCGAGACGCTGGCGAGTGCTAGAGAGAAGACGAAAGATGCCATGCTACTATCCGCCTTTTGCGCTGGTAGAGTGGCGCCACAGCTCGGCTCACCTGTTGACAAACGAAGAGAAAGGCGGTTGCATCCTTTCCCAAGCCACCACAGGAGCTCATGCATTTTCGATTAAGTTCGCGCTCCCGTTGTGCAAAAAACAAACTAGCGCCATCTTTCGACAATGTGCCGCACCGATTAAGCAACAACTCTCCGGATACCGGCTGGACACGCTGCCTTTGTCACGTCTCATCTTTCGACGTGACAGTGTTAAAACTGATTTGAGGCATTGGCCACAGGGAGGAAGATGAGCCTTCATTTCGTTTAACTGCCATCGCATCAGCCGCATCAGCAGCATGGCTTTAGCCGCCTCAGTTGTGCACGTTTGTCCGTTGGTCGCGAGGAGAATGAGACAAGATGGCCTCCCACCAAACAGCGACCTCCCGTGACTTGAGTGATTTATAGTGAGCATTGTTTGTTTATAGTGAGACAACACCACCTAGTCTAGGTGGTGTTGTCTCAGCCCCCTCCAGGATGACCTCCTGAATGTTGGGCCTCCAGCTGTGCAGGGCAGCCTCCCACTGTTCCTCACTATAAATTAAGTGTTTCCGGAAAAGGGGAAAAGGGTGCGTAGCGACACTGTACATGACGTGGTTTCAGCCTGCTCTGGAAGACGCACAGAATTTACAAGAGGGAGAAGGCTAACTGCAGGGATGAATGCGGTGGAGGAGGTAAGGGGAAGGAAAGGTGTGAGTCTAGACTTTCACACTCGCGTGGGGATTGACGTATCAGTGGCGGCAAGGTTAAATATTCTAATCGGTACTGTGTGCAAATGTCGTGGAATAATATAACTTATAAGACGATCCCGCGCTGTAAACGGCGCCTCCTCCGTAGCGAGTTGCGACACATCGAATGCTTGCGCCCGGACAGTAAATCTTCGGGCAATGACATGAGCCGCCTCGTTTCCGGCAAGGCCCGCATGCACGGGAGTCCAGATTAGTGCTAAAACTTGATCGAGGGGATTGGCCAAAAGCAGGGAAAGGGCTGGCTTAGAGACCCTGCCCCTCCGAAATCATGTATGGCTGCCTTGGAGTCGCTTACGACAACAGATTAATTAGGAATTGTGTGGGCCAGGACTATGACCACGTCTTCCGAAGAAGAGCCAGGTATGGAGGCGGCTGCAGCGACCGGCCACATTCATCGCTTGGTGCAAAGACAAACATGAGCATATGGCGTGCGGTATGCATCCTTTTTTTTTTTAGCATGACTCCTACCTCTCCCTTTCGATTCCAGTGAAATTACCGCTATCTATAGATGGATGGATGGATGGATGCTATGAGCGTCCCCTTTATAACGGGGCGGTGACATGTCTGCCACCATGCTCGAAGAAAAAAGAAAAACTTCCTTGTTTCATGCTGGCCTAATACCTTTTCTACATTGATTAAATCTATCTTATTATACCAAAAATATTTATAAATTCACGGTCTATCTCTTTGCCTCTTAAGGCAGAATGACCTTATTTCCCCCCCCCCCCCCATTATTTATTTTTGTACTTTATCTCTACTCTTCTGCCACCAATACTCTAACCGTCTCTTACTTATTTCTATCGCGGACGTGTTCAGCTTTCCATTGTTGTCCCTAAAACCCAAGGCTTCCTGTAGACTCGTGCCCACAAGTATACCTGGGTGAATATCGCCACATTCAATCAGTACATGCTCCATCGTTTCCTTAGTTCCCCCGCAGCATGTACAGTGTTCGTCTTCGTTACTGAATCTCGCTTTATAACTTCGCGTTCTAAGGCAGCCCGACCTTGCTTCAAACAGTAAAGCGCTTCCCCTTGAATTATCATAAAACGTTTCCCTCCTTATTTCGTTTTTTCCCTTTCGGTAGTTACTCAGAGCCGGCTTCTTTTCCATCGCTGTCATCCAATAAGTCCTTTCCGCCTCCCTGACCTTCCGCTTAATGCTCCCTGTTGCCATATCGCCCGCACTGCTAGCCGTATATTTACTGGTGAGCCTCCTAGTTCTCTTTCTCCACTGCGTGTCAACGCTTTTTCTATACAAATACCTGAAAAAGCGTTGACACGCAGTGGAGAAAGAGAACTAGGAGGCTCACCTAGACCCTTTTCATAGACCCTTTTCATAAATACGCCACCTGACGGTGGGCTTTTCGTCAGTTTCGCTTCGCAAAGGAGCATGGGATCGCCAGCGCCATCGTGAGGGCATGGAAAGCGAGCCGTCAAATGCGTGAGTGCTGTGATGTTTGTGTTGGCGGCTAGTTCTCCGTGTCATCCGCTGAAGTCTCACCGTTTGCGTGCTTGAACAAGCTCTTAGTACTCTCCGTTGGACTTTCTGAGGTGCTTCCGCTACACAGTGAGCAACATTTTGTACCCTCCAACGGGTTGGACGAGCAGTTTGGCTCGACTGCAGCGGTTGCGGGACCGTGATCACAGCCAACTCGCGTGCGCGCCCGGACCGGGAAAAAAAAGGCTCGCCGAAGCTACAAACTTTTCACCGAAAGCTACAAACTACAAACTTCTCACCGAAGGAAAGGAAGGACGTCACTTTCACGGAACTATGCGACCGCAACCGGTGATAATCCTGTCTGGCGCAAGCCACAACACGCAACTATTTTTGTATATTTGTATGCAGTGGCGTTGCCAGCGGGGGGGGGGGGGGGGGGCAAACCGGGCCTGTGCCCCCCCCCCCCCCCCGAGATTTCTTTTTTTTTTTGCCATGGCACACAGAGCACAAAATGACACTCGACCACATCTGCCTGCCCGGCCCCCACTTCAGATCAATGTGGCTCCCCCCCCCCCCCCCCAGAAAAAAATTTCTGCCTACGCCCCTTTTGTATGTACTAAAAAATGTTGACACGTGGCTTACGATATGCGAGTACCGTCGCTACTAAATGAACGGTACGCAACTTCATTTTTATTGTTCTGGCTGGCCTTACGAACCCTCGCAGTATTTCTGCACAAACAATCTATCGCAATTCACCGCATGCAGGCACTCGGGAGAAGACTATTCATTCGTAAAAGCAAGGCTACACATGGCGCTGTGAAATAAGCACATCCGTTTCTGTAGCGCGTTTACAAAGCGGCGCCCTTCCGCACGTCCGTTTGACATCACGTACGGAGAGAGAGCACGTGCGTTTGTTGTTCAAGTTATATCGTATACCTTATCGCTGTTCTCGTCGCGATATCCTCGATGGTGGCACATGGGAACGCAGCACGTCTGCACCATTGCAGCACGCCGTCTCTACGAAAAACGTTGATGACAGTTCACGATTCGGCGGTGCTGAAATGTCGTGCACTGGCACGTTGCCGAAGCCTGCGTCGTCTGCTGCGGTGCCCTC
Source organism: Rhipicephalus sanguineus (assembly GCF_013339695.2). Taxonomy (NCBI): domain Eukaryota; kingdom Metazoa; phylum Arthropoda; class Arachnida; order Ixodida; family Ixodidae; genus Rhipicephalus; species Rhipicephalus sanguineus. The sequence continues at coordinate 127,015,730 of NC_051179.1, read as the reverse complement.
ACAATGGCGGCAAACTGTAGTTTGCGTACTGTAGTTTGCGTGCGCGGCGCTACGGGCGCCCTTTTTCGAAAAGGGTCTATAGAATCAATACGTGAATAGACCAAAGCTAAAGACCTTATGCTTCCCGACTGCTGGAAGAAGGAAATGCAGTCTACGATGTGAAACGTGGCATCGTGCAACGCGAAGGTCAACAAATGTCACATAAGAACGTTCGCTGGACAGTTCTCTAAACCATGGGTTCTCAAACTGGGTTCCCAGGAACACAGGGGTTCCGTGAAGGACATAATAGGGTTCGGCGAGCGGTCAGAACTAAAGCAACCCGCTCCCGTTTTACTCCCATTAGCAATTAATTAATTGAAACAAGCCAATTTATATTGCCTTTTGCATTTAACGAAGCTATCGCACGCCGCATCCGCACACCGGGTGTCTGCGGATAGCGAGAGACCTACGTGCACGTGGTAGCAGCTCTAAAGACTCATCGTCTAGCGCGCGCCATTAAACTTGCACGATTTGCGGACCCGCGGCGACAGAACGCGCGAAGCGCTAATTCATGCTCGTGAGCGTTCAAACCCGTTCAAAGAACATTAACGGGCATCTCGGTGCTTTATTCGTGACTCATGGCGCGTCGGCGTTCACGTGGCACAGTTTTAAATACGAAGCATTTCTTAGCGATCCTCAGGCACTTCGGGCGTTTCTTTCTTTCTTTCTATCTATCTATCTATCTATCTATCTATCTATCTATCTATCTATCTATCTATCTATCTATCTATCTATCTATCTATCTATCTATCTATCTATCTATCTACGCTCTCCCGGTCGGCTCCATAGATTGTAATACACCAAAATTTGCGCAGCATAGGATGAGTCTATGACGAACACGATTCACTGGTGATGACATGAAGAACACAATATACCTGCCGCGAACGTCATGAAACCCTTTCCCTCAGTCACGTGTGGCACATACCCCCATTCCAGAGTTCATGTTATGCAGGTATGTGCCACAGGTGATAACAGTCTAAACGAAGTAACCGCGAGCATACACACTGACAGGGAACGAAAGGGATAATAGCAGTAATTGTTGGGGTTCTCCGTTCCAAAAGCACAATATGATTTTGAGAGACGCCGTAGTGAAGAGATCCGGAATTTTGATCATCTGGTATTCTTTAACGTGCACTGACATCGCACAGTACACGGGCCTCTAGCATTTCGACTCCATCGAAATGCGACCCCCGCGGCCGTGATCGAACCCGCGACCTTCGGGTCAGCAAGCAGCCGAGCACCGTAACCACTACACCACAGCGGCCGACGCAAGGAAAGTTAGGCCGCTGAAGACAGCACCCCTGGAAGGCGCTGGGCTACCATCCACACGTCCACGTGGTCCCCAACGTCGACCACGTGGATTACGCAAAAACTGGGGTCAATGCTTCCTACAATAACTCTGCCGAGAGGACGATGCCCCTCATGATTACCGGTGACTTCAGCATTGATTTATCAAAACTCAACAACGCCTGGTTCTTAGATGGCATGAAAAACGGTTTGGATGTGGACTGGGCATGACAAGGGCTCGGTGCCACGTCCAGGACAGCATCATGCAATGTAGATCACTTATTCGTAAAAGTCCTCCGCGGTTTCCACCAGCTCTACTATACCTCGCACTTCAGTACACTTAGACCGCTCGTAGACGCGATCACGTACGGATACGATAACAAGTCCTGCCCAGCTGGTGCTCACTGATCACGGTGATGATGACCTTATTCAAGAACTGCGAAGAGCCCCTTCCACACATGCACACGGGTTCGTGAGCGGTGCGTGCGTTCTACGTCCTAACGGATAAGTTGCATCGTTATGACGGAGAACGCATGCATCGTTGCATCGTTATGCAACTGTAAACAACTAGTTATATAACACATGTGTGACTCTTCAAGATATGTGTGTGCGTATACCATTTACACATTTATGTAGCGTCATTCCGTAACGTTTCCCTCAATGTGAAAAATTGCGATACAGTCACCTTCCTACGCATGCTTCGCATAACATCTATTCACACAGTACGTGGAATCTGCCGAATTTTTTCATACACGGTGATTTGCCGCTGGTTTATGTCGACCCTGTAATCAAACCCTGCAACTAGCGCTTTGATACGCGCAAGAAGCATGGCTTCACGGCTTAGCTTTACGACCGACGTATCGGTCGACGGCCGTTTCTTCGTGCAACTGGCATGCGTCCTTCCTTGTTTCGCAAAAAATAAAAAAGCCGTCCGTACGCCCGGCGCCTTTTAGCGTGAACACATTGCTTACGTTGCGCGGTACCTGCAGCGAGCCGTATGGTCGGTCGGCGCTTTACTCGACTCGCGGGGGGAGGGGAAATTGCAAGTCATTGTATTATCGGGAGTTCTACATCAACGGCGATGGCCTTTGATATTAAAGAAAAGAGATCAGGCAAGCAAGCGCAGGGTTACTGTGGTTGCGCGCATCGAAAGGCGTTATTACCTCCCCCCCCCCCGCCCTTTTCGATAGTCTTCATGTTCAAAAAAAGGGTCAGGGGTGCCGCGGCACTCTGGAAAAGCCGTCGGGGTTCCCCAAGGCCTGAAAGTTTGACAACCCCTGCTCTAAACAACGGCGGTACACAACACAAGCAGAAGTTATTGCAGCAAGTAGCTGCAAAGTGAGGTAAAAACAAAGTGTAGAGACCGCAATGTAAAGTTTTGATTTGAAACATTTTGTCAAGAGCACCGCCGAAGCGGGAAAACCTCCCCATTTATACGGAATTACAGAGCAGGTGGCATTCTAAAATTTCGTTTTTAGCGCACGTCGATGCTCCCGAGCCCCAAGAGAGGATACAACGGGCTCTAGAAACGCCGCTCTTCCAGCTTTCGCTGTGACTGACTGTGCTGCGGTTTCAGCGCAGACCCGGCGTTTTTTTTTTTTTTGGTGCCGTAGTTGTCCGCCGCCGCCGCCGGTGTCCGTAACCACTATCGCTCGAAATAAGAAAAAAAAAACGAAATAAGAAAAAATTCCAGGATGGAACGAGGTTCGAACCTGGGCCCTCTGCGTGGGAGCGCAGTATTCAACCGGTGCTTGAAACTGCTTCGCAAAAAGGTCCTATACAGGCTTCATGTCGGGAAGGAACCACATTAACATATGCAATATAGCGTGGTAGAAGAGTAAAATAAGCACCAAGCGTCACACAACGCGAATTCTGTAACCAGGCGTCACACAATGCGAATTGCGCAACGAGTAGGTTGTTGAATGCTTCCAACCCATTACAAAGGATCCGCCATGATTCTTCATCGTCATAAGGCACAGCATCAACAAAGTGCATAACGCCTTACATGCGTTTAGCAGGTACCACGGCTCTCCGTAGCATGACGAAAAATGGCATAATGCCTGCTTCCCTACTTCTAAAAAATTACAATGATTTATAGCGTAGTGGGTTCCTCGCAAGTGCACCTGTATTGGTTGCCAAGGAAGCCCATAAGCACATGATCCATTTCTTCGGGGTCTCAGTAAAGTTCTTCGCCCCCCCCCCCCTCTCTCTCCCACGTCAACGTATGTTATACAGCATGGCGGGAGAGGGAAATAGCGACCCGGCGTCACCCAATGCAAATTGCAAAGCTGGTGGGCCGTTTAAAGCTTCGCACCCATTGCAAAGCGCTGAGCCACAATTCTTCATCGTCATCAGTCGTAGCGTCAACAAAGTGCACATAATGTCTTACAGACGTGTAGCTGGTGCTTCGCTTCTCCGCAGAATGACGAATAATGGCTTAGTGGGTGCTTCCCATATTCACAAAAATTGTGATTTATGGCGTAGTGGGTACTTTGCTAGTGTACTTGCATTAGTAGCCACAAGAGAGGGTATACAACGGGCTCTAGAAACGCCGCTCTTCCAGCTTTCGATGTGACTGTGCTGCGGTTTCAGCGCAGGCCTGGCGTTTTTTTTTTATGTTTGAAGATAATGAAATTGTGAAGAGTTCGGTATTTACAAAAGGTGTCCGAGGTCTCGTGGTGCAGTTTTTCCGCGATCGTACTCTCATTTTATGCCCCAATAATTTAATTTAGTTCGACGGATGAAATTATATGCGCAGTAAACATCTCATTATATTCATCGAGATTTAATTCTCTCTAGAGAATTCCGCCCAGCTTTACCATATTGGGGAACAGAGGCCAGTCGCCAAGCTTTAGTTTCCAATGACATGTTTTGCCCGACATAGGACGTACACGCACCCAGTATAGCAACATTCAGTTCGGGCAAATGATCGCTCCTGTGCGCATTAATGGGGATTTTCCATTTAAGATGAATAAAAACAGATGGTGAGGAAAACGCCATGTAGAGGGAGCTAAATTTATGCGCACACCGAGAAAAACAGGTCGGACTGTAGTATGGTTCGAAAAAACATTTTTTTTTCCCCGGAAGATGCCCTCTTTAGCCGGTTCTATCAGTGCCCCGACGAAAACAACGAGCATTAAAATCTCCTGCTAAAACAAATGTTTCAGGTAGCTTTTCTGCGACAGTGACATTGCTGGGGAGCCAGCCGCAAGCCGCACCCGCTCGTCAACCTCCGCTCACCAGCAACGGACAGCGCCGCCACGCGGTGCATAGAATCGGTTTCGCCACCGCCGCTGGGAAGGGCGCCCGTTCACGACACTAGGTGAACCTTTCGAGCCAACTCGTACCTGATTCTCAACAGCCGTAACAAGCAGGAACTCGATAAAGCGCAGCAAAAAGTAGCGGGCACATCGCACACCGAGTTTGCGAATCTCCCTCACAAGATTCTGCTCGTGCTGGGGAAACCCTACGTGCTGATCTCAAACATTGACACCATCGACGGTTTTAGAAAGATTTAGAATTACACCGATCGCTGCACAAGAACGACATTACAGTTTCATTCAGCGGCCGTGCTAGACATTCTACATCTTACCTCCTGTTTCCGTCTCTTCGAGAATGCTGCTGTCGTTGCCTGCGATTCGTTCCGTTCGTAAACGAAGATAGACAGCACCACGCCTGGCCTTAGTCGAGCACATTTAACCGGAATTGCCATTGGATGCATTAGCGGTAAACTCTGAGGTAAACTCACTGTCACGGAAATGTTTCGAGAAGAGAACAGTGGTTCACGAAGGATTGAAATTACTTCCTTCCACAGCAGCGATCCACCGAGCAGCTCGTTTTTGCTCACATGGGAAGTTGTGAAACACTACTTACATCATCTCGGCCGTCGGTGCTCGGACAGCCGTACGCAGAGGAAAAGGCAGGCATGGTGATACTGCGAGACGAAGTTCTCCGTAAGCTCTTCTTTCAAGCGTAAACCATAAACGTAGAGTGGGTACGTTGGTTATTTAGGATAAGGAGGGTGACTGACGTGGAAGACATGCACACGGTGACGGTGCGAGCGCCCGGGACGCGTCTCTTCTACGGTGCCGCAGCGTAAACAAACGACCCCCATTCGCGTCTCGTGGGCGCTGCCATGTTGGCTTTAGACACGAACAAACAAAAGCAAAAGTTACCAGTCTGGTAGCGCCATGGATGGGTAGCGTAGCGCGCATAAGGCCACGTGATCTTCAGCGGCCAATAGCAGCCGCAGCGTCTGTCCTGTCAAACATATAGTATGGACATATAGTCTGGACACGGCCGCTGGATGAAAAAGCGCACGGTACGGCCTGCCGCGTCGGGCGGCTTTCTATGGGAGAGCGCGTGTTGGCCCTAGTTGCAGTTGCGGCCGCTGCGGCGCGACGGGGCGGGGAAGGAAAACGGGTGCCGGCGGCTCCGTTGGGGCAGCAGCCGCAGCAAATTAGTTGGTGGTGCTCACAACAGCGATCTCACTCAGCTGTTCTAAGCGGTTTTTTTCTATCTCATCTATCGCAGTCATGACATATCATGCATTCAGTTGAGTCCGTTCGCGTAATCTGGTTAAATAGCCACTTAAAATTCCGTGTACGTACCGAGCTCCTGGCATTTTCTTTTCAGGACTAACTTTTTGCTTTGTGTCTGAAAGAATATTCCACAATGCGCGTAGCAACATTATATGGCGCTGAATGTGCGAAAAAGTATATATTTAGTATTGTTATATTTATGTGCGTGTAATGAATGCATCGTTTGTTATTTTAACATATTGATTTCCGTGACATTTCTCCAGCACATTTGAGTTTTCTTAGCTGAAAATGCTTGACAGGTATTTATTTTAAACATCTTACAATACACGTTCATGGTCTTTATACACAGGAAGTGCATGTAAAAACATATGTTGAATCTTTTTCATGATGTCTGATACATGATACTGTGCCGAGAAGTAATTCAGCTTCGGATGCTTGATACTAGCGAATTCTACAAATATAGTGACGCATTCCTCGTAACTTTGTTGAAAAGGCTGTGGAAATATATATTCATTAGAAGTGGCTTGCAAATTTCTTGACAGTTCTTAGAAGGGCAATGCCATCAAATTGATTTATATATAAGGCCGATCACTGGAGGCCGATGACGGAGACTGCCAGAAGACAATCACTTTGGTGTGCAACGAAGATTCACCAGTGCCTGTACAGCGGTTAACATCAAAGGACCAAAACGAAAGGTTTTATGGCCTGCACAGACTGGAAGTAGACAGGGAAGCCAAAATTTGGGCTCCTGGAGGCATAACAAAACAATAATTAAAAATAAGAGGAAAACAGAGACGGGTATAAGGAAGCGTTTAACCCCCCCCTCCCCCGCTTTTTTTTTTTGTTGTTTACCGAATAGCTGTCAAAAGCGACCCACCTTAACATTGTCCCTGTGAGTCGCTCGCAATGTGTGTGTTGGCTGCCACGTATATTTGTTTGAAATGAAATCTTGTCGTCGCCTAACAGCCGCTTTTCTGCACTTTTTTGTCTCCGCATGTTTTGCTGAGGCAAGTTTGAGTCCGTGCCCCGTACCGCTAATGACCACAGACAACCCAACTCTCTGAATAAAAGGGATACACGTGCTTTTCACGGCAACCAACATCAGTACCACATGGCATTGCGGGGCAACGCACGCCACCGGAACGCGACAGCGTTCGGAAACAACCGGAACCGATGGCAAAGGTGCCGCGGGCTGAAAGGTGGGAACTAGAAAAAAACGTGAGATAAGAGAAGACGGGAAGGTGGTGTTTGCAACAAGCCGCCGTTTGCAGCTAGCAGGGATGAGCCCTGAATTCATAATAAGTAAACTAACTTCTCACATTTTGTCCAGATTTTATGTTCACTGTTGAATTCGTTACACGATCATGAAAACGGCGTAACGGGAAGAGACAGAAATACTGAAAACCGCAGGAATTCAAGCAGTTGTGTTCGTGTGTTTTTCAGCCTTTTCATGACCCTTTCCGTCTGACCGTTTTCATATTAATTAATCCGTAATATCTCGCCCAATGGTCAGTATTAAGATGTAGTCACTGAAATTTCAAAGTGATTCGAATCTCCTTCTATGAGATGGTCGCACAATAATTATGATAAGCATTATTTCATGGCAGCTGCATGCTATGCCGTGTCGTATGTGTACTATAAACATGTTTGGAAGAAGGAAGAAGTTTATCTTATTTTGTGTCAAATAAACAGTGGCCGCTGCAGTTTCTGAGATCACTTTTTCGAAATGAAATGTTTAAAACTGAAGCAGCATACTCAGGCCAAAATAAAGAATTTCGATGCACTAAGAAAGGTGCAGCGCCTCCAGGTTGGTTAGTTGTGGTCTTCTAGAACACTTCTGCTGTATGGGACCCTCACACGTTAGCAAATATTAAAAAATTGGAATCCGTACAAAGAAAATCCGTAAGGTTCATTCACAACGCTTACAGTAGAAGCACGTCCCCTTCAGCCCTCCTGGAAAGTTCCAACTTGGAAACCTTAGAGCGCAGGCGCGCCTGTGAAAGGCTAAAAATATTTTATCAGATTTATCACAACAACCTAAAAATTGATAGAGGCAAATATATTCAACCATCACAATCGCGAGCAACACGGTCGCACCATAGCAAAAAAGTTAAAGAATTTTCATGTAAGACAACCACTTTTCAAAAATCATTCTTTCCTCGAACAGTGCGTAGTTGGAACGCACTGCCCGATGAAGCTGCATCATCCACAACTGTTTCGTCATTTATGAATTCCATAGCGAATCTGCCTTCCATCCTTTGATTGATGTCTTCTCATTATTATTAATATTAATATTATTATTGGCACTGCATCTAAATTTCTTCTGTGTGTATGAGATGTATTGCTTTTTTATATTAAGCGCTAGCTCGTTTGTATGTTACTTTGTGCACACTTGTTACTTTTGCTCATTGTGACAATTAGTCTTTTGTTCGTTTTCGCTCATTGTTTTGCTGTATCAGTAGTTTGTGTCTTTTTTCAAGCAAAACTCGCTTAATCTGTCAAAAAGAGGCAAAACGTGTTACATTGACTTATGTTTTCAATGTTTTCTAAGCTGGAACTTTTTTCTAGATTTTTTTTTTCTTCTTTCCTCGACGCATTGTTTTTCTTATATCTCATCCTGTTGTTTTCTTTTGTTGTAAAATGTAATGACAAATGCATATATATGTACCCACTCCTGCCTACGACTTCGCATAGAAGTCGGCAGTACTGAATAAATAAATAAATAAAAATAAAAAAATATGCCCACGCGATTATTTCCGCAAAAAGCGATCGGTGCGTGAAGTTGCATCTTGGGCAAGGCAAGAACAAAAATTCCCAAGCGCTGCAAGTATTACAAGAAATATCGGTAATTAACTGATGTGTACACGCTAGATGGATTTTAGCAGAAGATTTCGGGCGTCACATGAAGACGCACGCGCTCAAGCATAGCTGCCGCAAGCGCGCCGCGCATGTGATCCCGCGGGCGTCCGCGAAACCCGTCCCCCCCTGGTGGCGCCGCGGCGGTGGTCCGGGAAACTAGGCCCGTCACGCCGGTTTCGGAGCACGCGGCAGGCCGTACCCGTGCGCTTTTTATCCAGCGGCCGTGGTCTGGATCGGCCCGCAGCGGCTGAAAGGGAGTGAAATACTTTCTGATCCGACTGGCAGGCGGCGCTGCCGCTGGCTGGTGAGCGCTCAACTCGAGCTCTTCAGCGCTTCCCTGCCGTGCCTAAACTTATTTGAAGTACGCTTGTGGCGCGTTATTTTTATAGCGAGGCTGAAACTAAAATTTGTCTGTCCTACGTACGCGAAAACTCGCACTCCGAATGTGCCACAGAAATTGGGCAATCCCAAGGAGGTTAAATTTTTTTTAACCTCCTTCGGCAATCCCCACTTCCACAGGAGGAAAATACCCACCTAAACATCGCCCAACGTTAGCGGTGTAACCCCGAACGGTGCTCCTATGATACGTTCCAATTTAATTGAACGCTTTCTCAGAACTGGGTAATGAAGCAAAATACAGGTGTCAGTTCCCCAAGAACAAACTGATAAGTAGTGGCAGTTTGGAAACCTATCTTCAAACATTGCACAAAAGAACAATGGCACAGGTTAAAATGAGGTGCTTATTTAAGTTAGGAATATGCAGCAAAAGGGAGAGTTAGGCTAGTTGGTTTGGGTTCATTTTGAAACAGCGCAAAAAACGAAAGACACAGAAGAAGACTGAACAATACCAGCGCTGGCTGAGTGCTTTATTGAAAGTAAACAGAAAAAGAAAAAAAGAAAAAGAACAGAAGATACGCGCGCAACCTATGCACATGACAAAAAGGCTACAAGCTTGCAGCATCATTAGGTATTATCCAAGTAAGTCAACTCACATTCGAGCAACGCAATGGACGGTGCCCTAACACACGCGTGTCTCCATTTTGGCAGATAGCGAATGTTGTGCCCGAAAACGGTGGTCGAGCGGCAGAACTCCCGCAAATAAGCAAGGGTAAGAGGATAGCTATAGGCCTGCCTGGCTGCCCAGGCGGCGCTGCGAATGATGGATTAGAGCACTGCACTAGCCGTGATTTCCGGCCCGGGCCCGGCCCGGCCCTGGAACTCGTTCTAGTTTACCCACCCGAAACCCGGCCCGGTGACTAAAAGCGAGGCCCGCGTCCGGCCCGATCCCAATAAAAAAATTCGCCTACCTGGCCCGGCCCGGCCCGACCACAGATCAGGCCCGACTGAGGCCCGACCCAGTAATCTAGGTGGTGTTTCCCGAAGATGGAATCGACAGCAAGGTGTTTTAACTGGCAAATACCTACGCTTTGTTGGCGCATGTTTCGCTAACGATTATACTTTAACCTACGGTAATTTCTTGTGAAAAAGGGCTCACGGTGGAAACAGTTGAGCGGACATACTCGGTACAATGAATATTTGTTCGGCAGCGGTATACTGTACCCATTTTTTCTGCAAATACAGTAGGGATCATCAAGGGCGTTTTCTATCAGGTATTGTAGAAGGAAAGTGATTTGCAGCATGAGTTCAATTTCGATAGGGGTCCCAATAAAAACAGAGAAGACAGAGAACAGAACGATCTCGTCACTTTGGTTTTATTGCGCTCTATTGACAATTAAAGCATACCCTAACGACAAAGGCAATCGTGCACCCTCTCGGATATGTAGCGCCTGTCTTGAGCATAGTGGCACATTGCCGCGGCAAGAGAAATAGAGAAGAGAGCCAAATTTAGTACCTTGTTGTAAATACCCTAATCTAGATAAAAGTTATAACGAACCGCGTGCACCACGTGTTAAGCATGCCGAAAGGAAGAAAAATAAGTCACAGTTTCGCCGCAACGGCGAAGCAATGATTGCGATAGCAATAAATTGTAATGTAACGCGAAGAACGGAAAGCAACTCGAAATTGCCAGCGCATCGCTCGAGCCCAAAGGACGCATGAAAAGAACGCACACAGGACGAGCGCGAACTAATGCGTCACAGCTCGACACTTGAAGCGCACTGCTCAAACATAAAGCAGGACGCACGAAACAAACGAACAGGTATGTACACACAAGCCGAGCGCAAACTAATTGTCAAAGTTGTTGCTTATTTCTGTTTGAACAGCGCGCTCCTTTCGCAAACGCGGCCGCTGCAGCGAGCGAAGCGAGGCACCCCACCGGCCGCCCCTTCTTTCCTTGAGATAAGCGCACGAAAGCGACGACGCCCTGTAGAGCGAACAGCAACTGTGTTTTTTATTTTTATTTAGTACATACTGCAGTCCGTAGACCAAGCAGGAGGGGCGAAAAAAGAGAGCATAGCGAAAAGAAATCGAACAAATTATACAGCAAGTTAAAATACACAATACTACTGAAAAACAAGTCTTACTAACTAGGATGCTGAGTTATACATCTCTAGAAGAAAAAGTGAACAAACTTCTAGAAACAGTTTCAAGCACAAAAAAGTAAAGCTACACAGCTGAAATAATAGGATGAGATAATGTATCATTGCAATATCAACAGTGTAGATTACACAAAAAGATGCATGTATTTTTCAAAGTCGGGAATGCCACGTTCAGGAAAAACATTTGAAGGCAGTGTATTCCATGCGCTAATGGTTCTCGGAAAGAAGGAGTGTTTGAAAAGGTTAGTACGTGCAAAGTATGGCGTCAGATCATGATTGTGAGCATGTCTGGTTTTCCTAGAAGAAGAGGGAGAGATGTATTTACTGGGATCGATATTAAACTGCCGATTACGAAGCAGGAAAAGAAACTTGAGTCTGGCGATAGCTCTACGCTGTTTCAGAAGTGGAATGTTGTTAGTAGCCATAAGTGAAGGTGAATCAAGATTCTGATAGGCATTATAGATGAATCTTACCGCTCTCCTCTGGACCATTTCAAGTTTATGAACATCCTTTTCAAAATACGGGTCCCAGGCTACGCATGCGTACTCTAGACGGGGCCGAATAAATGTATTATATGCAAGAAGTTTGATCTGAGATGGCGCGTTTTTTAGTTTGTGTCTAAGAAACCCTAGTTTTCTAGAGGCGGAGGAACAAGCGTCGTCAATATGTTTACTCCACGTCAGTCGATTGGTAATATTGACTCCCAAGTATTTAATACCCGTGACACACGGGCATGTTTGAAAGGCCATTGAGCCGATGGCCATCGAAACGCTACAACTCCATCGAACTCGATGGAGTTCTCGCGTTGCCACACGACGGTTTTCAACGGCCGTTGACTGATTCAGGTGTTTCTCGCAAACATTTTGTGGCGCTGCTAATCTTATTTTCGTTTTCATGTCGTCGTAAGTGAACTAAAATAAATCCACTTAAAAGCACACATTTGTGCGTTGTCTTGTTCTGAAATATATAAAAAAATGTTTATACGTAATTATAAGTGCATTATTGGTTATAAGCAGAGTTGGCTATAAGTTCGCTGAACAGCGAAACTGAGGCTACGTTATAACCGCTTTACCCGTCCGGCCGCTTTTCCGGGTTTGCGAAGTTTACCACGTAGTTTTGCCTGGTTTTGCGGTTGCGTGTATTCATTTCGTTTCATTGGTTTCATTACGTGCCTGTTGCGCCATCATGAGTGACCGTGAAACAGATGACAAGGCCGCTATGGTGTTCTACGCGGCTGCGATCATGCAGCTTGATGCTGGGATTGAAGCGGCGAAAGAGGAAGCCGACGCCATCGAGAATGAGATGTTGCTCGTGAACAATTTGCTGACGACTATTGATGCGGCGACAGAACGAAGCGTGAAATCACACAAATACTTTAGTAAATAAGTTACAACGCCCATGCACACTACTTTTAATGCATACTCGTTAAATTTTTCCTTTTCTAATCATGAGTACGAGCACACTGGGAATGAGAGGGCGCGGTGACGCTGTTTCCGCTTCCGCCGCTCGATGGCCGTCGAAGTTTCAATGGAGTTGTGGAGTGCTCCGTCGACTCGATGGGCCACTGACTCAATGGCCTTCGAAACTGCCCGTGTGGCAGCGCGTGCACCCCCGTTGAGTCAATGGACCATCGGTTCAATGGCCTTCGAAACGCCCGTGTGACACGGGTATTAAACTGCTCACTTCAACCAACGGATTATTATTGAAGGTGTAGTGTGATGTAAAGGGGGTAATTGTATTTGAGATACGCATAAAGACTGATTTACTAATGTTTAACTCCATCGACCAGGTATGGCACCAATCGGAGAGAGAATTTAGGTTGTTCTGCAGGCACTCTTGGTCCCTTTCACTTTTAATTGGCTTATAAAGAATGCAGTCATCTGCAAAAAGCTTTAGGCTTATGGCGGAGGTGTCAACTGATGAAACGATGTCATTGATAAAGATGAGAAACAAGACAGGGCCAAGGACACTTCCCTGTGGAACTCCCGAGGTTACAGGCAGAATCCCAGAGCTGCCGCCCTCGACCTGGACAAACTGTTTCCGGTTGCTAAGGTAGGAGCGGATCCAATTAATTACATTAACGGGTAGACCAATGTTTGAAAGTTTGGTGAGTAGTTTACCATGGCAGACACAGTCGAAAGCTTTTCTAAAATCTAAGAAGATGGCGTCTATTTGGTCGCCCTTATCAAGTGCTATTGCGAAGTCCTGAATTGTGGTGACAAGTTGAGTGGTAGTTGAGAGGCCTTTTCTAAACCCATGCTGGAAAGGAGTCAAAATATTGTTTTCTTCAAGAAATGACATTATGTAATGCGTGTTGATGTGCTCAAGAAGTTTACAAGGACCGGAAGTTAATGATATTGGCCGGTAGTTTTCAACATTTAGGCGATCACCTTTTTTAAATACGGGAATAACACGTGCCGTACGCCAATCATCGGGAAGAATGGAATTATGAAACGAAAGACGAAAAAGATGGGTGAGGACGTGCGCGATAGGTTCGGCGTAACGTTGCAGAAATGCGTTAGGTATGCCGTCTGGACCACCGGAAGATTTAGTCTTAACATTCAGTAACAGCGAAAGGACACCTTCGACAGTTATGAAATCGGCAGATATAGTAGAAAGAGAACTAATGTTTGTGTCAGCATGATCTCCCTGAGTGAACACAGAGTGAAAATACTGATTGAATTGGTTTGCAATTTTGGCTGGATCGTTAACAATACAGCCGTTTACTGATATCTCGGTCGGTGTTTTGTGCGCATCGCTCAAGTACCGCCAGAATCTATCCGGGTTAGTTTTCAAAAAGTTAGGAAGCGAGTGGTTGAAGTATCTTGCTTTTGTTTCGCTTAGCCGAGTTGCAAGCTGGGCTTTTAACGAGATAAGTCTGCAGGGTATTTTTTTCTTTTTTCTAGCTCGTTTTAGCTTACGGTGCAAATGTATGATGTCTCTAGTAATCCATGGGTTATTTCGGTTTTTCCTAACCTGTTTACTTGGCACAAACCTATCAGTGCAGTAATGTATCGCAGTTTTTATTTAATTCCAGGCGGTCGACACATCATCAGAAAGATTATCACATAGGAACCACAGATAATCCAAAATGGCCTGGTCATCCGCCTTCGAGTAATCTTTAATGACATGTCTGGTCTCTTGCCGGTGCACTTTGTTTTCACCAATACCAAAGGATAAAAATACTGCCTTATGGTCGGAGATGTCATCTTCAATCGAGACCGTGTATTTGCATACATTTGAACTTAAAAAGACTAGGTCGAGTGTAGAACGGGCGTTTCCAGCCTCTCTAGTGCACTCATTAACAATCTGCACAAGATCACACATCAAGGCAATGTCAGCGAGAGGGTTTAACGTCGTTACATCAGATCCAGAGCGTGGAACGCGCCAGTCAACATTGGGCAAGTTAAAATCACCTGCAAGAATCAGACGATCATTTTTGAACGCGCACATGTGGTCATATAGCTTAGACAGATATTCGTGTGTTGAAGAGGGTGGTCTGTAGATGGCACACACGGTGAAGTAATGGCCCCAGCAGCTTACTTTAAGGAATAAACTTTCGTGCTCAGGAATCTGTTGAAGGGGCCGAGCACTAATACCATCTTTGAGAACTATTGCTACACCACCACCTCTTGTTGGCCGGTCACGTCTGAAGATTTGATATCTCGGAGGAATTAGTACTGAATCATTTATACCTTCGTGCAGCCAGGTTTCTGTGATTATTGTAATGTGAGGATCGTAGGTGAGTAGAAGGTACTCGAGCTTGTCAACTTTATTAGACAGGCTTTGCGCGTTTACGTTAAGCAATCTCAAATTTTTTGTCACAGACTGTCGAGAGGGTCAATCAGAACCTGTAGCTTGCGGATGAAGTGCTACACGCGCATTTTTTGCTTCATCCCAGCCAAAAAGTTTGCCGTCAATTTTGATTTTGTCGTGAATGAGAGTAACCCGTTTCCTGCTGTCGCGTTCAGCTTTTGCACTTTCCCAAAGCAGGCGGCGCTTGCGCAGCGTGCACTGGCTATAATCATTTTGCACATAAATATTGGAGCCCTTCAATTTATTTGAATTCTTTAAGACTTCTTGTTTCTCCTGATAATCTTGAAAGTAGGCTATGACAGGCCTACGACTACCTTGGCGGCCAAGACGGTGAATGCGGGCTATGGACTTGCACTTCACTCCCAATGTTTTCTCGAATATATCGGTTACAACAGCAGTTCGAAGAGACGTGTCATTTTCATTTGTGTTTTCGAGAACACCATGAATGACAAGGTTTGCCCGACGGCTTCGGTCTTCGAGATCAGTTAATTTGGAGCTCTGCCATGACAGCACAGTTTTAAAGGAAGCTGCAGTGGATTCAAGAGCTGCAACTTCCGGTGATTTATCTTTAAATTCCTGTAGTTTGGCTTCGATTGCTCGAAATCGCAAGTCCATGTCGCCCATCATTTGTTCGTTCATCGATTTTAACAGCAGTATTTCAGCCTTCATATCTGCTTGGCCCTGAAGAATACTGTGTAATAAATCAGCGTTCGTGGGTCCTGGGTTTGTCTCAACGTCACCACAGAGTAACATTTTGCATGCACAATAGCACTCATATGCAATACTTAAACAGGTGCTTGGGCACGGCACAACTACTAACATGACTTCATCACTAGTTTTTATGTTGCAAGCAGAGTAGCTAACCTGTATAGCGAAGAAGAACTTCGTGGTCAGCAACATGGTCGCTGTCGTCTCGCCGTGCCCACTGTCGAAGAAATGCTGCAGTGGATGCTTTATAGCCTCGGTCGCTGATGTCACGGACATGCGCAACTGTCGATGCGTCGGAGCGTCCACACAGAAGGTCAGTATCGGCGTCCGCACATGCAGATCTGCCACGGAAAGGTAGATGGTGTCAGCCGGCGGCGCGCACGTGTCATCCGTGCTCGGTATTCCTGTCACTGTCAGCAGCGAAACCTGTATAGCGAAGAAGAACTTCGTGGTCAGCAACATGGTCGCTGTCGTCTCGCCGTGCCCACTCAACACCACCTAGGCCCACTCCTCTCGCCGTGTTCGCAGGGGCGGGGCAACGATCTTTAAAGCGCGCAACACGCGCGCACGTCGCGCCATCTATGTGGCCACTAAGAAAGCATGCTGAATTACATGGTGTATATAAATAGCTCGCCGTTAGCAGGCTGAGAGACGGTGCTGTCGTGGCCTAACGTCTAACGCGGCGGGCTGCAAGCCGAGAGGTCGCCCGTTCGATTCCGCGCGTCGGAAAGAATAGACCTCTCCCTGTTTGCAAACAGTGTGACGTCACTGGCAGCGTCCCGCCCCCAAGTCCCGCCTTCGGAGCAAGCGCTGGTTGGCAAGAAAGTTCCGCCGGCGGGATCTCTGCATAGCAGCGCTGCGTGTGTCTGCGTTACTTCGATAGAGGTTTTTGCACATTGCTATTTTCTGAACTCACAGCTGTTAAAAGGAAGAGTCACTGCCTATGACGAACGATTCTGTTAGGTCAACATATGATTTTCTCGTCGTGTATGACAGCCATAAAAAAATCTTATGCTCTTCGAAAGCGAACGTTGTATATTTTCACGACGACTTGTGTTTGGAGAAATATTAGCGTGGCATGTATGTGAACGTACTCAATTTCCGTCGCGAAATCTGCACTGCAGTTTTAAACGATGTACATACAGCATTGGCGGCTACTGTGCGCGAGGTCACGGATTAGATTCTCACTCACGGCGCAAAATTCTGATCCGAGATGAATAAAAAAAACAAAAAAAAAAAACGAGAGAAACACTCATTGACGTGCGTTCGGTTGAGGTTAAGAAATCTCCGTGAGAATTAAAGCGAAGTTTTCCCCTACAGCGTTCCTCATAATCCACTGAGCAGTTTTGAGATGTTAAACACAATAATTCAATTGTAGATAATCTCTTGCGCGGTTACTTCGCTGTATCTGATGCCTACAACGTGTTTCCATACTTACTCCTCTCCTTTAGACTTGGTACACAAACTGGGAATGTCACTTCATAAATATCGAGACGTAAAGAAATGCTAAAGCGCTACGCGTGTGGTTCTGGGTATTCGCCGTGGTAAACCGTACATGCATGTTCGGCAATGCTAAAACACGCTGGTAGCTCATGCGTAGTCTCACCTTTCAGCCCGGACACCATGCACGTTTTTTTTGTTGTTTTTTGTGCACGCAGCACACACTGAGATGTACGCACTCGCAGACCATCGCGTCAAATAAAATGTCATGTTCTGTCGACAACCGGTCACTGCAAATGGCCCTGTTAGACACAACGCGCGCCAATGTTTTCGCAAACAAGATGCATCGCTATTCACACAGCACACACCACACACAATATTGTCAGTTTAAACGTCCGCAAAGGTGAACCGATATCGTCGCTGCATTTCAACGCACACTACGCGCCACAGTATAAACGCGGCACATTTTCGAAGATGATGCCGCTGTTCCTCGCACAGACCACCACGTGGGTTCACTTCTCCAAGTTAAACAGCCAGCAGCATGGCAAATTTTTCGTCACGCAGTCCACGACACATACCACAAATAATCTTGGAACCGAAAGATGAAGGAAAATGTTCAAAAGAAAAAAAAAAAAAACGTGCACCAAACACCGTGCGACTGTACCACGCTGAGCCGGCAGCGGGAGTGTTTTGCCAACCACGGCCGTTGCACGTGCGCCGAGAGGTCACGTGACCTGACGTCACGGGGCGTGAGTGACGTAGGCCGGTAGAGGTCTATTTCTTAATTATTTTTCTTTTTGGCCTTTCTATATATATACATACTTATACATATTCGGTGAATGACGGCGACGGGGACGGACATTTTCCAGCCGAGACTGTCCATATAATTGCTATCGCAATAAAATATTTGTCATAGCATTCTTTTCATATATCACACACTGCTGGTACATACAATTTATAAGTTCTTTGCTGCATATTTTACAGTTTTATTTCTTCACATATTATTGTGCAAAAAATCAAATTATCCAGAGATACCGGCTTTAAGCACGCCATGCGCTGTTGCATCACATATCCTGCCGCGCTGAAGTTTATCGCACTGCTTGCGCTAGCCGCAGGGGCGCACACCTGCCTTGCGAATTGTGAAGGCATCGGCAGTCATTGTTTTTAACTTCCGCCACTGGAGCAAATGCAGGATGTCTTTGTGGACCTCTGTAGAATGAATATACCGTAGTTGTCCAGGTCATACCTTCATTTCTCTAGTTCCCGAACGACAGGCCACTCTTCAATATCATCTATAAAACTCCTTTTTGAGGGCTTCTCCTTGCAGCTTCCAGCAGTGTATGTTATGCATGGTTTGCACTGTGCTCTTTTAGGGGCGAAGCTCCTTAAGGCGGCACCCGTTCGTCCCTCGTCGTGCTCGTAGTAGTGAGTAACAAGTCTTACCCTTTGACCTCCAAGGTGGTGCCGGTGGGAGATTTCTCCTGTGCGTTGTTGAACAATAAAAAATTCGCAGCGTGCGCGTTAACTAAAAGCCGAATTCTTCTGTCTCTGTAGAAGTGTAAGTGTTAGCTAAAAGCCGACTTCTTCTGTCTCTCATTCCCATTAGCAGCCATTGTTTACGTCCAAGGTAGTGCCTGGTGAGATTTCTCCTGTGCGTGATTAAACAATAAAAATTTTGTTCAAAACGCCGTTGATTGATGAAATAAACCAACGAAAGACGCCAGATGTTTTGTAAAAACAAAACGAAAGAACGCCAGATGTTTCTAAAGCAAAACGAAAAAGACGCCAGCTGCTTAACGAAAGACGCAAGGTGTTTTCTAAAGCAATGGTTTTCTAAACAATGAAAATTCACAGCGTACATGTAAAATTAAAGTGAGCTGCAAGTCGTCATAACTCATCGAACCTTTAGTATAAACGCGCCCGATCTCACGTCGGTGATGATGTACTGGGCAGAATTCACGGAAGATTCACGGTTTACCGATGAACATCCGCAGCTTCGCCCACTCATCATCATTCACTCCGTGGATATGCTGTGATTTTTTTTCTCCTATATATGCCTTCCTAACGATGTTGTACTGGTAGAAGGTTGTCATTGAACTACGCGGGTAGGACCGGCAGGAGGTTGACGAAGCGATTTCGATCTATTTTCGGGGTTCATTCCAGTGTGGTAATAAAGGCGCGAATAAGCTTGCCGACGCTTAAGCCCTAACCTCACGTACGCGTTACAACGCGTCAGCGCGTGGCGTGTAGACTCAGCGCCGTGCCCTCTCCCTATGGAGGGAGAGAGGGCACGCCAACGCATACGTGTGGTTAGGGCTTTACTCATTGGATGCATGCGGTACGAGATAACGGGACATCACCCGACACGGAATTCGTGTCTTTTTCAAGCCATGTACTTAGTCAAGCGAATATACTTTGCCCCACGCGTTGTTTAATTGACCTATGCTATTCCTGCATATTCCAACGCTGTTGCTGCAGTATCATGTAGCTTTGAAGTTGAAGTTAATGTTTATTGCCACCTACTTACAAAACATGTATAAACAGTAAGAGATTTCCGCACTATATAGCGCAGGGGTCTCAAACATGCGGCCCGCACATGACTGTCTTCGTCCTATATTATTTTATTTTAGGTACGTACATGAGTACATAACCGTGGAACAAAACTCTATATTTCAGAATCGTCCATATTTTAGTCATTTCGTATATAGGTATCGGTATGTTGTTGGAATCCTGCCGCCAAAAACCATTCAGAAATGACCCATATATGAGATATAGAAAATGTCTTTGAAATGGCAACGTTAGCTGACATTTGGTACAACCTCTTCCCCCCTCTCCCCGCTCCTGCCTTCGTCACTGTCCTGGCCCTTGCTGGAGTAAATTTTCGTGAATACGGCCCGTTAGCTGAGGAGAGTTTCAGACCCCTGATATAGCGGAACAAGACGAAAGCTCAGACGTCAACGATGTGGGCACACAAAGCAGGCTGTGCATGTCCATCTCGCGTCACATGATCACTTGGAGCCGTGAAGTAGCCATGGAAAAAGAATGTGTATTTATAAAGATTCTATGTAATGAGTCTCCGTGCAGTCGTTTCGTTTTAGTGGAGGGCTGCAACTTTCAGGAAAGTTTTCCCGCTTTGGATATCTGTGATTGCTCTTATACGATGACAAGTTATAGGTATACATTTATTATATCACATTTATTACTGCGATTACAGAATAACATTTCGGATATAAAAAAATTGGCCGCGTATCTGCGTGCTTCGCTGCAAATGTCGTGTAAAGACGATAGAAGAGGCGCTGTGTGAGATATGGACGCCATCTGGCAATACGTCGGGAAACATGAGTGCTGTGTTGCGTGCTGGTAGTCCCGGCGCAGCAGCAGGCGAAGACCGGCGGTGACCAACGCGACCGGCGGGGATGCCAGCCAGCCCGAAAACGCGGTTTGGCGCGAAGCGCTGAAGCAGAGAAACGTCCGCCCTCAACGAGTACTCTCCACACACTCTTTTATTTACACGTCGCCTGGGTAAAACAGGAACGCCAGAGCGGCGCCCACAACCGGCAGCCTGAAGGCCGCCCACAACGCTGCTTTTTCATTTTTTAAATATTTTTTTTTCACCTTCTTGGCCTTCTCAAAACTAAAGTTTTCAACACCAACCCATGGCATTCATACAGTGCAATACAGAACCGAAACCGAAACACAACAATGAGCTCGTGCGAAGGGCACGGAGGAAGGCAAATTTCAGCGCAGTCGCATTTTCAGGTTTGTTGAAACAGCGCTCCCTAGACGACGACGAAGTAAAAGAAGGCACAGGACAGGCAGCGCCTGTCCTGTGCCTTCTTTTACTTCGTCGTCGTCTAGTGAGCGCTGTTTCAACAAAGATGAACGCATACCAACTCGCTCAAGCTTCCATTCTTATGCATTTTCAGCGCAGCTTAAGAAACTAGGGTCCTTAAAATTACGTATGTATGCATTTTCTATTAAAGGAACACGCCACATAATACTTACCTAGTGATGTTGCACCTCAGATATGCATGATATTTAATTTTTGATCGACAACGTTCACAAGTATGAACAGCCGTACCAGTCCAAGACGGCTGGCCCTTGGGCAAGTGGTTCAACTTTGGCCGAGTGGCTGAATCGAGGGACGTGCCGACAAACAGAAAGACAGACAGACAGAAAGACAGACCAAAATTTCTGCGTTTAAGTTCCCCAAGAAAGACTATCGTCTTTAATAATAACATATGAATATAAAGCACAGAACAGCAAGATGTTAACTATAGAAGCGCCTGGAGTATTTGCTTTTAACTCGCTCGTGTTAAATAAATCAAGTAGCGCCATATGCTAGCAGCAAAAAAGTTCAGTATTCGTAAACAGCTTTCCCGCCATAAAAAATGCGTTTTTTTTTTCAAGATAATATGTGAAACATATGTGTATGCACAACGTATGTAGAACAAACTTAAAAGGACACGAAAGAGAAAAATGATTCTTTTATTATCAGTAAATTGCTCTTTTACAATTCCAAAATCCCCACGCTCGCCGCGGCAAGACTCTTGGTAAACGTGAAAACACGCAAAAAGAAAATGCCGGTCCACCTTGCAATTCGCGCAGCAGACGTCGTGACTTCATAGATTCTGACGGCGTCTACTGGGGCCTACGTAGTTCCTAATCGGTAAACATGAAGTATATTGACGTCTGAAGAGGCCATAGACTTAACATACAAAGTTTCAGGAAATATTCCTGAGCCAATGTCCCGAAAATACGACAAATACAATTTCAAATCCGTGGCCTCACGCGCAGAGATTTCAGTGCGGAATTTAAAAATGAAACTTTGACCTCGATTTCCTCCTCTATTCATAAACTTATGGTGGTTCTCAGAGTACACTTTATTCAGAGTTCTCAGAGTACACTTTATCATTCTAAATCGATTCAGTCTTTCACTTTAGTGTCCCTTGAAGAACTGAACAATGTCCAAGCCCGGCACGGCTCGAGCCCGTCACCTCAAACCCTGGCCCGACCCTAAGCCCGGAGCTTCAGGCCCGAGCCTGGCCCGGGCCCGCCATGAAAAGCACTTTACCCATCCCGGCCCGGCCCACGGGCCGGGCCGGGCACGGGTTTTTGGGTAGGCCCAAGCCCACCAGTGCGCGTATACGCAGCATAGGAAGCTTTATAGCGCGACCTTGGTCGTACTACGTCTCACGAGTCCACCGTTCTGATGATATGCGTTATCTGTTCGTCTGCACTTAGTTGCGCCCCAGCAGAAAAGCTTAGCAACGCGCAGCATAAAAGAAAACCATAGAGTTTCCTACAATACTTACTAGAGGGAACTCTGGCGCTAGTGTCTATGGGAGCTGCAATGCATCGCGCTTCAGCCAGCATGGGAATCATGGGTAGTACACGGATTTGTCTAAACTTCCTTCTTTTGGCTCCGCGTCGCCTGCATCCACTTTGTCGCAAAACGAATTTCAGCGAAAATCAGCAGTTTTACTTCACCACTTTATCTTCTTTAGGCTCACCGATTCAAATCTGGTCACGAAGTTCACAACGATCCATTCTTTTATCCGAAAGAAAACCAAAACATAGCAATAAACAAAGCCACAAGTGTGTTCGAAGCCCACAAGCACGAAGACTAGGCAAATCCGTGTACTACCCATAATTCCCATGGTGGCTAAACGATCGCAGCGCCAGAGTTCCCTCTAGGTCATTTTAGGAAACTCTATGAAGAAAACGCCCAAGAAAGAACATAGAGTGTCATGTTCAAGCCATCGAAGCAAAAATTGGGGGACCCTTAAGCTTCGCCTTTAAGAGTTGAACGCAATAGCGAAATCCGGCCCCTAGTGCGCACTTCAACCACTAAGTGCATACTTATTAATGTGTATTGTTACACACACAGGCACGCGCGCGATTGGTACATACAGGTTTTTTATCTAAAGCAAGAGTCGCATGGCCTCCAAGACAGACGCCGCGCGCTTGCCATCTCGGAGGCCATGAAGAGTCTCACAATGCCTCACAGACGGCAGCACATTATCTAGCGTTTGCTGTTTGCTTGATCAACGCCTCCTCTGGAAAGCCGGTGGTGGCTTGATATGTTTTCCGCTCGATGGACATAGTTGTCCATTTTTAGAGCTGTTTGAAAGTTCGTGTGTGGTTTTTTGCGGCGATGGCTGCACTATCCCGGCCTTTTTCGACGTAGTTTGATCATGTTTGATGGCCTCCCAAATGCGCCTACAAATCGCCGAATGGGCTCGTTTTCGTCGTGACACCTGTCCAACAAAATGCGTTAAGGAGAGAGCCCGCGCCATTCAAATCCTTTCACTACATCGCACTTATGTAGTGTTTTTTCCTGCAGCAGCTGCAAGTAACATCGTGGCTTTGTCGTAGGACACCTGCTTGCCACGCGAACGGCCCGGGTTCGATCCTCAATGGGACCGAACATTGTATTGTTTACTTTATTTGCTTCTTTCTCGATTTTTCGCTCACGGACGATTTTTCGCTCACAACCAACGGTGCCGACGCCGACGGCGGAATTTCTGCGACACGAGCTCTCTAACGCCATCGCGTTAAAACTGTACGTAATTTGGCCGGAATACAGTTGCAGGCCTTGGTTACCTGGCCTACATTTACCCGCGCGTCACTCATGGTGAAAGTGTCAGAATTGTCATCGCCGCCTTTTTCATCGTCCGTGTTTTCGTCATGTTTTAGTGGCACAATGGCAATACCGATGTCACCTTCCACGTTTCCTGCAGTCTCAACTTCATCTAAAGCGTGTCCGCCGCAGTGGGGTAGCGGTTAATGTGGTCGGCTGCGGACCCGAAGATCGTGGGTTCGATCCCGGCCGCGACGGTCATATTTCGATGGAAGCGAAGTGCTAGAGGCCCTTGTACTGTGCGATGTAAGTGCACGTTCGAAATTTTCGTAGCGCTCTACTACCGGCGTGCCTAATAATCATACCGTGGTTTTGGCACGTAAAACCCATTGATTATTATTTTTGTATCCAAAGCATCGCGCAGTTGACACTGCCCCTCGCTTCTGCTACACGAAGGGAGGTACTTTGGAAGGGAAATGTAGGAAGCCGCCAGGCGAGCGCGAAGCATTATGCAAGAGAGGATGGGAAGCTATGTGAGCACGGCATTCGCCTTCGGCGCAAGGTCTGTCTGATCGTGCCATGCCTGGCGGCGTAAGCGACATCGAGAGAAAAGGTTATGACTGATGCCAAGTATCGAGTTGGGTCGATTTAGTTAGCGTTCTTCTTCAGGGTGTGCTCGCCTTATGTCCTTGTAACGCAATCATGCTGCTTAAAGTAGACGTTTGCGTGGTTACCTTTCATAGATGCGGCGCTGGCGTTCTCCACAACTGAGGGGACATTTCGATGTCACCGGTGGGCGCACACCGTGTTACATGCACATCTATATCTTTGTGCTGCCTCTAACACGATTACTACGGCTGTACACATTCAACTATCATATCCAAGTCAGTGGAAGATTATACAGTAGAGCAAAATCATTTTTTCCTCGCCTCATCCAAGCCGCACCAAAAGGCCGGCGGCTCCCCCGATGCCTCGGTGGCCAGTACCGTGGTGCGGAGGAAGCGACGGCCACTCCCACCTCTGAAATTATGCTCTCTCCGTGCGATTGGGACGGCCGGAAAGAAACCTGCCGGCGCGCAACCTCGGAAGCCATGGCGTGTAACAAGGGTGTACAGGTAATGACCGGTGCTTGGTGCTCTGTGACATACCACGAGAAACCCAAACTGGTTGAAAGTCAGCATAGACTCAAGATTGGTAACATAAAATGCGCGACACCGCGCTTTTGTCGTCACACTAAACAAAGCCACGCTCACTTGGAAGAACGTACTTCCTTGCATAAGGGGTATTCAGACGGGGGAGAAATGCTCGGGGGGTAAAGGCGGAGCCTAGTGACGTCAGCTCGCGAGGAGAAGTCTCCACAAGTGCCCCCCACTCACACGGACGAGGCGAACGGAGGGGGAGACCAGTGTTACTAGACTACTCTGGTGGCTTGCACCACCCGTTTGACGAGCTGCTGACGACGAGCTGCAGACGACCATCCAGCTGCAGACTGGACACCCACTGCCGCTCTCTGCAGGAGCAAGTGCAACAATGTGGCCAAACAAGAGCCCGAAATTCCGCCACATCCCCCACCGCAGGGGGATCGTTTGTCCTTTCGGGGAACACGTCCCCGTCTCCTCCGAGGAGGCGCGGGGGGGTCACGCCCACTCGCTAATCCGTGACGTCGCGGTCACGTGATACGCCATACCCCCGTCTCCCCCGAGCATTCCTCCCCCGTCTGAATACCCCTATAGGCGTGAGCACAGGGGGGGGGGGGCAGCGTGGGCGGCCGCCCTCCCTAATAATTTAAGAGAGGTGCGGGGCGCAACATCTGCCCCATACATTGACCCCCCCCCCCCTATTCACCTAAGAGGGAGGGGGGCGCAAAATCTGCCTCCTACATTGACTTACAAGGGCGGGGGCGCTGCGTTGAACCTTCCCCCCCCCCCTGATGGGGAACCCTGCGCACGCCTATGCTTACAAGGTCATTTTACTCTCGCTGCACCGTTGGACGTACCGAGTAGCACGAGTGCCAAGCTCTGCTGAATAGCCTCAGTCAGGACTCACCGTCGGGGCAGGAGCACTCAAGAAAGCATTGAGGAAGACGAACGGCGAGGTTTGTAGATAAAAATTAAAGAATTGTTCACTTGACTACACGTTGGTAGGGAATTCCGCTTCCAGCGTGCCGAAGCCAGGTTTAAAGGTATTTCGGTGTCCCTATAGGGACAGCCGGTTGGAGGCGCTCGCTCGCTAGGGAAAATATTGTCCACCACATTCTTTCCATGAGGTAACTCTCAACACGGCGCCTCAAAAAGAGAGAACATATCGGACCACCTGCGTTCCATTCCTGAGAAAGAGCGAGGCGAGCCTGCCATGTTTCCCAAAGAACCACCATTTCACTGCACCAAGAAGTTCCTTTCACTGAAGCTTAGGCGCTGTACTGCCACAAGCACCCGGGTGTAGGGGTGTGCGAATAGTGAATTTTGGAACCGAATCGAATACGAATCGAATAGTGATGACACCGAATCGAATACGAATACTAATCGAATACTTTTCGAATACTTTTCGAATAGTAAGACAACCATTCTCAAAACGGTCCTAGAACTCCGCAGCGTTTTTTTTTTCTTTTTTTGAAAGAAATATTCACGAACTTCCACCAAAGAGCGTTGCGCTTACTTTTAACAGACTCAAAATACCACAGTTATGAAATCTGAGGTAAGCTCGTATACAGCAGCGACCACAACCTTCGAAATATTTTCTTACTGTAGGTTGAAATAAAGCAGTGACTGCAGATGCTTTGTCGCCTGCTTTTAAATAAAACTGAGACATAAAATCTAAACAATTTTGAACCGAAGACTACGCATACAGCTAAGGCGGTAATGAAACACATAAACCTGCCATCGCAACATGGTCCCCGGCACTGAAGGCATGTAGACATCGGTGTTGAAAGCTGTATCTGCAAGAACAACTTACGCAAACACAACCCTTGCATCTATTGCTATTCATGAAGCTGAATGCAGGTGCACCTTCAGTTCTTACAAGATGAAGACAGGAACTGATTAATGCGATGCAGAGGCAGCATAGTAAAAACTGAGTGAGTATGGAGCTTTCATAAAAAAAAAAAAAAACGCCTTCATCCGGTAATCAATATAGCGTCGATAGTTTCGTTAAAGCTTGGGCTGCATGCATACTGGTAATTTAGTGATTAAAAGAAGAAAAATGGCCTTTAACTATTCCAAAGTTTCATTGTTTTGGGGTTCTCCCATCGGCGCTAATTATTCGAAAACTATTCGAAAAATATTCGGTATTTCGAGTATGTACTATTCGATTCGAGTACCGAATCGAATAGAATGCTATTCGATTCGTTATTCGAAATTTTCGAATATTCGCACACCCCTACCCGGGTGGGTGACTCGATGGAGGCGATCGTTATCTTCTCGATAGCGGCGGCCACAATCTGACATCGCCATCCCAGACGCATGATGCACGATCCCCTGCACTTGGAAACGTAGTCAAAGAAACGGCTCAGCTTGTCACTAGTGCGAGCCCCGCGGATGGAATAATTAAAACGAAGCACATGATATTTGGATACTGCTGTGCAGTGTCGGGAAACTGCATGCGATCCCGAGTTCTGGAGTACGGTATCTGCGTGCGGATATATGTGCTGGCGCCGTTCGGTGAGCCTCTGTTTACGCCGCTGGTGCGGTGAAATGCGACACGATAAATCCATCTGTGAGCGCAGCCTTACTAGTGTGATCCACGTAGGACCAATATCCATTCTCTCCGAGGGATCATCCAGAAGGCGCCTGACGACTCATTTGGCTTTCAGGCCAGATGAGTCGTTCCCGTTCACGAAAACATCCACGAGAATGATAAATGTTATTGCTATTAACAGTTTTACTTTTTTGAAAACTTTAAAGGATTTCTTTATTCTTTCATTTCTCTTACATGGGCGCAGAGTATCCTTACATGACCGACGGAACAGCGCTGCGGGAAAACAGTACTTTAAGGGAAAACTTGCTTACGTTACAGTCGGTTTAGTAATCCTCTGCACGAAAATACAGCGAGCACGCAAGTAATTTTTTGTTGTTCATCCCACCGTCGCAGAAGTGCGGCAGTTAGACATTTCGAGCGTAGGAGATCCCTGCGTGGCGCCCATTAAAAAATCGTCGATTTCGTTGCTGCAGCTGCTCTGGGTCAAGTGGCATACACTGTGCGGGCATCCGAAGACATTACATGGACGCGGCATTTCCTTTAAATTGCAGTTAGATCCAGTCTCGAGAGCCAGCAAAGCCCGCATAGCGATGTGCGATAATGAAATTACCCTTGAGATGCGACTACGCAAGCTTGAAACTATCACTGAGACGAGACAGGTGTCAGTGGAGTGCACCCCGGCGATAACGGAACTTCTGGACCATCCGCGCCGTTCTCCATGGTAACGCCAAGAAGTTGTTGTTTTTTTTTCGTGAATCAAACAATAACGCACAAGCAGTATTTTATTACGTCTTTTATTCCCGGAATGTTATTTTTTACTATAAGTATTTTAAGTAATAGCGATCATTTGTACTGAGGAATCTTGACGTCATCGGGCTCATTCCAAGATGTCCCACTGGTGGCGCGTATTGTGTGCTACACTTAGGCGCCTTAATGCCATCGTTGCCACGAAGGAACCAAGGAACGCTGCCATCGGGGCGCTCTAGCTACACTTACCTTAATTTCTCGATTAGTAGAGCACTGCAGTTCATAACACTGACATTTTCAGATGTAACCAATGAATGACCTTTCACTCTGACATAAAATGTTAGTTGGCTTTAGTGTTCCTTTAAACAAAACTTTCACTGTCAATTCTAATGAACAAACTCTCCTACTCTTTTTTGAGGTTAGCCCAGAGGCCCAACACATTTATGGCTTCTTGTATTTATGACGACGGAACATGTGGTTCGTCAGCTGGTATTTTTGTGAAAACGATATATTGCAGAGGACGCATGACTAGGGACGCTCTCCTGTGTGAGTGCGGGTGTGCATCACGAGGCTGTTTTTTCGCGAAAATGATGCATTGCAGTGGGCACAGTTGAAGGGACGCTCTCCTGTGTGAGTACGGATGTGCACCACGAGGCCGGTTTTTCGCGAAAAGGACGCATTGCAGTGGACACAGGAAAAGCGACGCTCCCGTGTGTGAGTGCTCATGTGCTGAACGAGGTAGCGTTTCATCACAAATGACGCATTGCAATGGACACAGGAAAAGGGACACTCTCCAGCGTGCGTGCGCATGTGTCTCACGAGGTTCTTTTTCTGCACAAAAGTTGCGTTGCAGTGTACACAGGAGTAGGGACGTTCTCCTGTGTGAATGCGTACGTGCGCCACGAGGTCGGCTTCCATCACAAACGATGCAGTGCAGTGGACACAGGAAAAGGGACGCTCTCCTGTGTGCGTGCGCATGTGTCTCACAAGGTGGTCTTTCTGCAAAAAGGACGCATTGCAGTGGACACAGGAAAAGGGACGCTCTCCTGTGTGCGTGCGCATGTGTCTCACGAGGTGGTATTTCTGCAAAAAGGAGGCATTGCAGAGGGTACAGGAAAAGGGACGCTCTGCTGTGTGAGCGCGTATGTGAATATTTAAATAGTCTTTCCGCGCAAAGGCTGCATTGCAATGGACACAGGAAAAGGGACGCTCTCCTGTGTGAGTCCGCATGTGGTCACTGAGAGAGTCTTTCCGCGAAAAGGATGCATTGCAGTGGACACAGGAAAAGGGACGCTCTCCTGTGTGCGTGCGCATGTGGATATTGAGGGAATCTTTCCGCGAAAAGGATGCGTTGCAGTGGACACAGGAAAAGCGACGCTCTCCAGTGTGAGTGCGCATGTGAGCCACCAGCTTGGAGTCCTGAGTGTATGTAGCTGGGCACATGCGGCACCGGAAGGTGCCGCATGTCCCAAGGTGTCTCGTCATATGTGCCTTATTTCGTGTCACATAGGTGCACTGCTGGCAGGAATGCAGTCGACCTCGTACAGGCGCCAATGAAGAAGACGGCTCCAGGGACGCGAAAGGCAAGGCACCTGCAAAGTCAACGAGAGCACACAAAGGCGATGCAAATTATATATCATGCACTATGTGGAACTAGACTGCTGCAGCAGGCAATACACAACGGTTGCTCCACATGTAAGTGAAGTAGATGATCACCTTGTCTCACGCAAACCAAAGCTACTGTTATGGCAACAATGCACCAACCCAGCACATTTCACCAAAACTCCCATCTTGCAGCACATGAGTGCTATGCTTTATACATGCGAAAACAGGTGCCAAAAATAGAATCTCATTTCGATGTCATTCCGATTTTATATCTAAAGTCAAATGTTTCTGAATACGCGCCAATAAACCCATTGAACTACATACTACACTTTTGTTCGCATAGAAGTATCCATGAAACACTGCACAGCAACACGACCATTTGAGTTTCCAAAACATGAAGCATATGAAATAAAATATGACTGAAAGAAGTTTTTAGGAATGAAACAGAAAAATATGAATGAAGGGAAAAGCATTTATTAGGGTTACAATTGCATCACGGTTTATGGTGGTGAGAACCGCAAGGACATTAATGTGCATTACACATGGCACTGTTTCTTTACATTACTGCCACAGTTTACACATTTCGTCCTAATGTCTCTATAGTGCTTCAATGAAAGCATAATGATACCAGGGAATGCAATGTCATTTAATCACCAGATAATGCTTTAGTCATTTACAGTCACTTACAGATCATTATTTACATCCTGCAATGTCAAATCAAAGAGCGACTACCGAGAATTGCGTGAACTGCAAAACTGTTTTTTTCAGCACAGGCAGATATGTAAAAACAAAAGTATATAATACATGGTCTGAACAAATTCTTCTTAGGACAACCAGAATTTCTTTACGCTGATGATTGAAATTTAAACGTTGGAATGAATTGCATTATTTTCTTCCCAATTTTATCAAACTAACAGTGCAAAAAGTGAATAGGCAGTACCGTAAGCTTAAAATAGCCATTCCAAAGTAGCACTCTAGACATGGTCCCATCACCATCACAATAACAAGTTCATAATGGATTAGGCTGCAGCATAAATGTAAAATGGTAAATCGTTGCAATGATCTTCTCGCAATATTCAAAGCTTGAATTTTTTTGTTTGCTAATTAGAAGGAATGGAAACATATGCAACAGCGCACAGACCACTGCTAAAGCAAGCACAAACAACACAGTACACCCACACATATTTTTACCATTGGATCCGATCAGGCTTGAATGTCAGACGTTCTTAATCAATTATATTGCTAGTGTTGTATTTCAGTGACTACTTTTTGAGTAATTTCATGCAACTAGTTATCTGTTTCAAAAGACAAGCGCTATGCATAGATATGGCAATACAAACATGAACACTTTAACATGACAGGAAATATAGATTTGAACAGCTGTGGTATTCCGATGCAGCGGCATGTAGGTTACGAACGTCCAGAGGAGGAGGAATAAACGTTAATTGCACGAAACGGTATTGGGGTGCTAGTCCTGCGTCTACCCTAGGTGGGAGGTCTCCTCATTCCAGGAACCCTCTGGCCTTGGCTACCTCCTTGGTCCTGGCGGCGAGACATCGTTGTTGGTCAAGGTCCTCCCACGTTTCGATAATGTCCTCGTTTTCTTGATCGGCGTTACAGGCATTCGGCGAAGGCGTTGTGTCTGTCTGTATATTGTACGGGCACTCGGGGATCATGTGGGCCACGGTGTCAGGTACGCCGCAAATTGGGCAGATATAGTCGTGTAACGTTGGGTACAGTCTGTGCATTAGTATAGCGTGGGTGTAAGTGTTGCTCTGAAGTCTTCTCAGTATGGTGCTGTCCTCTTTGTTGAGCTCTTTGTACTCTTTGAATCTGCATTCTAGCCTTTGATGCTGCAGTATTGCAGAGTATGTGATGAGTACGGACTCCGCGGACGCAGTCCCGGCGTCTGGAGAGTGGGAGGGGATATACCGGAAGGCGTGATCGCGGGCTGCGACGTGCGCCGCCTCGTTCTCCTCCAGCCCCTCGTACCCAGGAACCCATATGTTACAGAGATGTACGGCATCGGAGTGCTTCGGCGCTTCAATATCTTGAGTGCTTGCTTAGACACACGACGTTTGGTGTAGTTTCGCATGGCTGCTTGCGAATCTGTGAAGACGACTGCTGCATACAAGCGCGTCGTGGTTGCTAGTGCGATTGCCGCCTCTTCTGCAGTTTCTAGGTCTTGGGCGCGAGCCGTGGTAGATGCAAGCTCTACGCCCCGATATAGCCCCGAGAATCTACGACGCTCAAAGCGTAGGCGTATCTATCGCGATATTTGGCTGCGTCTGTATATCTGGCGTCCAGATCATGGCTGTGATTTCGCCGTAGAACATTGACTCGGGCCTGTCTTCCTTGCTTCTGATTCGTGGGGTGCACGTTGCGTGGGATTCGTGCAATGCAGAAAGATTCGCGGATGTTTCGCGGAACTTGTTCTTTTCGGTCCGTGTCTGTGTCGGCTACAGAAGTTTCGCCGTAGTTCAGCCGTTGAAGCACTGATCTTCAAGTAGGCGAGAGCTTTAGCCGCTCTACTTGAGTAGCCTTGCGCGCTTCGCCTAGTTGCTGCCAGGTGTTGTGTACGCCCATCTTGAGAAGTTTCGCAGTGGAAGCCGTGAATGGGAGCCCCAAAGCGATTTTGGTGGCCTTACGTATTAGGGTGTTGGCCTTCTCCACCTATGCATTCTTCAGCGCGAGATAGGGAGTGCCATAGGTTATTCGACTGCCCAAGAGAGCTTGCATCATACGTGGCGTGTCTTCTACGGTTGGCAATTCTCCTGCGTTATGCGCGATAGCATAATGCGTTAGCTGCGATAGCATGCGCTGTAGTCGAGGGAGTGTGGCCGCCCCGGACCCATCATTGTGAATGAGGAGCCCCAGCACTCGGTTAAGTTTCCACATTTGGGATGGGCTTTCCGTTGAGGGTGATGCTGGGATCGGGTTCGTAGTAGGTGGCTGGCCGTCCTCTCGTTCTGGACTTCAGGATGAGGTGTTCCGATTTTTCGGGAGCGCATTCAAGGCCGCATTTTTTCAAGTACTTCTCGATGATATCTATCGCTTTTTGTTGGCGTATTTCTTGCATTCCGGTATTTGAGGCCCTTGTCCATAACACGATATCGCCTGCATAAAAAGCATGTCGTAGGTCTGCTATAGCGTCTAGGAGGTCGGGTAGTTATCAAGGCAACGTTGAAGAGCAACTGCGAAATGACCGAAACTGCGGAGTACCTCTGCTCGGTATTCGGAAAGTGTCACTGCGGAGGTTGTATATTCCCACTGTGGCCGTGCGGTGCGTGAGAAAATTCCTCACGTAGGAATTTTCTTTTCGAACACCTGGACCCGCAGTCCAGGTGTTCGAGATTGCAGAGAATAGCGTCGTGACTGACGTTGTCAAAAGCTTCCTTTATGTCGATGGCTACAATTTAAGCTTTGCTTTTGGTGCTCAGATAATCGATAAGGTCTTCCTTGAGCAGAAGGAAGATGTCTTGCGTTGATAGGAGTTGCCTGAATCCGAACATAGTGTTCGGAAAATATCCCTTGTCTTCGACGTACGGAGCTAGCCGGTTGTGTACCATGTGATCGAATAGTTTTCCTACGCACGAGCTAAGGGAAAGTGGTCGCAGGTTCTCAATGCTGAAGGGCTTCTTGGGTTTGGGGATCATGGTGATCTCCAAGTGTTTCTAGGTAGCCGGTATTTCTCCGCTTTCCCAGCATTCGTTGATATACTGGAGTAGGGCTTCGAATGTCCAGAGAGCCAAAACCAATCGCTCAGTACTTGTTTCGTCATTTTAGCACACCACATGTAGGTAGACTACAGTACAATCTCGATTATGCGAATCTCGCGGGGTTACAAAAATATTCCCATGAGCGGAAATCCGTATCACAGGAAAATGGAACCCCACATATTATTCTTATTAGGAAAATGTGCGAAAGCGGTATGCTTAGTCATACTATCTAGCATGACAAGGTATTGCTACTTGTATGCTTAGCATGTCCGGTTTCA
Source organism: Rhipicephalus sanguineus (assembly GCF_013339695.2). Lineage (NCBI taxonomy): Eukaryota > Metazoa > Arthropoda > Arachnida > Ixodida > Ixodidae > Rhipicephalus > Rhipicephalus sanguineus. The sequence goes on along the minus strand of NC_051179.1, from coordinate 126,981,917 downwards.
TTTGTGCAAATAATACTCGTTAAATCAGCATTTTGGGTATAGTCGTTGTTTGGGTTAGAAGTTTTATGCGAAACATAAATTTCAGATTTAGAATATTATTATTGTGGGTTCCTGCAGCAAAGACATATTGATTAAAACTTATGAATGCGGAGTAACGCCAAAGGTAACGTCCGTTACTTTATTTTTCGGTAACGGTAACACGTTACATTTTTTTTGTATGTAACGTAGGGCGATAATGCATTCCTTTTTTATAGTGTAACGAGTAACGTATTTAGTTACCTTTTTTGAGTAACGCCTACAACACTGTGTACAGGTGACTGCTGGTGCATCGTGCTACGGAAATTGACCCAGAGGAATGACCGGTCGACATGGACACCAGATGGCTCTTTGGCTATGAACCGAGTCCTCAGCACTGACAAGACTTGTCCAACACATCAGTGTTCTAAGTGTAGAGCAGCCAGGCTATACGGGCAGCTAGGACAGTCTATTTAGCAGTGATTGTTTGTTGCTGCTTGAGTTTGTTGGTTTGCAGTTATTGATAACTTTTGTACATTTGTATATTTGAGAGTGTCGTGTTTTTTCGTTTGATAAATGTGTTGTGCTATAACCCGAGTCTTGACTGAGTCTATCGCTCGGGACCACCCGAATCCCGTACAGTGCTCGGACCGCACGTACGGCAAGCAAGCACAACGCCCGACTTAACATGGTCCTCGAAACCCACGGAGAACCTGTCACTTGGAGCTTCTCGAGGATCTTCTAGGCAGTGAGCACCTTTCTGCTGCCATCACACGCGAAAAGAAAGATCTCTCATGCCGCAGCTCATCAAAAAGGCGAGAATGCATGATTACGCACTGGAACAAATATCGCAAGCAACTACAAGAAAACAGCCATGTCACAGATCTTGACGCCTTAACAAAAGTTATGATGAATGCCAAGCACGTAGCGACAGAAGCTGCGAAGCACACCTGTCAAGCACCTCCTGCGTTTATGGAACTGGAGGCTTAAATTTATGTCAAAATATCCAGCGAAGAGACGTCCGCAGACACTACGACTGCACCCTCTACAAAAAGAAGTCGAGAAGTATACTGGGGAGATAGCCTCCCAGCATGGATGCAAATATGTGAACAGATTAACGTATCAAAAAAATCACACCATCTCCCGCTAAAGGGGACCATGAGGCGATGCGAAGCAGTGTTTCGGCATGTAGAGCCCGCGTTTCAGAGGTGGATTGGTTAGGGGGAAAGGGGAGGGGAAGTGGAGAGGGGGAATGGAAAGGGGGAGGGGAAAGGAAAAGAATAAGAGGAAGGGGAGAGGTGATGTGGAGAGGGGGGAGAGGCGGAAAGGGGAGGGAGGTGGGGAAAGGGGAGGGGAGGAGAGGTGGAGTGGAGAGGGGAAGTGGAGAGTGGTGGGAAAGGAAAATGAGAGGGAAAAGGGAAGAGGAAAAGGGAAGGGGAGATGTGATGTGGGGAGGGGGAGGGGGAAAGGGGATGGGAGGAGAGATGAGGAGTGGAAAGGGGTAGTGGAGAGGGGGTGGGAAAGGGATATGAAAGGGGGAAAGGGAAGGAAAGAGGTGATGTAGTGGGAAAGGGGAGAGAAGGAGTGGAGAGGGGAAGTGGAGAAGGTTTGCACATGCGCAGTAAGGGTGGTCACGCCGCACACCACCACCACCACCACCACCGGATTGAACTCCGCCATAAGATGCTTCACATCTAATAACTGCAAGTAAAGCGTGGGGTATCCTGAGATACCTTCTGGGCCAGCGCAAGATATCTGATGGGGCAGCACATGTTGTACTGAAGGAAGGCATCACCAGTGCAGAATCTTAAGAAAAAAAGATGGTTGATTCTTCCGTCATTGGAATCGCTATAACACGAAAGGAAAACATGTCCTTACAGAAGTAGTTCAATATTTACTGTACATTCATATGAGAGCTTGTTCAATTTCTAGTGGTGTTTCGCAGCTACTGGCCTCGAGGAGTTACGGAGTCGCCCTCTATCGGACGCGCCTCGATTGCGTGCTAGGCAGGATACCGCCGGCGCGCTCCCCATAGGTTTTGCTGTCAGCGCTCTACAAAAACACCTCGCGGAAGCCCTCCAGGGCATTTCTGTAAGTACTTTCGAAATGAACTGTGTTCTTTACTGTCAAACTAATCATTTTCGACGAACTGAAAGCACAAGATATAGTCTACAGTCGCTGTCTCTTTGCAGAAAACCGAGCACCCGCTTCACGCTGTCACCGCGTTTGAGACCCCTGAACCGGCTTCTTGCGTGAAAGGTAGTCACTCGCTGAGTGCAAACTACGTGAAATATCTCGTTAGAGCTGACTGCCTGTATAACCAAACGGAGCATAACAGAAAGAAGCCTCAAGCCAGCGATCGCACGGGTTCGCGATGACTGACGGTGCCTCTGCATGTATGAGCGTCTGCATGTACGTTCGTATACTGATGGTTTCGCTTTTGCTACGAGCGCGTTTTGGCACCGCGCTGTGAACGTTAGACCGCAAAATATGAGAATTTGTGAGTAAACATACAACCACTGTTGCGCGGACGCTAACAGAGCAGTTCAAAAACAATTTCCTTACAACTGCGGCTTCGGTGCGCATGGCAACTTTGTGATCTCCCGTCCCGACGATTCAGTGTTTCTTTTTTTTTTCGGTCTAAATTCGGGTACGTTTCAATGTCCTTTGACAAGTTGTCTCGCACTACGTATTGATCGGTCTTCTCAGCGGGCAAATGCCGCTGCCTCTGTTTCTTTATTCAGCGCATTCGTTTCGTTTGGTGCTCACAAAAAACGTGAGCAAATGCGACGCCTTTTTTTAATGCTCCTTAATTATCGTTCCGATTGGATTCCAGTGAACTTGCCGCTCTCTGTCATCAACAAATTCATAGACCAAAGCTTCACCACTTCGAGATCGCTGGTGGAAGGAGAACCAGTCTACGAGACCGAGCATGTATACATAGTAGCATGCGACGCCTAGGAAAAGAAAGAAATTACAGTAACGTTTGCCGCACTTGTTCTGCAAACGTCGGCTGTGAACTAGAACCCACATGAACTTGAAATAGCGGTGAATAAAACAGAAGGTATTGCAGAAACCAGCAGCCGCAAAACAGGATAGTAATTATTTGGCGTGTACCCGAGCAATTTTGGCAGCAGTGTCGTGTCTAACGCCAACAGGGTGGCATCTGTCCCTCGTAAATAAATGAGGCTCCAAGAAAGTACATGGGGTTGGCCGGTGGGCCGATCATCGGTGGGCCAATCACGGAGGGAAGGCAAAATTTATGTAGCTTATGAAGCAATGCATGCCTCATCAAATGGGAAGGTTGCCCGTCGGCGTCCCGTGTCGGCGTCGTCAGCACGAGTGATGCAAAAAATAATAGTCACGTGATGGTGTCACCAGATCGCCAAAATATGTAGCGTCATTATGACGTCACATAATGTGACGTCACATGATGACGTATTCACACGTCATGGTCGCTTTGCATTGCCTCCGTGATCGGTCACGGAGGCCGTGCAATACCGCGTTAGGTGCAGAACGCTTTTGGAGGGGGGCGCGGGAGAATCGGTACATCGACTGACAAGAAGAAGATGGCTTTCGCCTTCTAGTCATCTTTAACGAATGCATAAGGGACCCTGTGCGTTTTTTAATTCAACGTATCTAAACAATGACTTGCGCATGTGCAGCCGATTTTGTGGACGCTGAGCACGGGGCCGACGATCAAGAGGTCGCATTGGAGGGCTCTGAGATGGCATTGCACGTGGTAAAAGGCAGCGCTTTTACCATACTGTGGCAGATAAGCATCATTTGCCGGCGGGAAGCGCGCGCGAGCCATCGTCTCAGTGCGCGCTGTCTGCTACTCACCCAACATCGCAGGCCCGACGCAGTAACGAAAGTCTTCGTCGCGGAAGTGCTTGTTGCGCACAAGACTCGTAGCGGATGGCTACTTGCCGGTTCTTAGCTTTACAACCCATGCTTCACGCTGTTTCTTGTCCCGCGGTTACCAGTGCAGGCTGACACTGGGCTCCTTTGCGTAAGCGCGGCACTGCGGCACCGAGCGGTAGAGCCCCATGTTCGTCGCCTTCGGAGGCAGCCACTCTATTACAATGATTTCAATTGAGTAGAAAATGAGAGAAAACTTCCGAATTTGAACAGACCGCGGCGCATGTGGAACTTGAAACTCGTTTTCAAAGCACGCGGCAGTGCGGCACAAGCAGCCGACGCGGCCGCTGAGACCACGTGATCCTGCGAAGCACGTCACGCCAACGGTGGCTCCGGCGTTTCCAGTGGTGGGCCTCGAGGCCAATAGCACCGTTTAACGTGGACGCACCCAAGTTGACGCTTGGTAGGACATCTCCATCCCGACGACTAACGTCCATGATCAACGATTAGACAAACCTTTGTGGCAGCTTAGTAGTTAATGGTGAGAGCTTTAACAGAGAAAGCGGTGTGACAGCCAGATAAGCGTCGACTAAAGTCCGTTTCGTTGCCATTTCTCCGCATGTTAAACAGCAAACAGAACACCACGACCGGACTAGAGGGACACGCAACGCGCGTCGTGTCTACCCTCTAGCCCGGCCGCGATTTTTATCGGGGCGAGCGTAAGCGGGGAATGCGGTGTTACACAGGGAGGCGCGCGTCGCAGAGCTATTTTATTGCGATAGCAACTACATCGACACTCTCGGCGGATTTTTGCCGTTGCCGTCATGTCCAGTACATGTATGTATATATACCTAAAAGCCGCAAATAAAAATAATTCAGAAGAAAAATTTCCGAAGCGCGCGACTAGGGATTCGAACCTGGGACTCCTCGCTCCGCAGCGAGCTGCCTTGGACAATTACGCCATGCGTCAGTCTTTCTCCAGGCTACTAACGGCAGAATACAAATACACGCGGCGTTGGGTGAAATGCACGAGACGCCACACGTGGCGAAATTAAAATTATACGAGGCGCCAGCCACGCTGCGTCGTTGCCCGCGCAGCGTTTGCGTCGTATCGCTGGCGACCCACGCTAGTTTACCATTTTGGGGTTGTAGCGCCGCGCCACTCGTGGCCAGTCGTCCCGAGGCTAGAATTACAGCGCAAACACACAAGACAACCACGAAGAACAGAAACGTAGGACACAAGCGCTGACTAATAACTGCTTTGTTCTTTCACACGCCAATGCATACATAAGCCCAAGGCAACCTTACCAAACATGCGCACACAACAATAGCTCTAAACCAAAACGTGTAACGAGGATTATAGTGTATTAGATACGCGAAGACATGAAATCATATTCAGATGGGTGCAGGGACAAAGTAAAAAAGCCAGAAGGACAAAGCAGTGCGTTTGTGCTGTAATTTTAGCTTCAGGAATATGTACCAACTAGACCAAAATGAAGCATTATTTTAGTGACGAGAATCGACGCCAGCAGGGAACGCGAGCCGTGGCTCCACGTGCCATTGCCAAGCGCAGTCTCCGGTTTTGTTGTTCGCCGCCAAAAGGAGGGCGCTACAGGACAGCGCGAGCGCAAGAATCTGAGAGTGGCTTGCATTCTCCGCATGTGCCCTGGCGGCTCGCAAATATATTGCGTTCACAATTCTAAAACTCTCTAGTGTTTCGCCGGAGTTGGGATGTGCGCCTCCGACTTGTACTTTGACGTACAGGGCGTGGTCAACCGTGCTCGCGCGCTTATCTCTTGAGGGGGAGTTTTGCAAGTGTTGTGCTTTCACCGCAAAGTTTGCGTTGAAGCTATTAGCCCCGAGGACGAACACTGGCGGCGCGGCAGTCGCGGCGATGTGACGTCACGGCAAGGACTCACTTGCTCAGCGGCCGAGGATCGCCTTTTTCTGCGCCCGCCGCGTACCCGCTCTTTGGTGATTACTGCTCATTCTTGCGATGCAAATCTCCCAAGGTAGAAGGTGGAAGTTTGCACTACTAGCGAAAGTTTAGTAAGCTGTAGAAAGTTTGGATAATATAGCTTATAATGGGCGAATTCCCGTCCGAACGGAAGCTACACCGTGAAAATAGTGATGCACGAGAGGAAGACATTCGCTGTTTTCTACGCTTACTCCAAGACATCGGTGCTAAATAATTTACGCTAATGGTTCTAACTTCATTACAACTTGCCGTAGACTCCACGGTTAGAACATGCGTCCCGAAGATTACAAATTAAATTAAGAAGTTTTCAAATCACTAACTACCTTGCGGTTTATCGTACAAGTATATGTCTGCCTTTGCAGATTATATAGGTGATTTGACAGAATTGCGCTTTCTGCTACAGGAGACTTTACATGAATCTGTCTATCGTAAAGAATCACTTAATACATCCGGGAAATTAAACAAAATAATACGGCCACGCACACAATGGTCTCGGAAATTCTGAGGTATTGGTATACTTGGATTATGTAAACATTTCTTCTCAGCACTCGTTTGGGATTATGTGGCCGTATACCCTGATTTTCTGAACTGTTGGTACGATCAACCGCCGGGTCACAAGCGGTAATGTTAAATTCACGTGGGAGCTCTGTTGATAGCAATCGCCTGCAAAACAAACGCCTGAAAGTCGATATGAACGTTTTGAACTGTTTCCATGGCACTCTCAGTGACGTGGCCCACGTATTAATTAAACGACCTTCGCCTTAATGAGTCAATTAATGGTCTCGCACGTCATGTCCATATAAAGGTTGATGATGCTCAGGGGTATATCAAATGCAAAGAAAATTAATTTACGAGCTGGCTACCTAAACTAGTACTTATACAAGTGTAACAGCGCCGTTGCTGCGATGCTGCATGAAGACACAATCTGACAGCAATAAGGAGTTTCCGCAATTAACCTCAACTTTTTTATGTTGTGAAATGAAGCTCCGAAATTATTGCTAGAAAAACGTGAAACTAAACAACATGATGAGTGAGCGAGTACACAAGGAAAACAAACACAACAACTGCGGCGGTAGTCTCGGGCGAGCGCTTTCGAGATATTTTGCGAAGCTCAATGCTGCATGCGCTTTCGTAATCGTGCGCGGGGCTTAGCACACCGGTAAGAACGCTGTCCACCGATCGCGGATGCGTCCTATGCAAATAAAACTTGTGGAGGCGAAGCCATCATATTTTTTAAAGGAATCGCCCGTGCACAACGCAACCTAATAATGTGAAGAAGGTGGATCGCGTGCCAAGACTACAACACGATTGTGAGACACGCTGCAGATTAATTTTGACCGCGTCGAATTCTTTAACGTGCTCCTGTATCTAAGCAGGGGAATGTTGCTTTTCACACCCGTCGGAATGCGGCTGCTGTGGTCGGGAATCAGACCCATCCCCGAAGTTAGCACCGCGGCACAACAAACCTGATCACCCCTTTCAAAGTGTGCACGACTGCGCGCGGACGCCATTGGGGACTGTGAGGAAAAAATGCATATAACTTTTTGTCGTTTTACTAGGAGCATTATAGATGCTGTTTTCGTCATTCATCTGAAGCTTGAGACAGGCAAAAAGCGAACGTAAACAGCGGTACAGCGGCCGAAGAAAGCGCGTGATATGCCGGCGCGTCACGGCGAGCGAGTCCTTGCCGTGACGTCATCCACGCCTCCCGCCAGGCGGCGCCACCCCAACTTCTCGGGGTTAATAGTCCGGACGAATGTAACTTTGCGTTAGCGTTTGTCACCACTGCGCACGCGTCATACGCTATCCTCTTTGGTACCCATTTTAAGTGACGAAAATAGCGTATGCAGGCAACGAACGCTAACTTTGCGTAACCTATTATTAAAGCGCTATTATCACGCCAAGCGCGCATGTACGGCAAGCGTAGCGCTGTCGTAACCACACTGCACGCTTTTGTTAGGCGGCAACAAAAAATCACGCCATATCCACGAAGTCAATGATGATTGGCTCGGAGATAATCAGGTAAACCGTGAATGCTCCGTACAATTCCTCTGCTGTCATATAAAGACGCCACACGTTGTTATAGTAGCGATTGTGGTTAGGTTGTTGTCGAACGACAAGCCGTCGCAGACCTTGCAACCGTGGCCGAACGTGTGGTCGAGGAAATCGCGCTTGAAGCGTGCGTCGACGCCACCAACTTCAGGTAGCGACCGCTTTCGGCGCTTGGCCACTGCATCCCGCGCCCGTACCTCTTCGATGTTCTCTTGCCTCCGCTTCCGCCCTGCTTCGGCTTCGCGGGCTTGTATCTCGGGGTCCGCACGATGCTTACGTCTCTCTTCGGCCTCGCAAGCTGTCACAGCAGGGTCTTGGCAGCGAGCCCTCGCTGATGCTGCCTTGCGAGCCCTCCACTCCGCCGCCTTGTCTTCTTCGTTCATGTTATTAGAATCGAAGCGCACTGTCGGAGTGGAGCGAGCGCCGCATGCTACAGTTGGATATGCTATATGTGGCTTTGCCCGCGTTATTATCATCATCGACGCTCTCGAAGAACAAGAGGAAGACTTCTCTTTCGCGCAAGCGTGCGCATGCTACAGTTGGCTATGCTATATGTGGTTTTGACTGCGTTAATATTATCATCAAGGCGCTCGAAGAACAAGAGGAAGAAGACTTCTCTATCGAGCGCGCTGCGAATGTAGCAGTCGCCTCTGGAACTAAGGTTAGGCTTACGACGCGGGACTTAGCCTCAGCTTAAGAACCTGGCGAGCCAGCTCCTAAAACGTGCCTTCGTCCGCTGGACCGCTAGGGCATGGCGGAGACGCGGAATGCGCATCGCTTACAGGAAGTACGGCGCGCGGCACGAGGATCTTGGGTCCTTTCGCAGGAATAAACAGCAGCGTGGGTACGCGCACCTCTAACCTCATCAACCGTATTGTCCTTGAACCTCGGTTCATCTTAGAACGAAGTCTTCGGATTTTACAGGCACACCGGCGTAAAGTCCCTCAAAAACAACTAGTGTGCGCCATGCTATCCTCGCAGTCTAAACCATACGAACACATTGTGCAACGTACCCTAATAAATTGAAGCACACAGCGACTACCGTACGATCTCATGGATGCAAGCCCACGCAAAACATTACCGCCGTAGCTATCTCTTCGCAGCACCCAATCCCTTGGACAGCTGTTTAAGGAGGGGCTTAACACCTCCTTAAAAATGGAAAAGTGGCTGGCCCCTTTTTAGCTCCCCCTCACTTTAAGCCCTGACCCCCGTAGCCTAGAAACCTCAGACGTTGGTGTCTGCATCCCCTGCAACAATCGGGCGGAACTCAAGCACCTCATCTAGGAGTGCCCGCTGAACTCGGACCCTACACAATAGGCCACTGCCTCAATAACCTTGAATGGCGACCGTTTTGTTTCCAAGACCTTATACTACGTGGGTGCAGCATCGCCGCGGTCGCCAACGAACTATGGCGGTCACGACTCAAGTACTTGAACGACAACGAGTCTAGCCACTGGCACCAGTCATCTCAGGCGTGAAAGCCAGAGCAGCAGCTCGCAAGACGCACATGTATATATCTGCCCATATTACAGTGCTTCCCCCCATTTTTTTCTTCCAGCAGCCTTCTATGGGCAAGAACGCGAACAAACAAGTGTTAAGAACAAGAACCCCTTTCGCTAGCATTTTGTAGGGTGACGTCAAATAGGACCCTAAAGAAGTGAGCTGCTAGTCCAACTTTGTATACCATTGCGATTTGTTGTAACATTCATTCTTTCGCTTTTGCGGCAAAAATAGATTTTGTTGAACAGGGGAGCTGTTTAACATTTTCGTTCCACCGTTTGGCGTTACCAGAAAACTAAGCTAAGCCTAGCGTTGCAACGCAATAGCTCGGCCGGCGAGCGCTCTCTTCGTCCTCTTCTTCATCTTTGGTTTGACTATAAAGACAGTTTGTTCTTGGCGACGTACATTCGAGAAATGAGGTTAGCTATACTACATTTTTCTGTATCGCCTAGTACTATGGCGGATAATAGGGTCTGTGGCGAGCACATCCATTGAGGTTGACACAATGGATGTGCAATGTAGGCGTTTCTTCAAAGTGTGTGCCTTCTGAAGACAGCAAAAGAGAAGCACAGAACAGATCAATGGAAGAGAAAGGAGAAAAATCACAGCATATCCACGGAGTGAATGATGATGAGTGGGCGAAGCTGCGGAGGTTCATCGGTAAACCGTGAATATTCCGTGAATTCTGCCCAGTACATCATCACCGACGTGAGATCGGGCGCGTTTATACTAAAGGTTCGATGAGTTATGACGACTTGCAGCTCACTTTAATTTTACATATACGCTGTGAATTTTCATTGTTTAGAAAACCATTGCTTTAGAAAACATCTGGCGTCTTTCGTTAAGCAGCTGGCGTCTTTTCGTTTTGCTTTAGAAACATCTGGCGTTCTTCCGTTTTGCTTTTACAAAACATCTGGCGTCTTTCGTTGGTTTATTTCATCAATCAACGGCGTTTTGAACAAAATTTTTATTGTTTAATCACACACAGGAGAAATCTCACCAGGCACTACCTTGGAGGTAAAGAATGGCTGTTAATGGGAGTGAGAGACAGAAGAAGTCGGCTTTTAGCTACCGCTGCGAATTTTTTATTGTTCAACGACGCACAGGAAAAATCTCCCACCGGCACCACCTTGGAGGTCAAAGCGTAAGACTGGTTACGCACTACGACTACGACTACGACTACGAGGGACGAACGGGTGCCGCCTTAAGGAGCTTCGCCCCTAAAAGAGACAGATAAAGAAATAGACAGGAACAAAGAGAGAGAAGACCTTGCTAATTAACACTACGCGAACTAAGACTCGGCTTACAAGACCTTGCTAATAAACTAGGTCGGACGCAAACTCCGCTGTTAGTGCATCCTAGCACTACTAGCGCAAGCTGCCCAATTTTGCTTATGTTACGGCAAATACGGAGACATACCTGAAGAAACAGCTTGAGGCTCTGTTTGTGTAGCACTTGCTGACAGAATTTTCTTTTCATCTGCTTGTGATGCTTGGTGGCGGGTTAGTAGTCGCACTTGAACAGACTTATCGGTGACCTGGCCCGCCTCACATGCTGGCTCGAGTGATGTTTCTACAGCTTCTCCCGACTCGCAATTCAGACCCGGTGCTGCATCATACACTGGCTCAGTTGCGATGTCGTCCTGAAACAAATTGGCTTGTCTTCTTACGAGTGATAACGCGAAAGATTATTCTCGAATACAGAAATGAAACCTCTCTTACATAATCTCTTTCGCTGCAATGACTTGGTCTTGGAGTGTGCCCGCTGGTTGCATCTCCAGAAAGCATTTGTCCAAGAACCTGTGACAGTGTATGAAAAGATGATCTACTGACACATTCTCAACAGAACACGAAGTAATGGCAAGTATTAAAATGAATACTTTTGGAAAGTGTTTAGAAATATTTACTGAAACCGCTTATACTATTGTACAATCGCCTTGTTTTAGGTTTTTCTAATCTTGTACCCTGCTTTGTCTTCTGTAACTGCCATCAATGTTGCTCAGACTAGCCAAACCTGTTATATGCTTCTTCAAGCAGTTGGTTTGGAACGCGAAATAGAATTACATATCGGATACTGGAATATGTTTATGAACCGACTTCATTGAAATTGAAAATAAACTTGAGGACTGCAAATCCGTCACTGCTGTGCTGGAAATGATTGTAAAAATATCTTCGTCATTATAGCTATTTCCCGTATTCCTTTTAAATGCGCAAGTGTTTCACTACCGACTCAACGAGAAAACTCTCCGTCTTTCTGTGACGTAAGACGATCGCCGCTATGAAAACGAACTTTCGCTCCCATGCTCGGGTTTGAACCCTGGCCCCACATTAAGAAAGTATGTTAGCTATAAGAATGCTTTGTACCCGCAATGCCAATGTAGAAAGCCAACACTTGGATAGAGGCTTCATTCGGTTTCGTGGAAGTCAAACAGTGGCATAAATCCAGAAAAGTCACAAGGGGGGACACACATCTTGCCATGGCGGCCATTTTGTTTTTATATATAGTAGGCGTTGTTTTGATTTATATAAAAATTCTGATAATTTTATGAAATAAGATTAAATAACGAGCATGGATTCGCAGCTCTCGCAATTCGAGTGCTCTATTGAGTCTTCTCTGAAACCGGTCAAGCGGCAGTTGCGAGTTCAATAGTCTCACACAGCTGAGGGGTACTGAATATAAGTACCCACAATAAATATGAACGGGAATTAAAGAAAGTTGAACGCACTATAGGTAGCTGTCAAACAATTCAAATACATGATATTTCAAAGATAAAACTCAAACACTTGCAAGGAGTGTCCCCCCAGTCTGAGCACAAGGTGGGTCGGACCCCCTGACCCCCTGGGACTTACGCCACTGAAGTCGAATAAAAGCATTCCTCAGGAAAACATGTAAGGCTGCCAGGGAGGACCGTACATATGAGGAAAATTCAAACCTTGCGAATTTTTCGTGCCAAACACGAATTTCAGTGCTTGCGGCATGCGCGTGCCACAGGGCCTTTCGAGAGGCTGGCGAGTGCTAGAGAGAAGACAAAAGGTGCCATGCTACTATCCGCCTCTTGCGCTGGTAGAGTGGCGCCACAGCTCGGCTCACCTGATGACCAACGAAGGGAAAGGCGGTTGCACCCTTTGCCAAGCCACCACCGGAGCTCATGTATTTTCTATTAAGTTCGCGCTCCCGTTGCACAAAAAACAAACTAGCGCCATCTTTCGACAATGTGCCGCACCGATTAAGCAACAACTCTCCGGATACCGGCTGGACACGTTGCCTTTGTCACGTCTCATCTTTCGGCGTGACAGCGTTAAAACTGATTTGAGGCACTGGCCACAGGGAGGAAGATGAGCCTTCATTTCGTTTAACTGCCATCGCATCAGCCGCATCAGTAGCATGGCTTTAGCCGCCTCAGTTGTGCACGTTTGTCCGTTGGTCGCGAGGAGAATGAGACAAGATGGCCTCCCACCAAACAGCGACCTCCCGCGACCGTGAGTGATTTATAGTGAGCATTGTCTGTTTATAGTGAGACTAGGTGGTGTTGTCTCAGCCCCCTCCAGGATGACCTCCTGAATGTTGGGCCTCGAGCTGTGCAAGGCAGCCTCCCACTGTTCCTCACTATAAATTAAGTGTTTCCGGAAAAGGGGAAAAGGGTGCTTAGGGCAGCTCCACATGACGTGGTTTTAGCCTGCTGTGGAGGACACGCAGAATTTTCAAGAGGGAGAAGGCTAACTGCAGGGATGAATGCGGTGGAGGAGGTAAGGGGAAGGAAAGGTGTGAGTCTAGATTTTCACACTTGCGTGGGGATTGGCGTATGAGTGGCGGAAAGGTTAAACGTTCTAATCGGTAGTGTGTGCAAATGTCGTGGAATAATATAACTTATAAGACGATCCCGCGCTGTAAACGGCGCCTCCTCCGTAGCGAGTTACGACACATCGAATGCTTGCGACCGGACAGTAAATCTTCGGGCAATGACGTGAGCCGTCTCGTTTCCCGAGAGGCCCGGTGCGCGGGAGTCCAGATTAGTGCTACAACTTGGTCGAGGGGATTGATCAAAAGCTGGGAAAAGGCTGGCTTAGAGACCCTGCCCCTCCGAAATCATGTATGGCTGCCTTGGAGTCGCTTACGACAACAGATTAATTAGAAATTGTGAAGGCCAGGACTATGACCGCCTCTTTCGAAGAAGAGCCAGGTATGAAGGCGGCTGCAGCGACCGGCTACATTCATCGCTTGGTGCAAAGACAAACATGAGCATATGGCGTGCGGTATGCATCCTTTTTTTGAGCATGACTCCTACCTCTCCGTTTCGATTCCAGTGAAATTATCGCTATCTATAGAATCAATACGTGAATAGACCAAAGCTAAAGACCTTATGTTTCGCGACTGCTGGAAGAAGGGGAAGCAGTCTACGATGTGAAACGTCGCATCGTGAAACGCGAAGGTGAACAAAATTAATGTCACATAACAACGTTCGCTGGACAGTTCTCTAAACCATGGGTTCTCATACTGGGTTCCGAGGAACCCAGGGGTTCCGTGAAGGACATAATAGGGTTCCGCTAGCGGTCAGAACTAAAGCAACCCGCTCCCGTTTTACTCCCATTAGCAACTAATTAAAACAAGCAAATTTCTATTGCCTTTTGCGTTTAACGAAGCTATCGCACGCCGCATCCGCACACCGGGTGTCTGCGGATAGCGAGAGACCTATATGTATACGTGCACGTGGTAGCAGCACTCAAGACTCATCGTCTAGTGCGCGCCATGAAACTTGCACGATTTGCGGACCCACGGCGACAGAACGCGCGAAGCGCTAATTCATGCTCGTGAGCGTTCAAACTCGTTCAAAGAATATTAATGGGCATCTCGCTGCTTTATTCGTGACTCAAGGCGCGTCGGCGTTCACGTGGCACAGTTTTAAATGCGAAGCATTTCTAAGCGAACCTTCCTACAATGCTTCCTACAATAAATGCTTCCTACAATAATGCTTCCTACATAATAATAATACAATAATAATGCAATAATGCTTCCTACAATAAATCTACCGACAGGACCATGTCCCTCATGATTACCGATGACTTCAGCATTGATTTATCAAAACTCAACAACGCCTGGTTCTTAGATGGCATGAAAAACGGCTTGGATGTGGACAGGGCATCACAAGACCTCGCTGCCACGTCCAGGACAGGAGGCATCATACAATGTAGATCAATTTTCTTCGTAAAAGTCATCCGCGGTTTCCACCAGCTCTACTATACCTCGCACTTCAGTACACTTAGACCGCTCGTAGACGCGATCACGAACGGATACAACAAGTCCTGCGCAGCTGCTGCTGCTCACTGATCACTGTGATGATGACCTAATTCAAGAACTGCGAAGAGCCCCTTCCACACATGCACACGGGTTCGTGAGCGGTGCGTGCGTTCTACGTCCTAACGGATAAGTTGCATCGTTATGACGGAGAACGCAAGCATCGTTGCATCGTTATGAAACTGTAAACAACTGGTTATATAACACATGTGCGACTCTTCAAGATATGTGTGTGCGTATACCATTTACGCATTTATGTAGCGTCATTCCGTAACGTTTCGCTCAATGTGAAAAATTGCGACACAGTCACCTTCCTACGCATGCTTCGCATAACATCGATTCCCACATTACGTGGAATCTGCCGAATTCTTTCATACACGGTGATTTGCCGCTGGTTTATGTCGGCTCTGTAATCAAAACCCGCCACTAGCGCTTTGATACGCGTAAGAGGCATGGCTTCACGCCGGCTGTGGGCTACGCAAGCATTTAGGCTTAGCTTTACGACCGACGTATCGGTCGACGGCCGTTTCTTTGTGCGACTGGCGTGCGTCCTTTTTTGTTTTGCAAAAAATAAAAAAGGCGTCCGTACGCCCGGCGCTTGTTAGCGTGAACACATTGCTTACGATGCGCGGTGCCTGAAGCGAACCGTATGGTCGGTCGGCGCTTTTCTCGACTCGCGGGGGGGGGGGGGGGGGGGGGGGGGGGGGAATTGCAAGTCTTTGTATTATCGGGAGTTCTACATCAACGGCGATGGCCTTTGATATTAAAGAAAAGAGATCAGGCCAGCGCGCGCAGGGTTACTGTGGTTGCGCGCATCGAGAGGCGTTATTACCCACCCCCCCCTTCCCGCCCGCCCGTCCTTTTCGATAGTCTTCATGTTCAAAAAAAGGGTCAGGGGTTCCGCGGCACTGCCGTTGGGGTTCCCCAAGGAATGAAAGTTTCAGAACCCCTGCTCTAAACAACGGCGGTACACAACACAATCAGAAGTTATTGCAGCAAGTAGCTGCAAAGTGAGGTAAAAACAAAGTGTAGGGACCGCAATGTAAAGTTTTGATGTGAAACATTTTGTCAAGAGCACCGCCGAAGCGGGAGAACCTCCCCATTTAATCAAAATTAACGGGCAGGTGGCATTCTAAAATTTCGTTTTTAGCGCGCGTCGACGCTCCCGAAGCAAACGATGCTGCCGATGGTACTGCGAAGCACGCCACGCCGGCTGTGGTGCCAGATTTCCAGTCGTGGGCCTCACGCCCAATAGCGTCTTTTTTTTTTTCATGTTTGAAGATAATGAAATTGTGAAGAGTTCGGTATTTACAAAAGGTGTCCGAGTTCTTGTGGTGCAGTTGTTCCGCGATCGTACACTCATTCAATGCCCCAATAATTTAATTTAGTTCCACGGACGAGATTGTATGCGCAGTAGACATCTCATCACATTCATCGAGTTTTAATTCTCTCTAGAGAATTCCGCCCAGCTTTACCATATTGGGGAACAGAGGCCAGTCGCCAAGCTTTAGTTTCCAATGACATGTTTTGCCGAATATAGGACGTACACGCATCCAGTGATAGCAACATTGAGTTCGGGCAAATGATCGCTCCTGTGCGCATTATTGGGGATTTTCCATTTAAAATGAATAAAAACAGTTGGTGAGGAAAACGCCATGTCGAGGGAGCTAAATTTATGCGCACACGGCGGAAAGCAGGTCGGACTGCAGTATGGTTCGAAAAAATCTTTTTTTCCCCAGAAGATGACCTCTTTAGCCGGTTCTATCAGTGCCCCGAAGAAAACAACGAGCATTGAAACCTCCTGCTAAAATAAATGTTTCAGGTAGCTTTTCTGCGACAGTGACATTGCTGGGCAGCCAGCCGCAAGCCGCACTAAAGTGTTCTAGCCCGCACCCGCTCGTCAACCTCCGCTCACCAGCAACGGACAGCGCCGCCACGCGGTGCACAGAATCGGTTTCTCTACCGCAGCTGGGAAGGGCGCCCGTTCACACTAGGTAAACCTTTCCAGCCAACTCGTATCTCAACTAGAGCACTACACGGGCTCGGGCCTACCCGAAAACCCGGGCCGGGCCGGGTAAAGTAGTTTTTACGGCGGGCCCGGGCCGGGCTCGGGTTTGAAGCTCCGGGCTTAGGGCCTGGCCCGGGTTTGAGGTGGCGGGCTCGGGTCGGGCCGGGCTTGGACTTTGCACAGTTCTTAAAGGACTCTAAAGCGATGCAATGAATCGGTTAATATTGATAAAGTGAGAACACGAATGTAACTAGTTTAACCACCATAAGGACAAAAATCAAGGGCAAAGTTTCATTTTTAAACTTCGCGCCGAAATCTCCGCGCGACGTCACGGATCTTAAACTGTATTTGTCGTATTTTGGGGACATCGGGTCAACTAAACTTCTTGAAAGTTCGTATGTTAAGTCTATGGCCCTCTCAGAGGTCAATGTCCTTAATTTTTACCGATTAGGAACTACGTAGATCCCAGTCGACACCGTCAGAATCGATGACGTCACGGTGTTTGTTGCACGATTTTCAAGGTGGCGTCGGCACCCGCATTTTCTTTTTGCGCGTTTTCTCGCTTACGAAGACTCTTGTCGCAGCGAGCGTGGTCATTATGGTATTTTAAGAGTAATTTACTGATAATACAAGAATTGTTTTTGTTTTTCTTTAGTGTCCCTTCAAATGTGTTCCTCATGCGTTGCGCGCACATATACGCTTCAGACTTTATCTCGATAAAACGATTCTTTTTTCTTTTTTTTTTTATGTGGGGCAAGCTATTTGGACAAGTTTTATGAGTGACAAGTACTGATGTTCTTTTGCCTTTTGCATATGGGGCTACTTGGTTTATCTGAAACGGGCGAGTTAAAAGTAAGTACACCAGGCGCAAATATAGTGAACATCTCGCTATTCCGTGCTTTATTTGCATTCGTTATTATATTATATCCCGAATGTTATTCTGTTCTCGCCGTAATAAATGTAATATGATAAATTTATACCTATAACTTATCATCGCAAGTGCGATTACGGAGCTTCCAGGTGGGGAAACGTTCTCGAAAGTTCCAGCCCTCCACTAAAACGAAAAGACCGCGCGGAGTCTTGTTCCATAAAATCCCTATAAAGACATTCTTTTTCCGTGGCTTCGTCTAGGTTCCCAGAGGTCATGTGACGCGATATGGACATGCACAGCCTGCTTTGTGTGCCCACATTGTTGACATCTGAGCGTTCGTCTTGTTCCGCTCTATATCAGGGGTCTCAAACCCACCTCAGCTAACGGGCCGCATTCACGAAAATTTACTTCCGCAAGGGCCAGGACAGTGACGAAGGCCCGTAGCTAGGAGGGCGCCCTAGCCCCCCCCCCCCCCCCCCCCCCGAAATTTTGGTGACGTAGGTGTCTTTACCAAAGATAAATAATGAAAATATGTGTTTTTCTCAAATAGTGAAGGTTTTCAGCAAGTGTGTGTCCCCCCCCCCCCTCCTCCCCCCGAAAAGAATTCCTGGCTTCGGGCCTGGTTGTACCAGATGTCAGATAACGTTGCCATTTGAAAGACCTTTTAATTATATCATATATGGGTCATTTCTGATGGGTATTTGGCGGCGAATCAACATATCGATACTTTCTCCAAAATGACTAAAATCGGGAAGCCAATTCTGCAATATAGTGTTTTGTTTCACCGTTATGTATCAACACATGGTGGCTGTAGGCGATGCCTCACGAACAAAAAAAATGCTCTACACCTGTCATGACTGTGTAGCTCAAAAACGTACGTCTAAATAAATTTTAAAGAATGGGACGAAGACAGTCATGTGAGGGCCGCAGGCCGCGTGTTTGAGACCGCTGCACTACATATTGCGAGAGCTACAGCGTTGGAATGTGAAGGAGTAGCACAAGCCCATTAAACATGTATATTCATGTATAAAGGCAAAGTACATCAGCTTGACGAAGTATCTGCCTCAAAATAAGACTCTCGAATTCCATGCCGGGTGATGTCCCCTCACCTCGAATCATATGCATCCAATAAGTAAGCGTGGAGAAGCTTATTCGCACCTTTATTACCAAACTGGAATTAACCCCGAAAAGAGATCGCGATCACTTCGCCCACCTACTGCCTGTCCTACCAGTGTAGTCTTACCAGCGTAGGCCACATTCTACGGGTACAACATCGTTAGGAAGGCATACACCATTATATTATTTTAAAAAATAAAAATAAAACAGAGCCCTGTGCAAGCCGTGCATAACAAACACTGCTGAAAACTGCAAGGACAAGCTCTCAGAGGCATTTATAGATTATATTGAAGAGTGACACAACGTTCAGGAACGAGAGAAATGAAGGGATCAGCTTGACAGCCATTGTCATTCTGCAGAGGTTTAAAAAGACCTCCTAAATTTGCTCCAGTGGTGGAAGTTAAGAACTACGACTGCCTACGCCTTCACATTTCGCAAGGCAGATGTGCGCCCCTGGGACTAGCGCAAGCAAGAAACTTTAGCGCGGCAGGACATGTGATGCAACGGCGCGTGGTGTGCTTATTAAAGTCCCTAGATTGTGCTTATAGCAGAATCTTTTTATAATTTGATTTTTTGTACAATAACATGCGAGCAAATAAACTATAAACTATGCCACGAAAACTAATAGACTGTATGTAATAGCAGTGGTGTGGTATATATGAAAAAAATGCTATGGCAAATAGTTTCTTTTTTTCCCTTCCGCTTCTGATACGTATTTCTAAAGTGCACGCGGTGCGCGCAGTTCGTTATAATTTTTATCTAGGTTAGTGTAATTACAACAAATGTAATAAATCTGGCGGTTTTCCTCTATTTCTCTTGATGTAGAAAGGTGCTACTATGATTAAGATATATGAGCTACATATCCAGAAGGGTGCACAGTTGACTTTGACGTTACATACCGCTTTAAACGGACACTAAAAGGAAAAACGATTTTCGTCGTATTAGTGTTTTCACAATTGCAAAATCCCCACGCCGGCCGCGAAGACTCATGGGAAGCGAGAAAACGCGCGAGAAGAAATTACGGCTGGCAACGCCACCTTGAAATTCCCGCACCAAACGCGTCATAGATTTTGACGGCGTCTGCTATAGCTAAGGCCCTACGCAGTTCATAGTCGCTAAAATTCAAGTGCATTGTTTTCCGAGAGAAGGGGGGGGGGGGGGGGGGCACAGACTTAAAATACGAAGCTTCAGAAAATTTCGACAGGCCAAAATCACCAAACTACGAAAAATACGCTTCGAAATCCGTGTTATCACGCCTGGAGATATTGGCGCGAAATTTAAAAATGAAACCTTGTCCTTAATTTTATCCTTTATTAATGCATCTGCGTTTGTGAAATTAACAACATTAGATTTCTCAGAGTACAATTTATCAATCTAAGCCGATTGATTGTTTCACTTTCGTGTCCATTAAAATTTCAATGCAGAGCGCAATAATCACAAAGTGAAGAGAGCGTTCTGTTGTCTATCCACTCTGTTTCTATTGCGCTCCTTATCGAAACCGGTCTCATCCTGCATATCACTCTTCTTCCAACAATATCTGCTACAAAACGCTCTTGATGATCCCGACTGTATTCCTAGAAAATTAGGTACAGTATACCACTGCCGAACGAACGTTCATCGTACCCAGTATGTCCACTCAATTGTTTCCACGGAGAGCCAGCCCCTTTTTACAAGAAAGTACGGTAGGTTAAAGTATACTTGCTAGCGAAGCATGCGCCAAGCATGCGTAGATATTTGCCACTTAAAACGCCTTGTGGTCTATTCTATGCTCGGGCAAAACCACCTAGATTAGTGGGTCAGGTCGGGCCCCTGTCGGGCCCGATCTGTGGTCGGGCCGGGCCGGGCCGGGTAGGCGAAATTTTTTCTCGGGTTCGGGTCGGGCCCGGGTCTCGCTTTGAGTCGCCGGGCCGGGCTTGGGCGGGTACATTTGAACGAGTTCTGGGCCCGGGCCGGGCCCGGGCCGAGAATCCCGTCCCGTGCAATGCTCTAATCTCAACTGCCGTAACAAGCAGGAACTCGATAAAGTGCAGCAAAAAGTGGCGCGTACGTTGCACACCGAGTTTGCGAATCTCCCTAACAAGGTTCTGCTCGTGCCGGGGAAACACTACGTGCTGATCTCAAACATCGACGGTTTTAGAAAGATTTAGAATAACACCGATCGCTACACAAGAACGACATTGCAGTTTCATTCAGCGGCCGTGCTCGACATTCTACATCTTACCCCCTGTTTTCGTCTCTTCGAGAATGCCTGCCTCGAGAATGCCGTCGCTGCCTGCGATTCGCTCTGTTCGTAAACGAAGATAAGATACACAGCACCACGCCTGGCCTTAGTAGAGCACATTTAACTGGGATTGCCATTACACGCATTAGCGGTAAACTAAACTCTGAGGTAAACTCACTGTCACGAAAATGTTTCGAGAAGAGAACAGCGGTTCACGAAGGATTGAAATTACTTCCTTCCACAGCAGCGATCCAACGAGCAGCTCGTTTTTGCTCACATGGGAAGTTGTGAAACACTACTTACATCATCCATGCCGTCGGTGCTCGGACAGCCGTACGCAGAGCGAAAGGCAGGCATGATGATACTGTGAGACGGAAGTTCGCCGTCAGCTTTTCTTTCAAGCGTAAACCATAAACGTAGAGTGGGTACGTTGGCTATTGAGTATATAGAGGGTGACTGGCGCGGTAAACCTGCACACAGTGACGGTGCGAGCGCCCGGGACGCGTCTTACAGCGTAAACAAACGACCTCCATTCGCGTCTCGTGGGCGCTGCCATCTTGGCTTCAGAAACGAACAAACAAAAGCAAAAGTTACCAGTCTGGTAGCGCTCCATGGGTAGCGCGAATAAGGCCACATGACCGTCAGAGGCCAATAGCGGCCGCAGCGTCTGTCCTGTCAAACCTATAGTCTGGATTCGCCCGCAGCGGCTGAAAGGGAGTGTAATACTTTCTGATCCGACTGGCAGGCGGCGCTGCCGCTGGCTGGTGAGCGCTCAACTCGAGCTCTTGCGCGCTTCCCTGCAGCGCCGAAACTTATTTGAAGTACGCTTGTGGCGCGTTATTTTTACAGCGAGGCTGAAACCCAAATTTGTCTGTCCTACGTGCGCGAAAACTCATACTTCGTATGTGCCACAGAAATTGGGCATTCCCTACTTCCACCACGAGAAAAAAAGCCACCTAAACGTCGCCCAACGTTAGCGGCGTCACCGCAAACGGTGCTCCCATGATATGGTCCAATTTGATTGAACGGTACCTCAGAACTGAGTAATGAAGCAAAATACAGGTGTCAGTTCCCCAAGAACAAACTTATAAATAGTGGCAGTTTGGAAACCTATCTTCAAACATTGCACAAAAGAACAATGGCACAGGTTAAAATCAGGTGCTTATTTAAGTTAGGAATATGCAGCAAAAGGTATAGTTGGGCTAGTTGGTTTGGGTTCATTTTGAAACAGCGCAAAAAACGAAAGAGACAGAAGAAGACTGTACAACACGAGCGCTGACTGAGTGCTTTATTCAAAGTAAACAGAAAAAGAAAGAAAAGAAAAAGAACACAACATGTGCGCAACCTATGGACATCACAAAAAGACTACAGGCTTGCAGCATCATTAGGTATTATCGAAGTAAGTCAATGAAGTCACATTCGAGCAACGCAATGGACGGTGTGCTAACACACGTGCCGCCATTTTGGCAGATAGCGAATGTTTCAGCTATCTCCCCCGAAGTCGCATTCGTGGTACATATTATGCATTATGTTGTGTCATATTCGCATTATATTGCATTATTTATCATGTTAGTGCAGTTATTTATAAGATTCTGCTGGCGAGCTCACCGTTTTGTAAAAGCAGTAAACAAATGTCCAAGTGTTCGCTGTACAATGGCGTTTACTGTGTCCGTGTGATCCAAGAGCGCCGCGCTTCAGACCACAACTTGAAGCACATTTTACGCGCCAATGCATAATCTAGCACGCGAAGGATACATATACTACAATCGTGCATAATTCCCTTCTAATTCTAACTCATGTGTTCAGTAATTAAAACGCATGTGACAGACCACTGGGGCCAAATCGAGAAGAGCCACAAGCTTGTTTTTTTTTAAATATGTGTTCATAATTGCAGTTTGAAGTTCCTAATGATTATAATACACTCTGGGAAGTCAAAAACGCCGTGTGAAAGCTTGTTGCCCATTCAAGAATAACTGAACGTATATGGCATCGATGAGCAGTCACAAAAATTGAATGTTCTAGCCTTGATGGTTGAAAATATGGAAGCGCCAGTTTCTGAACTTGAATGTCACGTATTGGCACTGTGGGACAATGACTTAGAGAGCCGAAGGCATAAAAACAATTTAGTTATATATGGTCTCAATGAGCCAACTGATGAGTCAAACGAGGAACTACTTCAAAGGGTACAAGAAGATATGTTTGTGAAACATTAGGTAGGGAGGCAGATGGCATAAAGATGCCATACTTTAGGGAAAAAAAGAAAACAGCGAAGCAAGTCACATCCTGTCATTTTGAAAATTCTCAACTATCGCGAAAAGGTGTCCATATTGAAATCGGCGCATAAACTAAAAGGCGAATCTTTATCTGAAGATTTTCCAAGCGGCTCTCGCGAAATAAAGCAGAAGTTATGGCACAGCGTGGCAGGAGAGAAAGCAAATGGCGCAAAAGTAAAACTAGTTTATGACAAGGTGAACATCAATAATAAGTATTTTGTTCGGTTGGCATGAAGAGAGAAATGTACGCTTTGGAAACTAAAGCTTGCTGACTGGCCTCTTTACCCCAAAAAGGTAAAGCTGGGTGGAATTCTGAAGACAGAATTGCATGTCGATAAAATTGATTACGTATGTTTACTGCGCATATAATTTCATCGGGAGAACTAAATTAAATGATTGAGGTAATAAATGAGTGAACAAACGCGCAAAAACTGCACAAGAAGGCCTCGGACACCTTTCAAAATGCCGAACTTTTGACAATTTCATTATGTTCAAAGAGAGAAAAGCAAAAGCAAGGTATATCCAGAGACAAGCTGAAAAAGTGTCGTAGCAAAACACCAAGGCATAGGTTGGCAAAAAAGTTGGACCTTGCTCAGACTCACTCAACAAATACATTCTGCTCTGAGGGCTCACTCGGACTAAGACTCAGCAAAATTTTTTCTCAACCGGACTCACTCAGACTCAAACTCACCAACACATTACTCAGTCCGACTCACTGAGACTCAGACTCACGGTATGGCTTGAGTCTGAGTGAGCCTGAGTGCGTCAACTCATGAGTCAGTGAGCGTAAAACTACCTTTTTTCGACCTTGGGGTCAATGCACTTTAAGGCCAATATCTCACATAATCGGTGCTCTTCGATACGCCTTATAATCTTATACCTTCAAATAGGTGTTATTAGTGGTTTCAATCAAGTAAGAACATGTTTATGAAATACGCGACTCACGTACATGAAATACTTTTATCAAGAACTTCCCATGAAAGAGCTTGCGGGGAAAGGTCATGGCACCCTCCACCCCCTCAACTCATGCCTCCAACCAATAAATACTGAGGTGGCGCGTGAACGCTAGTGCGTTGAGATATGTGTGAATAGGCTTGAGTATAAACGTAAGCCGATATAAGGCCCATGGTAATGCTCAAGATCAGTAGATAGGACCATAGGTCGGCAATGAAAGGTGGAGCTCACTCAAGAAATATTTTGAGATAAGGGCTCACTCGGACTCAAACTCACCAATATTTTTCTCAACTGGACTCGCTCGGATTCACTCACCAAAATATTACTCACCCGGACTCACCAAGACTCATGGTCTGAGTAACTCTGAGTCGAAGTGAGTTTGCCAACCTAGGCTCGAAGTCAATGTTTCGACCACTGCATGCGTGTCCATCCTATATCCGGGAAAACACATCATTGGAAACTAAAGCTTGCTGACTGACCTCTTTTCCCCAAAAAGGTAAAGCTGGGTGGAATTCGGAAGACAGAATTGCATGTCGATAAAATTGATTACGTATGTTTACTGCGCATATAATTTCATCGGCAGAACTAAATTAAATGATTGGGGTAATAAATGAGTGAACAAACGCACAAAAACTGCACAAGAAGGCCTCGGACACCTTTCAAAATGCCGAACTTTTGACAATTTCATTATGTTCAAAGAGAGAAAAGCAAAAACAAGGTATATCCGGAGACAAGCTGAAAAAGTGTCGTAGCAAAAAATATGTCTTCTCTGTTAACATTCGTGCTGCATCAAAAATCATGTGGGAACAATTTAGTCAATATGTTTAAGAGGGACTACTGGTCTCACAGAATTCCACCATCTTCGAATACAGCCACCCAGTTAATCAAAAGGAGGAGAACAAGAGGACATACAAGCTGGGAAGCATTTTTACATTCCGAAGCAAAAATCAGGGTCACTCAAAAGGTGGATGAGTGCGCACTACCAAATATCTCGAACATTGTGGATGAGCTTCAACCCATACGCACTTACCACTGACCCCCAAAATTAACTTTGAAGGACAAAAATTACACTGCGTCCCACATATATCTGCCTGGCGAATGGAAAACATAGCATCACCAAGAACACGAAGGCAGTATTAGCCACACTTTAAATCAAACACACACACATGGCACGCACTACCCTCGCAAAAAGGAAGCACAGCCAATATGTAATAAACGCTCACAAGTAATACTGCAATACTGTGTAGCTACATGTTAAAAGAAGTGACAATTCGTTGAGTTGGTGTGGATTCATTTCATGAAACGGCGCCGCGAAATAATATGAAATCATTGAGAACACACGAACACACCGATTCTCAACTGAAATTTTATTCAAATGCATGCGCAGGACATTTGAATCGGCGCATTTGAATAAAATTTTGGTTTAGAGTCGGCATTTGCCTTCTTGCATCCTCAGTCATTTCGTCTGACTTCGCAAAGCCATTTCATAAATCTGGTTTCTTATTACATATTTCTAATTACGTATTTATACAAATACGTATAAATACTTCAATGATCAACGATGCAATGTGCACATATACCTCTCCATCCTTCCTCAATTAGTTTTGGCAGATGACTTATCACTACTGCATATACAGCTCGCTTAATTGTGGCTTAATTTTTTGCAGATGTGAAATTTTCAGATGAGGGCTTTCTGAGCGTGCAACGAATACTGCAGTTTTTTTCTGCTTTTAGTGCTGATTTAAGCCAGGTTTGTGCAATATCAATTAGACTTAACTAATTAACTATAACAGAGTTTGTAGCAACTTATTTTTCGCCGTGCACTAGAACAGTTCGGCTGCACGGAACATAAGCGAAGGCTTAATGTGGATGGTATAAAGTTGTATGCACTAACCAGTTATATAGACTACACTTTTTCACTAAGTTAGGCAATAAGAACGCACGCGGGATCGAAATGGGAGAACGTCTGAAAGTGCAACGGCGCCCGTAAGGGTACAAGAACCGCTTGGGCGCAATTGTTGCATTTGTTGTTTTCATTATGGTTTTCACAAAAAGAAGAAAAAAATTGTGCACCCTGTATTCCTGAACTCTTGCGGCTTGATTGGTTCTGCACTCAATGCATGGCTAGGGTGGCTAGAATGGGGAGGTGTGAAAAGCGACCGCGGAAACCGGTCCCCAAGTTGCACTGATGCTGCAAGGGGCGCTGTACGCAGGGGCGCGTTAGAGTTACTGTATATGCTACCTCTAGGGCGCGTGGCATTGAGCAGACGACATACAGCACAGCTCTGCTAACGTCCGATTAATATGGCTCGTGCTGTATTTTGCGCGCGACACGTTGCAGCGTTAATCGTCTTCTTTTTCCCTCAGCGATTGCACTAATAAAGGGTAGATTTCCTCTCCACATTTGAAGAAACAGGGTTGTATATTTATCAGGGTAGTAGGCCGCATACCGAGTAGCACTGCGCGCGCCAGAGTAATATTGCTTGCGGCATTTCGCGCACGTCACTTTTAGGCACCGAGTTCTTTAAATGCGAAGCATTTCTTAGCGAACTTCTGCGACTTTGAGCGTATCTATCTATCTATCTATCTATCTATCTATCTATCTATCTATCTATCTATCTATCTATCTATCTATCTATCTATCTATCTATCTATCTATCTATCTATCTATCTATCTATCTATCTATCTATCTAGCCGCCTACGACTTTGTGCTCTCCTGGCCGTTTCGTTAATCGGATGCATACCAAAATTGGTGTGTCATAACATGGCCTTATTACGAACATAAATGACAGGTCATATCATGAAAATCATGACACGCTTGTCATGAACAGCATGATTTACATTCCACCGCCTTTGGGCTCCCTGGCCGTTCCGTTAATCGGATGTATACCAAAATTGGTGTGTCATAACATGGCCTTATCACGAACATAAATGACAGGTCATATCATGAAAATCATGACACGCATGTCATGAACAGCATGATTTACATTCCACGGCCTTTCGGCTCTTGCGGCCGTTCCGTTAATTTCATATATACCAAAATTGGTACGGCGTGACAAGAGTTCATGACGAACATAACGACAGGTCCTAACATGCAAATCATGACGCGCATGTCATGTGCAGCATGATTTACATGACATGGTCTCGGGGCGCTCGCGGCCGTTTAAATGAAGGGATACATACGAAAACTGGTATGACGAGACATTTCTGTATGACGAACATAACTGACACGTGGTAACATGAAAATCATGATATGCATGTCATGTACGACATGATTTACATGCCACGCTCATGGCGCACTCGCGGCCGTTTCGCTAGATCGATATACACCAAAATTGGTACTGTGCGATGTGACTTTATGAAGAACATGAATAGCAGGTGGTAGCATGAAAACCATGACATCTATGACATGTATGTCATGATTTACATGCCACGCTCATGGTGCATTCGCGTCCGTTTCGCTTGCGTGATGTACACCAAAATTGGTGTTACGCGACACGACAGTGTGACGAACGTAAGTGAGACGTGGTAACATGAAAATCATGACATGCAAGTCATGTACGACCTGATTTACATGCCACGCTCATGATGCGCTAGCGGCAGTTTCAGTAGATTGATATACACCAAAATTGGTATTGCGCGATGTGACTGTATGAAGAACATGAATGACAGTTGGTAAGGTGAAAACCATGACATGCATGTCATGCATGTCATGGCTTAATTGCCGCGCTCATGATGCATTCGCGGCCTCTTCGCTAGCTCGATGTACACCAAAATTGGTATTGCGCGAAGCGACTGTATGACGAAGGTAAATGAGACGTGGTAACATGAAAATCATGACATGCATGACATGCACGACATGATTTACATGTCATGTTCATGACTCACTCGTGCCGTTTCGCTTGCTTGACATACACCAAAATTGGTATTGCGCGACGCGACTGCATGACGAACGTAAATGAGAGGTGGTAACATGGAAATCATGACATGCAGGTTATGTACGTCATGATTTACATGCCGCGCTCATTGTGCATTCCCGGCCGTTTCGCTAGCTTGGTATACACCAAAATTGGTATTGCGCGACGCCACTGTATGACGAACGTAAATGAAAGGTGGTAACATGATAATCATGACATGCATGAAATGTACGACATGATTTACATGCCATGCTCATGGCGCACTCGTGGCCGTTTCGCTAGATTGATATGCACCAAAATTGGTATTACGCGATGTGACTGTATGAAGAACATGAATAACAGGTGATAACATGAAAACTATGACATGCATGCCATGTATGTCATGACTTACATGCCACGCTCATGGTGCATTCGCGGCCGTTTCGATAGCTTGATATACACCAAAACTGGTATTGCGCAATGAGACTGTATGACGAACATTAGTGACAGGTGGTAACATGAAAAACCATAATATTCATGTCATGTATGGCATGATTTACATGCTCTACTCATGGTGCACTCGCGGCCATTTCGCTCCTTTGATATACGCCATTGGTATTGCGCGATGTGACTGTATGACGAACATAAATGAGAGGTCTTAATATGCGAATCATGTTATGCATGTCATGTACGGTATGATTTACATGCCATTGTCATGGTGCGCTTCCGGCCGTTTTGTTATTTCTTTCCCCCGCTTGCGTCCTGCCGTTTTACCAATTGCCATTATGTATCACTGCAACTTATTCAAGTCATTTTTAGTGCTTATTCACATTGTTAAGGAATGCTTTTTTGATAAAGTGAGCTCTTACTTTTGATGTTCTAAAAATGTACGGACATTCAGAATTGTGGTTCACAAAAAATTACGCTTCTATTCGGTTCTGTTCGAAAGTTATAGTCCTTTTTTCGTGACTACACTGAAATTGAAAATGACATTTGGAAAATTTAATTCTTGTTTTTCTTGAAACTTGATTTTCAGTAGGTTTTTGTTGCGAAAAAGTGCATAGCTATGGAACAGATAAGTATTTTCCTATGAAACTTTCCATGCTTCTTGCTTAGACCTTTACCTGTGTCTGTGCAATGAACTAGGTAGAAATATTGAAATGATGAATAAATTTTGATATTATAATACTTCAACTGAAATGCAACCTTCTGAAACGACATTACTTTTGGGTTTGGGCGATAATGTACCTGATAACAATGATGGCGCAAGGATCCTAGATCATCGCACAGCCTACGTACGCAGCTACAATGCTGCGAAGCCATTTTCTGTTTGTATGTTTGGATTGGTAGTTATTATGACTATTGCCGTGACGGCTGTATTATGGGTAATATAGGTAATTACATTATAATTACCTTCTGCTATTTTTACTCAACACACTTGCAGAGCCCTTTTAAACTGT
This sequence comes from Rhipicephalus sanguineus, assembly GCF_013339695.2. Classification (NCBI taxonomy): domain Eukaryota; kingdom Metazoa; phylum Arthropoda; class Arachnida; order Ixodida; family Ixodidae; genus Rhipicephalus; species Rhipicephalus sanguineus. The sequence continues at coordinate 126,952,419 of NC_051179.1, read as the reverse complement.
TCCCCCAAAGGCAAACACAAAACAATCAATTTTGGGTCAAAATCTAAGATTTCTAAAAAGGTGGCAACATACCTAAAAAATTGCCTGCTCTCGCACTTGTACCTATTACTGTGCACTAGCTACTAGTCAAAACGTCATGTGTACGTTTTGTCGGCAGGTTGAAAGATTTATTAGTTGAAAAGAAAACACATTCGTAGACGAAGCAAGTTTATGTGAACTCTGCAATAAAAAGCTATCTACAGAACACAGGTCTTAGCCCACTTGGCTTTCTTTTCTTTCTTCTCATGGTTAACCCCTTTTTAAAAAATGCGCCCGAGTTAAGGAATAAAAGTGTACAACAGATCAAGTTGTCATGAGCATCAGGTCATACGTCAAGTGAATGCGGCGCCACTGTTCTGCTCAGTGCACACGAATGCATATCTGCACGTTTTACGTTAGAAAAGATTACCATAAAAAGTGTGTTGTATTTCAACGCTAATAAGACAATTAATAGCGCACACCAGTAAAGGTCGCGTGATAGGTACACGTGCACATTCACTTTTTTGCCGCCAAAGGTGCCAAAAATTATTTTGACAGAAGAAATAAAAATATAAATCTGCATTTATTGAGAGAAACAGGGTTCGGTTTAGACAATACAATAGACAATCGTTCTATTAGTGGGGTTATCTCAATTCATGTTCTGAGCGGCTGTCGGTCCCTTTAACACAAAGTATACCATCGATCCACACATTGTTTACTGAGATATTCGGACATAGCACAGTTTTACAAAGGAAATACTTCAACTGAAATGCAACCTTCTGAAACGACATTACTTTTGGGTTTAGGCTATAATGTACCTAATAATAGTGATGGCCCAAGGATCCTAGATCATCGCACAGCCTACGTACACAGCTACAATGCTGCGAAGCCATTTTCTGTTTGTATGTTTGGATTGGTAGTTATTATGACTATTGCCGTGACGGCTGTATTATGGGTAATATTGGTAATTACATTATAATTACCTTCTGCTATTTTTACTCAACACACTTGCAGAGCCCTTTTAAACTGTTCTCCCAAAGGCAAACACAAAACAATCAATTTTGGGTCAAAATCTAAGATTTTTGAAAAGGTGGCAACATACCTAAAAAATTGTCTGCTCTCGAACTTGTACCTATTACTGTGCACTAGCTGCTGGTCAAAACGTCATGTATACGTTTTGTCCGCAGGTTGAAAGATTTACTAGTTGAAAAGAAAACACATTCGTACACGAAGCAAGTTTATGTGAACTCTGCAATAAAAAGCTGTCTATAGAACACAGGTCTTAGCCCACTTGGCTCTCTTTTTTCTTCTCATGGTTATAACCCCATTTAAAAAAAAATGCGCCCGAGTTAACAGATCACGTTGTATGCGCTGTCGTTCACTTCAGTCTACGCAATGCCAACCAGCCCAACGTCGTTCTCTTCTACGTGCCTTGAGCCGAAACACTTCTTGCATTGTGTTGAGTTCTCTGTCAGCTGCCTTTCAGCTCTCGGTATCGCACGACCTTACTTCTAAAGCAACTCTTTTCATGCCAGTACTCGGAACAAGGATGCCTTTTCTGTCGACGACCAGTACCAAGAGTTTCAGCCAGTAACAAATCAACAACGTCCAGTGTTCTTCGTTTTATAGGGAATTATCATCACACCTAAAAAACCCATGACCCTTGAACAATTAGCACCACTTGAACGATGAAAAATACAACGCCGCGTTGGCGAGTGCTAGGCTTTCCTCCGGTAATCTGCAACGGCGGCGGCCGTACCGTGCATGGATGGATGGATGGATGCTATGAGCGTCCCCTTTACAATGGGTCGGTGACAAGTGTGCCACCAGGCTCCACAAATAAAAAACGTTTTCGTTTTTTTTTTTTTTCATGCTGGTCTAATGCCGCTACTTCCATCAAATCTACCTTACTACAGAAAAAAAAAACGTAAATTCACAGCCCAGTTCTCTGCCCTTTACGGCAGAATGTCCTTATTTTTCCCACTACTTATTTTTCTCCTTTCTAATTTTCTGCCACCAATACTCTAACCGTCTCTTACTTCTATCGCAGGCGTGTTCAGCTTTCCATTGTTGTCCCTAAAACCCAAGGCTTCAGGTAGGCTCGTGCCCAAACGTACACCTGGGTGGATATCTCCACATTCAATCAGAACATGCTCCGCCGTTTCCTTATCTTCCCCACAGCATGTGCATTGTTCTTCTTCTTTACTGAATCTCGCTTTATAACTATGCGTTCTAAGGCAACCCAATCTCGCTTCAAACAGTAAAGCGCTTCCCCATCTGCGGGCTGCCACGCCACCTGCCGACTGTATCACAAACGCTTTCCTCCCGGCCGGCGCGCTCAGGACACTAGGTAATGTAAATCTTTCTAGCCATATGCAGGGGAAACAACTTAACGGAACTCGCTGCAGACGACAAATATCTCGACTGCCGTAACAAGCTGGAACTCGATAAAGCGCAGCAAAAAGCAGCGCGCAAGTTGCACACCGAGTTTGTGAATCTCCCTACCAAGATTCTACTCGTGCCGGGGAAACCCTACACGCTCACCTCAAACATTGACAGTATCAACTGTTTGGTAAACGGAGCAGTGGGAACTCTACAAACAGCAATCGCTAGGTACCCGCGATACCCACTTCCTCGGATTTCACAGTAGTGGAGCGGCATTGAGCGCAGGTTATAGAACTGCACCAATTGCAATTTTTACAGCGAAAGCTGTTATGAGATCATTTCTCCGGCCGTTTTTGGCGCCGTAGTTGTCCGCCGCCGCCGCCGCCGCCGCCGCCGGTGTCCGTAACCAGTATCGCTCGAAATAAGAAAAAAAACTAAATAAGAAAAAAATTCCAGGATGGAACGAGGTTCGAACCTGGGCCCTCTGCGTGGGAGCCCAGTATTCAACCTCTGGGCCATGCCGGTGCTTGAAACTGCTTTGCAAAAAGGTCCTATACAGGCTTCATGTCGGGAAGGAACCACATTAGCATATGCAATATAGCGTGGTAGAAGATTAAAATAAGCACCAAGCGTCGCACAACGCGAATTCTGTAACCAGGCGTCAAACAATTGCGAATTGCGCAACGAGTAGGTTGTTGAATGCTTCTGACCCATTACAAAAGGGCTCTGCCATAATTCTTCATCGTCATCAGGCGCAGAATCAACAAAGTGCGCATAATCCCTTACATGCGTTTAGCATGTACCAACGCTCTCTGTAGAATGACGAAAAATGGCACAGTGCCTGATGCCCTACTTCTAAAAAATTACAATTATTTATAGCGTAGTGGGTTCCTCGCAAGTGCACTTGTATTGGTTGCCAAGGAAGCCCATAAGCGCATGATCCACTTCCTCGGGGTCTCAGTAAGATTGCAATGATTTATAGCGTAGTGGGTTCCTCGCAAGTGCACTTGTATTGGTTGCCAAGGAAGCCCATAAGCGCATGATCCATTTCCTCGGGGTCTCAGTAAAGTTCTTCTCCCCCCCCCCCCCGTCTCTCTTCCACATCAACGTATACAGCATGACGGGAGAGGGAAATAGCGACCGGGCGTCACCCAATGTAAATTACATAACTGGTGGGCCGTTTAAAGATTCCAACCCATTACAAAGGGCTGAGCCATAATTCTTCATCGTCATCAGTCGTCACGTCAACAAAGTGCACATAATGCCTTACAGACGTGTAGCTGGTGCCTCGCTTCTCCATAGAATGACGAATAATGGCTTAGTGGGTGCTTCCCAACTTCACAAAAATTTTGATTTGTGGCGTAGTGGGTACCTTTCTAGTGTACTTGTATTGTAGCCCCAAGAGAGCTTAACGGGCTCTAGAAACGCCGCTCTTCCAGCTTTCGCTGTGACTGTGCTGCGGTTTCAGCGCAGGCCTGGCGTTTTTTTTTTACGTGTGGCATATTAAGCTCCAACGTTGGACACCTTGCCTCACGTTCTCATTTCTTCGAGAATGCTGCTCTCGGAGCTTGCCATTCACTCCGTTCGTGAGCAAAGATCGGAATTTCCATCACATGCATTAGCGATAAACTCTGAGGTGGTACTGTCACGAAAATGTTTGGAGCAGAGAACAGTGGTTCTCGAAGGCTTGAAATTACTTCCTTTTACATCAGCAATCAACTTAAGTCGTTTTTTCTCACGCGGGAAGTGTAGGTCTGGATCCCATGAGTTACCTCCCGATAATGTTCAGTTGTCAGTAGTCTCACGTGGGAAGTTGTGAAACACTACTTACATCGTCTTGGCTGCCGGTGCTCGTACAGCCGTACGCAGAGCAAAAGGCAGGCATGGTGACACAATCGGTCCAAGTTCCGTCCGCCAGCTCTTCTTTGAAGCGTAAACCATAAACACAGGGTGGGTACGCTGGTTATTTAGGATAAGAAGGGCGACTGACGCTGAAAACCTACACACGGTGACGGTGCGAGCGCCCGGGACACGTCTTTTTTTACGGTGGCACAGCGTAAACAAACTAGAGCACTGCACGGGCCCGGGCCGGCCCGAAAGCCCGAGCCCGGCCCGGCCCGCGGGCCGGGCCGGGTAAGGGGTTGGTGGATCGGGCCCGGGCCGGGCTCGGGCCCGTGATCTTCGGGCTCGGGCCTGAGCCAGGCCCGTATTAGGCCCGGGTCTCATACGTATATGTATAATTGCGTGTGCACGTTGTGTGGCTTTGTTTTTGTTGTTTTGTGGGGTTTAACTTCCCGAAGCGACCCAGGCTATATGAGACGCCGTCGTTGAGGGCTCCGGGTAATTTAACCACCTGGAGTGCATTGGCGTGCACAGAAATTGCACAGTACAAGACGTCTACAATTTTGCTCCAACGGTATGCTACACGGGATTTCAAGACACGCCTAATATAAGTTTCCGCCATTATATATAGTGAGTGAAAGACGTTCTTGGGTACCGTGTAAGGAAAGCAACGGTAAACTGCCTAGATTAGTGTATATAAGATGTGCGCGTTTGTATCTAGGGAAATATTTCGAGTATGCAGCTACGCTCACATGCCCGTAGACTGGCCAACGCGACTTGTGAGTCATTAATATCTCAGGAGCTGTTTTTCGTGCACTTTAAGTGCAAGATGCACAGCGACTCTTATCACAGGGCGAACGCCGTTGTTGATTTTCTCATTACTAGTGGTGAGGCGCCAGACCATACAGACACTCGTTTCCCTAACGTTGCGTTTCCCCGAGTGTGGCTCACAACTGGAGTGATGAGGCTAGAGAAGCGATCCGGGATTCTGGGAATACCCAACACACAGACTGATTAGTTTTATTTAAACCACCCTTTATTCAACGCACCGTTACTGTACACACATCTGACACGAGGACGGTGGCTCGCTCGTTAACGGGTGTGCCTCGCTTTGACAGATCTATGGCACTACGGTGGCGGTGACTCCCCATGTAACACAAAACTTCTAAAAGACGTCTCGAAACGGCTGCGGACGGCTATAGACGTCTTGGTTTAAGAGAAGATCAAGAATAGACATTTTTGCAAAATAAAGCACTCGCCTCTCAAATATGCCTGCGTACTGTTTATTACCGTTTTCAACAGCTACGACATAGCCAGAGTGTATTCTGCCAAAGAAGTCCACAACGTCTACTTTGAGACATTTTTAGACATTGTGGGGGAAAGTGCGCGCGCAACGACTATCTAAATGATTCTTCAAATGTTTTGTCCACGAGCGCAAAGACGCCAAAACGGCATGTCTAAAGAGCGGTGAATGCATGTTGCTTTAGTGAAAGAAGAGACGCAGAAAACAAAGCCCTCAAAATAATTGGTTTCGCTCCGCAACGCGGGTTTCTATCAGCAGGCGGCTAAGGCCGCGCAACGCTCGCGCAACAGAGAACGACAACAGAAGCAAACGCAGGCAAGCCAGGCAAGCATGCTACTGATGCTACGCAGTCGGAGGCTCGGAGGCTCGAAGCGGGTGTTGTCGAAGCGCGCATGTCAGCGCATGCTCCTAGTGGAGATCAGTGGTTTACCCCTGCATTCAAGAACATCTTTTCACTCGGCGCTCCACCCTGACTCAATGTCTATGGCAGATACACCTAGTGGCAAGAATGTTCACTAAATATTGAGCAATAGGCGGGATCACTTTGTGAAAACCGTTGTGTATTTTCTGTTGAATGGTGACGCTGTGCTCAGCTTGATCAAGTAAATGGTGAGGCTTGTTTCAGGATACTTGTTCCTTCCTCCCCCTTTCCCCTCTTCCTCCACTAGTTCGCGCCAGCCGCCAGGCGCCAGTTCGCAGCGGCTCGGCTCTATCGGCAGCAGAGCTAGGCGACGGCCGGCGGTCATTTGCGTTTTGTGTAGCGTTGTCAGCTTTTGTTTGTGAACGGATGAACGGATTACGGGCTGTTTGGCATCAAGTAACGGTGATCATACTGTCTGTCGCATATTTTCCATCAGTGTTTGGTGAAACAAGCTTTACTATGCTTTTTGCGACGGTACGTTCGTTTCAAGAAGCGATTGTTCTGCTCACAGCCTTCGTTGCAGCCAGACAAACAGCTAAGAACGTGTGCACGTTCGGATAGAGTGCTTTTTTCGGTAAGTGCACCTGACTTTTCGTCGTTTTTACTGATAGGTTTTAGAATTGTGATTAAAATGTGAACAGTTCTTTGCTAGGTTGAACCGCGTGGTCGAACTCGAAACTATACGCGCCGGTGCGAATCGTAAGCCAGACTGACTCGCCCTATTTTGAGTAATTATGTTTTGCGCGTTACAGCTCGTGGCTCCACGCACGCACGCTAGTGACAGGCCGACATAGTTTAAGCAAGCATGCTTACAACTATGCCGGCCTGTCGCTGACAAAGTGCAAAGCTTCTACCGTATAGGCCTGACTGGCTGCCCAGGCGGCGCTGCGAAAACGGTGCTAAAAAGCGCCCCCTACGATAAGTTCTTTGGTTTCGAGTAGTCAGACTGGCGGCCGCATGCAGCACTAAGATCAGATGCGCAATGGAGCCGCCGCTGTCGGTTGTGCTGCGCTTTAGATCTCGGCCAATTTCTGGCGTGGCTGAGTTCTTCAGGCCAAGCAATCTGCGTAAACGCAGGAAGCTCGTCAACGTCAAGTATGTTTACGACGTGCAGGAGATTGAAGGAACCATTTCGGCGCGCTGCAACTCGCAAGTGCAGCGAATCTCATACGACGTTGAACTCGAGTTAAGTTTTACGAGGCATGCTCGCGCGATTAACGACAGTGCATAAACGAAAAGATTGCTGTTAAGAAAGCCGAAATGATTTGCATTACACGACGAAACGGAATCAAGAAAGGTTCAGTGACGAAGGCTAGCCGTCGGCGGCCCGAATGAGCGCATTCGCGCCGTGTGCCGTTTTCTGCCGCATTCAGTCGCAAACACACTTTTTCCCCATGCACGGTCGTAATTTTCAACATTTGCTTCTAGGGAAGTCGTCAAATTCTGTCAGCGTGCGGTGGCGGTCGAGAAGCGACGGCGCGCAATGTTTACAGCCGGCCGCTGGAAGCAGCCGGCTGTAAGCTGCCGGAAAAATCGTAGGCACATGGCATCGTTTTTCTCGTTTCCCACGAAATGCCGGCTGCATATCCTCGTGATCGCCGTCGGCAGCCACGGCGTGCTGTCTGGACTGCACACAGGGAATATATATATATATATAAACGCGTGCACGCGCGTACGAAAAGTAATCGGCACGTTACGTTGCAAACCACGTTTTGCTCGCGTACTCCACGCGTCGGACGGCACGTATCCAGCGGTTCCGTCGCTCCACTTCGTACGGCTTTCAGGGGAAGCAGTAAAACCGCACATTAGTATCCTTACCCCCATGTTCGAGGCAATTAACCACGCAACAATAACGGCGGCGACCGCGCTTCGGGACCGCGCGCTGCTCAGAGCCGTCGCCCGGACCACCTGCTTTCGGCACGGTTTGTCGAAGCAGGGATCGCTTGTCAAGCATGTCAGACTCTGCAGGCATAGCGGACAAGTTCCTGCGTACGTTTTAAGCACTTTTTGAGCCTGAAAACTAGGCGCAAAATTAAGTAAAACGCTCAAAGCAACTGAGAACTGCGTAACTCACCGTTCGGCGTCCATTTTTGACTACCCAAGCAACTTCGGCGCACGCCACCAGGCTCCGCCACAGTACTCAAAACTCCAGCGCGTCAGCCCTATAGGCGCCTCGCCTGTAGGTGTGGTTATGATTGATTGTCGTTTCTTTATACATGACATCATTTTATCATATCTGTAATTGGAAATGTTTCTTTAGAGTGACTTGATGATCTGTTATTTGTTGTAAATCCTGCGTAGCTTACTTGCCTTCTCTGTATGCAGCTTTTCTTCACTGCTGTTTGTGCAAGATATTGGGCCTGAGACCACGCCAGCTAATGCGGAAGCCAGTGCAGTTTCTTTGACGAGACTTGGAGTGCATTCATGCAGAATTTTATTAGGGGCGTAGCTACTCTTAGTCTAACCTTGTCACGTCTCCGTTGTCCGGCGTATCTCCCGGCAGCCGGCAGTAAACGGCAGTATCTGTCCGGTGGTGGTGGTGGTGTGCGGCGTGACCACCCTTACTGCGCATGCGCATACCCTCTCCACACACCTTCTCTCCACTCCCCCTCTCCCATAACCAGTCTTAAAAGCGGAGGGGGCGTGCACACATGAAGGCTCCCTAAAGACAATGCGCTGCGACAGTACGTGATATGTATCGCCCTCTCCCCTCCTACGCTTCCCCCTCTTTCTCCTCTCCTACGCCCCCCCCCCTATCTTGCCTCGCGGCGCCAACGCAGGCAGCGTCGCGAGGCAGCGTCGCGGCAGCGTCTTGATTGAAAAAAATTGCAGTGGCTTAGCTCGGTTATGCCAGGATATACGTAGCGTTAGCAAAGGTTCAGCTGATTATTCTGAGCTTTCCAGATTGTCTAGGATTAGCTTGATTGTCATGCTTACTGCTGCTTCAATGACACACATTCGGCCACATCGTTCAGAACCGGTAAACCTGGCGGCATGGCCGGGTAACGATACCCATTGGTAACGCTAAAGAGCGGAACGTTCCGCTTAACGAGAAAGTTCTTGCACGTTGTACAAACCCGCGCCACGGTTTCACCCCACTCAGGCGCCGCCACTAAACTCAACGTTTCACGCATGGCACTACTTAGCGGCGTCAAATCTTTCATGTGCCATAGTCTTTCAAACACGTCGCATACGTATCCAAACGGAGTGTTTGCGAAGTCCGTCTCGAAGGTCCGAGTCGCACTGGCGCTTTCGCTAAGTTTCACAGTATAGGCAGTCGATCGGCGAGCCTTGACGTCATCGACGGCGTCTTGTTGTTGCTGCTGCAGAGATGGTTGGGCACGTCGCTCAGCATCCTGGCGACGCCGCTTTGCTGGACGTTCCTCCCTTTCCTCCAGTGTCTCCGCAGCACGTTTAGCCTTCCTCTGTTCATTCTTCGTACACTGAACCGCTAATTGCCAGGCAACTACTTCGGGATCCGATGACATAAGCTTCTCGGCTCTTCTGCGCCGTTGAGCAGCATTTGCGATCTCTTTCTCCATGGCGTTATCCACCTGCAAACGCCAGTCAGAGACATAAGCTATCAAGCGGCACCAGCGAATTGTCAGACGGCGACTGCACAGCGAAGGCGAACAGCTGCGCGCCGCCATGGCTACGACGTCACCCCTCTCGAATGCGCAGAGCAGCAGCGGCGAGTCGCGCTCGTCGGCGCCAGTCTGTCTGCCCGGCCGACGCCGCTCCTCTCGCTCTCCGCCACCAGCAGCGGCGGTGGCTGAGAGCGCGTGAGATGCCGGCTCCGCACTCACCCTCGCGCATGCGCAGCACGGCTCATGATGACCCACGCGAAACCAGCTGAGGCTAGGCAAGTGTAGCTAACGCTACAAAAACCGACCGCTCGCGCTGCACAACCGTTCACTGACCACCCCGTATATATATAGGCACTGGATTTTGACCTCCAAGGTAGTGCGTGTGTGCGATTTCTCCTGTGCGTGATTAAACAATGAAAATTCACAGCGTACATGTAAAATTAAAGTGAGCTGCAAGTCGTCATAACTCCCATCGAACCTTTAGTATAAGCGCACCCGATCTCACGTCGGTGATGATGTACTGGGCAGAATTCACGGAAGATTCACGGTTTACCGATGAACCTCCGCAGCTTCGCCCACTCATCGTCATTCACTCCGTGGATATGCTGTGGTTTTTTTACGTTGCTGCCGTGCCACTCAGCTTCACCTTGTGCGGTCACCTTCCGACGTGTTTTGTGCCACATTTGGTTGTGCTTTATTCATTAAAGGGGCCCTGCAACACTTTTTGAGCGTGCTCGAAAAGCGCTGCCGATCGGTAGTCGAGGCTCCCGAGAACACGCGAGCCAAATATTATAGCGATGCGCACGGCCTGGAATTTACAATAAATTCTCAAAGTCAGCTGAAAATCGCTCCCTCTTCTCTCGACAAATGATGTATTAGTCCGCAAAATATGACGCGATTGTCGGCAGTTCCACCATTGGCTGATGTTATAATCACGATAACACCCTCATTATTACTTTCGTTGTTAATTTTGAGTTCAATAAGTAGATAATATGTATGTTTATATTCTGTTATCGCGTTAAAAACACCGAACATTAATATCAGCACTTCCGGTCTCACCGACAGCTCGTCTGCTCGTAGTTGCGTGGTTCCGTTTTCTTCGCCATGCGCAGTGCCGAAAACGTGAATATTTCTGTGCTTTTGACCATCGCCGGTTGCCGTTGAGAGTGGCAGCCGTTCGAGTGTTGCCTCGTCAGCTGGGAACTGCATCGTCGGCACGTTCTCACGACCGACCGAGGCAGGGGCGCAGCATGTCTCCGATAACAATGTTGGCGTACGGTAATGGCGGCGCTTCGGGGTCGTCTGCCAGTGCCGTCTTACGAGGCGGTGTATCGGAGTATGGGCCGAAACCGATCTCAGCTGTCATTCGTTCCAAACGAGCGCGCAGGTTTGCTTCCATGGTTGGCAGAGCGATGAAAACACTACGGCGTTCGAGGTGCACACCCAACGTTACCAAACCGACGCGCAGTTTTCAAGCACGCGCGATACACAGTGCGATCGGCTCCGCTCGACGAGAACGACGCAAGCCGACCGGAAGTGGCGGCACAGACCACGTGGTTGCGCCCAGACGTCAGAGAGAAAAAAAATGAAGAAAAAAATTCCGCCGGCGCTCTTGGGCGGAGCCTCGCTCCTCTGCGCTCCCTCCCTCGACTCGCTGCCTAGCTTTCCGCGCGCTCGCGGCGTTGAGTGGAGGCGAAAGCTGCGGAACGTGATTTCTCTAATTTGGTAACACCACTTAGACTTGACGGATTCGAAAAATTTTTGCGGCATATGACTCGTGAAGAGTCATACGTCAATAATGAGACTATTCCAATATAACTCAGAAAGGTGTTGCAGGGCCCCTTTAATAAAGCCGATTTGACAACATCATGGGATAATTTATTGTTGCTGAGAAGCGCGATTATTTATTTGCGCGCCATCCGCTAAAGTCATTTATGTAGTACAGTATACGTGTTCATCCATGACTGTATGACGAACGTCAATGACAAGTCATAACATGAAAATCATGACACGCATGTCATGTACAGCATGGTTTACATGCCATGCTCATGGTGCGCTGGCGGCCGTTTCGCTAGCTTGATATACACCAAAATTGGTATCTTGCGACGTGACTGTGTGACGAACATAAACAACACGAGTTAACATGAAAATCATCACACGCATGTCATGTACAGCATGACTTACGTGCCACGCTCATGGTGCGCTGGCGGCCGTTTCGCTAGCTTGATCTACCCCGAAATTGGTATTGCGTGACGTGACTGTGTGACGAACATAAATAACACACGAGTTAACATGAAAATCATGACACGCATGTCATGTACAGCATGACTTACGTGCCACGCTCATGGTGCGCTGGCGGCCGTTTCGCTAGCTTGATCTACCCCGAAATTGGTATCTTGCGACGTGACTGTGTGACGAACATAAATAACACGAGTTAACACGAAAATCATGACACGCATGTCATGTACAGCATGACTTACGTGCCACGCTCATGGGGCGCTGGCGGCCGTTTCGCTAGCTTGATCTACGCCGAAATTGGTATTGCGTGACGTGACTGTGTGACGAACATAAAAACACGAGTTAACATGAAAATCATGACACGCATGTCATGTACAGCATGACTTACGTGCCACGCTCATGGTGCGCTGGCGGCCGTTTCGCTAGCTTGATCTACCCCGAAATTGGTATCTTGCGACGTGACTGTGTGACGAACATAAATAACACGAGTTAACACGAAAATCATGACACGCATGTCATGTACAGCATGACTTACGTGCCACGCTCATGGGGCGCTGGCGGCCGTTTCGCTAGCTTGATCTACGCCGAAATTGGTATTGCGTGACGTGACTGTGTGACGAACATAAAAACACGAGTTAACATGAAAATCATGACACACATGTCATGTACAGCATGACTTACGTGCCACGCTCATGGTGCGCTGGCGGCCGTTTCGCTAGCTTTATATACACCAAAATTGGTATCTTGCGACGTGACTGTGTGGCGAACATAAATAACACGAGTTAACACGGAAATCATGACACGCATCTCATGTACAGCATGACTTACGTGCCACGCTCATGGTGCGCTGGCGGCCGTTTCGCTAGCTTGATCTACGCCGAAGTTGGTATTGCGCGACGTTAGTGTGAGACGAACATAAATAATAGGAGTTAGCATGAAAACCATGACACGCATTTTCCTCACTGACATACAAGACGATGTACGCAGCTCTTTGCTGGCTGCTAGGAGAAGAGAAAGAGGGGGAAGCGTAGGAGAGGAGAGGGCGATACATATCACGTACTGTCGCAGCGCATTGTCTTGAGGGAGCCTTCATGTGGGCACGCCCCCTCCGTTTTTAAGACTGGTTATGGGAGTGGGGGAGGGGAGAGGGGAAGTGGGGAGGGGTATGGGAGAGGGGAAGGGGAGAGGGTGAGTGGAGAGGGAAAGGGGAGAGGGGGAGAGGACATGGGGAATGGTGAGGGGAGTGGAGAGGTGTGTAGAGAGGGTATGCGCATGCGCAGTAAGGGTGGTCACGCCGCACACCACCACCACCACCACCGGACAGATACTGCCGTTTACTGCCGGCTGCCGGGAGATACGCCGGACAACGGAGACGTGACAAGGTTAGACTAAGAGGAGCTAAGCCCCTAAAATGAGATTGCGTGGTTAACACGGCGTGCGTACATGAAAGAGTCAGCTATGACTCCAATTATATTTTATATTGCCCTGCAATCATTTCGCAAGAGTGTTACGCGCGTAATTCACCGAAAGTATACACAGTACCAGTGAAAGTCGTGAGACTCAAAGAAGTTCCTAAAACAATCTCTAGAAAATATATTGTGTGCGGCAGGTATCTTCACAATAGCCGAAGGTTGGACAGTGCCTCCTTTATGCTCAAGGCATAACTAGCCGAAACGGGCCGGGCCGGGCCCAAACCTTTCGGGCCCGGGCCGGGTACGGGCCACATTTAAGAACACCGGGCCTGGCTCGGGCGGGCCGGAGCATGGTGTTTTCGGGCCGGGCCGGGCCCGGGCCGGAAAAATCGGCCCGTGCAGTGCTCTAAAACAAACTACCCCATTTGCGTCTCGTGGGCGCTGCCATCTTGGCTTCAAAAACGAACAAACAAAAACCAAAGCTCCCAGCAGCGCGCATAAGGGCGCGTGACCACCAGCAGCCAATAGCGGCCGCATCGTCGTCCTCCCCCTATTGAAAAATTCCATATGTACGGAGTCCGCAGATACGGACTTATTGGAATATGGAATGCCATATCACCGTATCATACGGATATCCGTATCTTACGGATTTCCGTATCTTACGGATTTCCGTATGATACGGTGATATGGCATTCCATATTCCAATAAGTCCGTATCTGCGGACTCCGTACATATGGATATTTTCAATAGGGAAGGACCACGGATATCTGTATCATACGGAAATCCGTAAGATACGGATATTGATCATCCGTATCATACGGAGATGCGGCACTGAAATATTTGGTCCTGCATCGCGCAGAAAAATCGATGGATATCCTAATATAACTGAAATGTAGGCATATACACGCAGCACAGTAGTGTGGATATTGGTAGTAGAGTCGCCGACAATGTGCCTTGATTCATGGCTATAGACCTGCTCAGCTAATTAATTACCACAATAAAGTTCGTGATACATATTTTGACACGTTTGAATTGTAATTTTGTTCGGTGTTGTTGCATGTTCTCTTGAAATATAGTCTGTAGAACCAGATGAAACCATGTTTATGAAGTAATTAATTGGATGCAGAATGCCTTACTTTCAGACATCATAAAAGAAGCCTCAATCAAAAAGCCAGTTACTGATATGTGTTACTGGCACAGATTGTGACTAAGTAATATGGATCTGCAAAAAGGTGCACACAACAGTTGATGGTTGTACATGCAGATGAACCACCAACGATTTATTCATTCGGCCTTCTGATGACTTTCAGCTTGCCCACCAGGTATCGGCAGACGCTCCCTTGGAAGAACTCGTTTCCCACCTGCTCCTCTGGTGGAAAGCATCTGAAATAGGCCAGAAGCGAATGCTGTGTGAGCAGAAATTTTCGCACTGAGTACAAAAACTGAAACGTATTACCAACGGGAAAGTTAGTCGGAAAGACATTGCAAGGAAAAAATGCCTGGTCTACCTCATCGCGGTTCTCAAAAATGTAGACAGGTTTTCCTTAAGACTCATAAAGCAATGGTAGCAGACCTAGTAGATGTCGCGAATATTCTCGGCCTGTGGCAGTAGCTTCCGCAGGTAGGCAACAAAAATAGCAACAACAAAAAAAAAACTCGCGCAGCGAAAATGTTTTTCTCAGCAATCTTCTTTTTGTGAGTGCATAAATAATCGGCACAGAATACCCAGGGGTGGCGCGCATCTAGTGTAGTGAACAGCTAGACCAAGCCAAAACATTTATACTGAACAGCGTCGCACACATTCCTTCACTTTTGCGCTGCTGTCATGAATGAGTTTCCAGAACTGCTCATGCTTTCACGCGTGTTCTATGACCCAAGGACGTCTAAAGGCTTTGTACAGTGATAATCAATGTGTGCGCCACACTTGTTGAAATTAAGAATAATGTCCATCTGGCGCCACCAGTGACCTCTGCTGTTTTCGATGTGCGAAAGCACTTAAGCAAATGCCGACAAAACATCATAAATTGGGCAGATTTGGCCACTTATGGCTTAATGATGCCGCACTGCACGTTTTCTGGCAGATGAAACGCTGAGGTAAAGGTCGAAATGATACAGGAAGACGTTGTTTGTGACGCCAAAAACATGTGATAGCAGGAAGCGAAATAAACGGTTCGGAAATCGCTAAGATAACTTTTTGCAAATGTTATTTAGGCATAGTGTGTGTCGAATGGGGAAGATGGTTAGAGCGTTCAATGCATGTAATGGAAGGGAAAGAAGCAGGCAGTGAGAAAGCACCTCCATGACAGCACGCTGGCCAGTCGCTACATACAGATGCTTTGTTTGGTGTGCAAGGCAAGCTATGGCAAAGTCACCTAAATCATGTGCTCGCGTTGTCTCACGTGCTCTTGATTAGCGAATAATGGCGGGATAAGTTGAGGTTGTAGGCTGCAAACTGCGTACGCATTAGCCCTTTAGAGAGCGGAAGCAGCCCACCTTCGCACACGCTCGATAAATAAAATCTAAGAATACATTTTTTTTGAAGACAGGCCACCAGAGTGAAGCTTTTCTGCAGCAAAATAATTAAAACTGTTGATTTACGCACAATGCAAGCTGATAACAACCATCAATGGCACTGAAGTGACACAGCAAGGGTCATTTCTCTCGTGAACAAAGCAAATGAGGACATATGATATTGAAACCGTGCTTTGACTGACATAAGCGCTCTTCGATAAAAAATTTGTCAAAATTGAGACGGGAGTTTTTTTTTTAATTTTATTATTTGAAAATGAGCTTTTTAGAAAAAACTCGCTTCTTTAATTATTTTTTATTCTTTTGTACTGCCTGTAGCAAAATGATATTTCGCAGAAATGTTGCAAAGGCTTTTTTCCATATTTGGCACTGTTTTGAAGTTTCTGCATGAAAGAGGAAACGCGCCTAGGCACATCAAACTTAGCAAACTTTTTTCATTCGGGCTGTGTTTGCCATTTTTTCCTTTTTGAGCACAGCATAAAGAAAGCATGAATGTAATTCACAGCAATGCGTATTAAAACCTGCAGAAAAATATTTCAACACATTTATCATCATCATCATCATCAGCCTGTCTACGCCCACTGCAGGGCAGAGGCCTCTCCCATGTTCCGCCAATCAACCCGGTCCTGTGCTTTCTGCTGCCACGTAATACCTGCAAACTTCTTAATCTCATCTACCCACCTAATTTTCTGTCTCCCCCTCACGCGTTTGCCATCTCTTGGAATCCAGTCAGTTACCCTTAATGACCACCGGTTATCCTGCCGACGTGCTACGTGCCCGGCCCATATCCATTTCTTCTTCTTGATTTCAACTATGATGTCCTTAACCCCCGTTTGTTCCCTGACCCACTCTGCTCTCTTCCTGTCTCTTAAGGTTACACCTATCATTTTCCTTTCCATCGCTCGCTGCGTCGTCCTCAATTTAAGTTGAACCCTCTTTGCAAGTCTCCAGGTTTCTGCTCCGTAGGTAAGTACCGGTAAGATGCAGCTGTTATATACCTTCCTCTTGAGGGATAGTGGTAGATTACCATTCATGATTTGATAATGCTTGCCGAATGAGCCCCAACCCATCTTTATTCTTCTAGTTATTTCACTCTCATGGTTCGGCTCCGCGGTTACTACCTGTCCTAAGTAGACGTACTCCTTTACAACTTCCAGTGTCTCGCCACCTATCGCAAAGCGATGTTCTCTGCCAAGATTGTTCCACATTACTTTAGTTTTATGCATATTAATTTTCAGACCTACTCTTCAGATCTACATTGGGAGACACGATCTCTCCAATGTTATTCACCGCGTGTTTACAGGAGGTTTTCAGAGCCCTAGATTGGGAAGAGTTAGGGATAAGAGTTAATGGAGAGTATCTCAGTAACCTACGATTCGCTGACGACATTGCATTGATGAGTAACGCGGGAGACGAATTGCAGCTCATGATTACTGAACTGGATACGGAAAGTAGAAGAGTAGGTCTGAAAATTAATATGCAACACATTTATAGTTTGCGCTAAACTCGGCCATGAAGTCTGGAAATATTGCGATGAGCAAAAACAGGACGCCTGCGCCGCCATCTTCAGGTACTTTTTTGTCGCGCTGGGAGTGTTTCTTGGAAATAAACTTTTTGGTTCCTTGCACTTTGAAAGTGCCCACATAACATATAAAAAAACCCAGACAAAACAAACAAAAATATCGACCAGACATGCATGTTCGACCTCTTGTGGAATCACCCTGAATAGTCTTTAGTTAGAATCACAGCACATAGAAACCATGCCAGGAAACCTTAGTAAGTCCAAGGGAACGCTTCCAACTGTTTTATTTTCCGCACATCATCAAAATATGCATATTTTCAGAAATATGCATGCAGGCAGGGCGCAGCGCATGCAGACTATCACACAGCACTATCAAAAAAAGCTATAGCACAGTGCTATAAAAAATAAGCATTCACTCTTGTACAAAAAGACTGAAGGAACAATGATGCATCCATCTCCTTCTGTACGTGATACACTTCAAGCTCTTCAGATGTCAATGTTTCTCTGCTTTCTACCCATGCGTTTCTCCAAACAGCAGTGCACAGCCACATGAAGCATAATGGAATGGCACGTGTGAACCCATACCATTCTTAATCGACAATACATGCTCCCTCAGGCAATCATTAATGCAGCAGCCGATTCGGCCAATATATGACTTGCCAACGCTCAATGAAATTTCACAAACAACACCCACCCTGCAACACAGAACTGGTCAGCAATCATTTGCAGTTTTTAGACATGAACCTGTTACTAAATGCTATACATTCGTGCTAATGTATAGCTCCTGTGCCCATAAGGACCTTCTGCCTTATGAATATGCTCACTCAAAAACTATGAAAAGAGCTATGCGAAACTGTGTCTCCGGTCAGCGTTATTGAAGTCGTGCGAGCACACTATGGACAACAGTTCCCAGTTACAGATTTCAAGGCTGGTAGCGCCGGCTTCCTTCGGTGGTCTTGACCAGTGTGTTCGAATCTTTGCTACAGAAGTTGAAAAGATGAAACAGGCAGTCCGAGGCCGTGCAGAAAGAGAGCACTGGTTCTCCTTTACGTGCACAAGATTGCCCACAATTCCAACAAAAATTGCATACAGGCATGATGTTCCAGTTGCTTTCTCGGCACCCAACAAGCTGTCGAAGCTATGTGCCCTTATCTTTTCACAAAAAGTCAAGCTTTTGTGCAAAAAGAAGCCCACCAGGCCAGTTCTGCGTTGCATGGTGGGTGTCGTTTACGAAATGCCGTTGAGCTGTGGCAAGTGTACATAGGCTACACCGGCCGCTACATTAATAATCACCTAAGGGACCATGTATTATCGATTAACAATGGTGTGGGTTCACACCTGCCTTCCATTGTGCTTTGTGTTGCTGCACACCACTGTTTGGAGAAATGCATGTGATAGGAAAAAGCAAGGAAACCTTAGCAAGTGAAGTGCTTGACGCGTATCACATACAGAAGAGGATGGATGCATCAGTGTTCCTTCGATCTTTCTGTACAAGAGTGCATGCTTACTTTTTCATAGCACTGTGCAATAGTTTACATGTCATGTGCCCTGTCTGTGTGCGCATTTCTGAAAAATTATGCATATATTTGGCTGATGTGCGGAAAATAAAATAGTTGAAAGTCCAGAGCCCTATCCTGTCTTTGCTCACATTTCTTCCTTATTCTCAGTTGCGCCACAAATATTTCACTAAGCTTTGTACCAACTCACTCAATGTTACACTCTGCCTTTGAGAGCACTGGCAGAAAGGGCACCGCCAAAACCACACATATCTCAAAGAAAGGTGACTTTTAAGGGCTCGTTCTTTCTTTGTTAGACACAATATTAATGACAACTAACAGACAATAATGTCAAGGAAAGTATTAGGGGTGTTATTTGCAGTAATTAGAATATAAATGTGAAGAAAGTAAAGTGGACGAAAAGAAAATTTGCCGCCGGCAGGGACCTTCGAATAACGCGTCCGATGCTCTACCACTGAGCTACAGCGGCAGTCATCCCTTCATCCACTTTTTGAAGTATATATGTGAATTTAAACCTGGGAGTGTTAGTCGGCGCCGATCGCAGCCATGACGGCGAGTGTGGAACACTCTTTTCCTGCCTGTTGGCATCACGTCACACGTGATCTTTTTACGAGCTGGCAGCTGACCAATAATCCCTCGCATACTACCTGAAGGCATCAAGTCTGCCAGAACGAGATCCTCGCTATGAGACCCTATACTTTCCTTGGCATTATTGTCTGTTGTCATTAACATATCTCAAGGGTGATTCCACGAGAGCTCGAACGTGCATGTACAGGAGATATTTTTATTTTGTCTGTTTCTTTTTGTGCTGTGTGGGCACATTCAAAGCGCATGGGACCGAAAATTTTATTTCAAAAAACGCTCCCAGCACGGCAAAAAAATATTTGAAGGTGACGGCACAGGTGTCCCTTTTTGCTTACCACAATATTTTCAGATTTCGCAGCCGAATTTCGTGAGTTATAAACGTGTAAAAAATTTTTGCTGCTGGTTTCAATACGTGTCACTCTGAATTACATCCATCCTTTTTTTATGCTGTCTTCAACAGAGAAAAAATGTGAAAAAATGGCAAACACGGCCCAAGTAAAAAAAGTTTGCAAACTTTGATGTGCCTTGATGCATTTGCTATTTCACAGAGAAACGCCAAAAAAGTGTCGAATATAAAACAAAGCCTTTGCAACATTTTTGCAAAAGACCTGTTTTCTACAGGCCATGCAAAAGAAGAAAAAAGTAGTTGAAGCAAGATTTTATATAAAAAAAAGCTCATTTCAGAAAAAGAAAACTCTGGTCTCAATTTTTACAATTTTTTTTTATCTAAGAGCACTTAAGTCAGTCAAAACACTGTTTCAATATCGTATGTCCTCATTTGCTTTGTTCGTAAGTTGGAAAATATTGTGGTAAGTATTGCATGCCGCCACATTTTTTTTGCCCCGCTGGGAGAGTTTAGAAATTTCAGTTGCATGGACACTGAATGTACCCACGCAAGACATAAAAAAAAAACCTGACAAAACAAAAATATCGATCGAACATGCATGTACGATCTCTCATGGAATCACCCTCAAGGAATTACAGATACAGGTGTGACTTCCAGTTTCTGTCATTACGCTAGAGTTCACCTCGACTACTTCGTACTTAGTCGTTGCTGTGTGCTCTGACAGTGCTTTTAATGTCACTTTTTTCTTTTCTGCATCGTTCTTATGTTGGCGCAACTGCGGTTAAAGTTGGCTATCTCTTCAAGGTAGACACGGTCTCCTACCTAGTCCGCTCAGGAGATGTACAAAATGCCAGAGAAGTATTTTGGCAGCTAGTCCTTTTCTTTTACGAGTGCGTGCCACAGTTTGCACATGGGAATTTCAGCAACCCCAATGTTATATTTACACAGCACTTGTGATAACTTGCACTCGAGGAAAGGGAGCGCAACTCCCATGTCAAAAACGGGGAGGCTGGAAATGGGCAAACGGTGTCCCAGACCATTCATGAACTCGGGAGGGTAACCTTCATCAAAAGGTCCTGCCTGCATGTTGGAAGTCTAGTCTTCAGATTTCGTGCAAATGTGAGTAGTCCAATGGAAAGGCAAGTACTTTTCTTTGACGAGTGTCAGGATGTAGGGACATGAAGTCCAGACAGTCAGTATGCGTACTCTTTTTGTAAACGTTGAAAGAATGTGCCAAGTCCCTTTCTAGAAACACATCCAAAAAGCTGGCATGTGGTCTGCCCTATCACCCCCGTGAACTGAATGGAATCTGCTTGGTTGTTTTGATGCATGGTGAAAGCTCCTAAGCAAACACTTAATCACGCAAAAAAAATCCTCCATGTAGCACACAAAAACTCTTGGCATTGGACCAAAAGTGAGAGTTATTTTGGAGCCTCTGCATTGTCAGATACACAGCAGGAACCAAGAGAGAGAGGCAACTATTGAAGAGCAGTGGACTTGCTTGTCAACAACCATGTCAATGGGAATGGAAGTGTACAGTTCTGTTCACCTACATTCGGACTAATACGACCACTGGGGTGCATGCTGCTGCTCTTGGCACTGGTTGGCCCAACAAGGAAGGTCTGCAACTGATGCCCCCGACTTGAGGAGGCACCTCAGTTTTTTGCCTGGGTAACACCTACTTAAGTTTTGAAAAAGCCCACTACAGGCAAGTACGCGACACACCAATGGGTGCCTGTCTCAGTGACCACTGTGAATCTGATGATGCAGCGGCTGGAAAAGCCCGCCTGCCCTCGCTTTTCAGCACAACACCAAGTATTATGGTGTATTATGTAGACTATTTTTTCTGAGTGATTAAGCTTGGCTGCTTTAGAAGCTTCATCACACAACTAAACTATAAAGATCTAATTGAGGTCGCAGGATAGGTGGAGGCTGACTAGAAACTGCCTTTTTGGGATGTGTTGGCAAAAAGGAACAATGGAGCACTTTCCTTCTACGTCTACAGAAAGAGTACATACATTGGCTGCTACTTCAACATTTGGCAAGCGTCATTCTGACGCTTGCCAAATGTTCAAGTACCAGCCAATGTACCAGCCAAGACGACAACTACTGACCTTGGCAAGCGTCATTCTGACGCTTGCCAAGGTCAGTAGTTGTCGTCTTGGATCGTTATGTTGTATTTGCACGAAACCTGAAGACCTGACTTCCTATATGTAGAAAAGCGAAAGGGACTTTCCGACAAACAGTTACACTCCTGCGTTCCTAAAAGATGTGGTAAACAGTTTGTCCAAAACCTCCCAGCCTGCCAGTGCCCAACAGAAGAAACGTGCTTCCATACCTCACGTGTACAGGATAAGTGAGACCTCATCATGCGTGCTGTGTAACTATGACGCTGAGGTTGCTGACATTTCTGTGAACCAACTGAGGCATGCACTCATAAGTGGAAAGGACAAGCTGCCGAAAGAAGACTTTCCTGATGTTGCTTACAAGAACCCGTGTGCAGACTGGGAGAGCATCTACACAGGGGTGATGGGCCACATTAAACAGCTGCTGTGGCAACATCGGAATGATGCGGATAAAAAACAAGTGGTGTCAAATGCTCTGGCAGTGCACAAAGCAATGACTGAGCACACTAGCACATTTACTGAGGTCTCGGACAAGGCCACGGTAATCTGCAACGGCAGCTGTGGCTATCTGCAACTCTAAACAGCGGCACCTCTCACGGCCACTAACGGCACTTGTGCAAAATGCGACACTGCCCGGCAAGAAAATCTCCACACTTGTCACCCTTACTCATTCTAGACATCCTGGCTGAATCTCAGTGTTTTCTGCCTGTAACAGAACAAAAATATGATTCAGAGACTCACGCTTCAGTGCATGAAGCTTCTCTGAGGATGATGACCTTCCTCTTTGATGAAAGAGCAGCATGGTGAACCAGGGATGCTCTAGTTGTGCAGGTTTTCGATGCGCCACAGTGCCTTTGCTCTTTCTCTCTGAGAAAGCAAGGGAGCCCTCGGTTTCTTCTGGAAGCCACTGCCACTTCTGGTTTTCCATTAAAATTCCTCGGCCAAGGTCAATCTGCACAAGGCCGCACATAAGGTCTTTAAAACTGCAAAATCTTACATTGGAATTTCTGCAGAAGCAAAAAACCGATTTTCAATAGGCCAACCCAGGCATCCTTTTTTAAAGGTAGGGTACTCATTTTGGCTGGTTGGTTCATATTTACAAGTGGAAAACAGTGCTAAAAAGACGGGACAAGAAAGGACACAGACCCCCCCAATGGCACTGTCCAATAACCAAATGTGTTTTATTCTTCCAGTCAGCACATATATACTGCACCAGTAACGCAGTGAAACAGAAAAAAAAAAAAAACAGACTCAGCCTGCGCAGAGGAAATAAAGTGATCAATGGGATGGCAATTCCATGTCCTTCAGAAGTCGGCAAATCGAAGGGAGGCTTACACATGCCTTGCCGCTATTCTTGATACGATAAGATGAGTGCGTCTCATTTCAGAAACTTATATCCACAATAGTGGCAAGGCATGTGTAAGCCTACCCTTGATTTCCCTGCTTCCGAAGGAAATAGAATTGCTGTCCTATTGATTGATGCCTCTGCACAGGCTGAGCCTTCACTTCTTTTTTTGTTTCCTTGCGTTAGTGGTGCAGTATATAAATGCAGACTGGAAGAATCAACACATCTGGTTGTTAATCAAAGCTGTGATCTCCTTTCTTGCTCCATCTTATAAGCGCTGCTTTCCACTCATAAAATGTCTTAATAGGTAAGGCTCTGCAATTACAACCTTTATTTTATTTTTTCTGAACTACCCCGATCCGCCCAATGTTGCACATGACCTTGACGATGCATGATTACTCTCTACCGTATATGAGAAAAGTACTAAGGTCATTTCAGCACAGCCACAACTCTAACTGCACAGGGAAGCAACATTAACTGTATGCCCTGGAAAGCTTCCTCAATGAAAAAGCTTAACACGAACTGCAACTGCGCAACTAAATTGAAAGATATGTCAAAATTACCTCTGTAATACACAAGATGCACAACAACAATAGAAGGGAGATGAGCCAACAATGAGACAAGTCTCATCTCCTTCTATGGTAGTTATGAATTTTGTGTATTCAAGAAAGCATGTAGCAGTTATTCCAGCATCAAGTATTCATAAAAAATTATCTTATTAAAAAAGTACTGACACAAAAATTTTACATCTCGCTTTTTCCTGTTGAAATAATCAGCTAATGACACGCTAATCACGACTGGAAATCTTGTTTGCTAGAGCACACAACGATGAATCATTTGGACACATATTTATAGCACCTAGTCGCAATTTCGGTTTCAGAGAGTGCTGAGAGAGGTGGGGTCTCGCGTGGTTTGTAAACACAGCTGGCCACATGAACGCACAAAACAGCAACGCACTCACAATGCATGCCGCAGATTGTGACTGCACGTCAGCACCGCGTTGACAACTGCTGGTTAGAGCGCACATAAGGGTCATGGCAGCCTGCACAAACTCGTGATGTAGATGGCTGTTGGTTTACATACACACCAAAGTGATTTCACAAAGCTCCATTTTGCGCCCAGTTGCATGGCACACACTTTAAAATTTATTCTAAATATGTTCTAGGCTATATGAATTATCGATATTTTGTAGATGATGTGCGTGTGTGTGTCAACACAAATCTATCATACAAGTTATATCAGCTTCAAAATTTTGTGTCAGTGCTCTTTTAATACATAACCCTTTGTCCCATCTTTTTATATTAAAGTCAGTATACCACTCAACACAATCAGGTGTATATGAGCTGTGCCACTGTAAAATCCAGAATGTGCCACATCATAGAGCTCAAGCCAAATGTATAGAGTGACCTTAGTTTCATGCTGAACAGCCATTTGGTTTTGTTTTTGTGCTTCTACTTGCCACCAAGGCATGTGCACTCTGGCCTATGTAATACTTTCTGTATGAAAGTATCATTTCACAGATAACTCAGTCTGAAGTTAACAAAATGTATTAAGTGCCACTTGCTACAACCACCCCTCCATGTAACAGCAGAATGACCGATTCTCCAATACACAACTTGTCCCACAAGAAGAGGCAACACTGACAGTGGCACATTCTGCTGGTTTTTTCAGAATGTGAAATATGTCTTCTAACAATCAAAAGCTAATCTTCAAGTCACATTGTGTGACAGAAGCGTGCGTCTCCCTCTCCCCCCCTCACAGAAAAACAGCATATTAAAAAGGAACTGAGCCACACAGCTTAAGATGAACAGGATGCAGGGCTTAAGCGAGGTGAGTCGGCTGACAATGAAACGTCCAATTATGCCGTGACAACATAACTTCCCACATAGCGAGCACTGCCAGAACGCTCACTAGGAGTGAAACAAAAGCTTGTCCAGAAACTTTTACCATGCTCTCAAAGCCACACACATTTGAAGTTGTGTAAATGTGCATATGCAGTCTCTGAGGTCAAATACTATTATTTTTGTCACATTACGCATTACTCGAGCACATCGATAGCATTTAACAGTATCACGGTATATTGTTAAAACACACCAGCTGTATTATGAATAAAACTTTTAGAGCTTTCATTATTTTATTTGAAATGAACATTCATCTGTTGAAAAGGTTAATCAGTCACTCAAAAGTAAGAGGCTTGTACCGATTCCTGCACTGCACCTATTTTAAGCGATCTTTATCAATAGGTGACAAAGTGACAAACAGTTGCTTTGTTTGAAAACACATCTCACGACAATACGTAGAGAAAGCACCTTCCCACACGATTATACACTGTGCGTGATGTCGTAGCCACTAGACAATGTCTACCCACCTATCGGAAGCATGAAATCTCTTTCACATTAAAGTGGCAACAGCTCCTCCTGCTGATCTTTTCTGTGAATTTTTCCCAAATATCACACCTTCTTTAGGAGATGAAAAATCCTTCAGGGTGTTGCTGGAGCCAATGTTTCAACACGTGGTCTTGTCTTCTTCATGATAGCAACTACCTTGAAGAAGACGAGACCACTTCTTGAAACGTTGGCTCCAGTGACACCCCGCGTTCAAGCATTTTCCACCTCCTCAAGCTTCCATCTCCCCATGAACTACTTTCTTGAGGACTGATTCATCCTGAATGGATTTCGTTGTTGTAATATAAGCAGTTCAATTATTTTTCCTCGTTTTTCACTATCGACAACTATACTTCATCTCACAAGCTCGTTGCAGCAATGTGGAAGCTATGAGGTGTAAGCAAGCCACATGCTTATGAAGCAAAACATAGCTCTACATACAACTGCCTTAGAATTGGCAAGGTCGAGACGTTCGCATTTGTTTGGCACATGCTACGTCAGAGCGATATGTGACACACTAATCCCACTTTGCACGTACGTCCTAGGACTAATTATTAAAGAGGTAACTGCTGGTGATTGTGATTATAAAGCGACGTGGCCGCATCCATCAGATGTGACCACCTGCTTTGATCCGATCTCATGATTGCTACTTGCCCACTATCTTGACATCAAAAAATAAACTACGCAATCAGCTATCACTTTGTGTCATCTCATTCTGAGGACAAAGCATAAGGTGAGTTTTGTTTTTATTATTGAGATCAGGTGCTTGTTCGCTCACACCTGCTAAGAATTTGAGAGTGTATCTTTGAAACAATGCAAAATATTCGCAAACACATTGCTGTTGAAGTGCCAGGACACAAATATAAATCAAATAAAAAGCATCACTTTAGACATTATGGGCAACAGTGCACAATGACGAGTTGAAAAATTTGACTCAGAAGGCACCCGCTTCAAGCGATGCCGCAATGCTTTGTTTTTTCCTGTGCTGCCATATGCTGGCTTTACTTGCCAAACAAGTGCCTTTAGACAAAATGGAGATGCAAAGCAGCCAGCACAGCACGGATGAATACATTAGAGAGATTTTAACTTTTCCTATTGGCTAAGCAGTCTCCACAGCAGTGCGACCAACTTGTGAGATGGGAGTATAGTTTACCTGATATTTCTGAGTTATATATATACCTTTAAAAAAACAAAGCGATTTAGGGATCATTTTCTTCGTTAGACACAACATAGAGACAACCAACAGACAATCATGCCAAGGAAGATACAGGAGACGTCATTTGTAGTAATTATGATATAAATGTCAAGAAATTAAGATCATGTGCCATGTGATATGTGATACCAGCAAGAAAAAAAAAAAAAGGATGTTCCACATTCGCCGCCATGGCTACGAGCGGCATTGGCTAACACTCTCAGGTTTAAATACACAGATATACCCAATAAAGTGTACGGGAGGACGACCATTGTCGTACCTTATTTGGTAAAGGATCGGACACATTACTTCAACATTGCAGGTTCATTCAGTCCCTGATGGTGGCAAGTTGTCCATTCATCCACTTTAATTCTTCACATTTATATCATAATTACTACAAATAACATCCCCAATGCTTTCCTTGCCGTGGTTGTCTGTTGGTAGTCATTAATGTTATGATATACATGTAATACTGGTTCACACGAGCAATTTTGACTGCGATCAGGGGCGATATGAATTAGGCTCGATCAGGATCAGGCGCTGCTACACGGTCATGTCTAATCGCGATCAGGCCCGATCAAGATCAAGACCATCACGAATCTGCGCATCGAGATCTGGCCTCAGATCGCGATTGGAATTGTCTGTACCAAACTCTATCCAGATTAGTGTTGGTCCGTGTAGCAGCGATGATTTTTGATCGCGATCAAGAAATCTGATCTGGATCGACCTTGATCACGATCAAAAGTGCACGTGTGACCCGATATTAGACACAGAAGCATCCTATATGCAGCTTGATATTTTTCAAAAAAAGAACTCAAACCATGGTGACGTTGCCCTCAATGAGACGTGTCAGTGTGGTGAGGAATGGGAATATGTTTAAAAAATGCTCAAGCAAGTGGCAACTGAGCATGCAGCGGCTTTTCTTAAAGGGGTGGTGCCATAAATTTGCGGCTTGCACATTCCTTGTGGCAAAACGTTTCTTAGTGCTCCATGAAACATGATGCATGCTCCAAAAATCAATATATTCCTGATAAATAATGTAATGCCACCTTATTTATGCGAATGACTTTGGGTTTCTGGGGGCCGAGTTAAACACTGATGTCACTGTGTAGGAAGTTTGAACACCTGGGCCCACAAAACTGTAACACACACAAGCAAACTGTCCGGACAGCCTTCAACACTTGCTAAATTTTCTCATAGAGAACATTAGTGTACGGCATTCCAGAATAGCAGAGGTGTTTGTGGAATACCAGGTTACTGGACAACGGTATCGACATCTTGTGACTTTTTGTGCAAACCACAATTATAGGCGCGTTTCTTTGTCTCTGCTGAGTGACCACGGTGAAAAATTTTTTCAAAAAGGCAACGCATTCAGTACTACACCGTTGCCGAGAACTTACTCCGGCAGAGAAGTAGAACACACTAGGTTTTTGCAACAACAAGCCGCCTCTCTCGCGATGCCACGGTGCGTGCACCCTTCCCCCAGCGGAATAGTTACGAAACGTCTCTTCATCTCGGAGGGCTTTTCTTCTGGCGATACCGGGTTGTCCCGGCCCCTACCAAACGGCTGAGGGCAGCACAGGAAAAATTGAAAAGGCGGATTCGGTGCTTGCCTGGTTTATCTTCCTGCTGCCAGGTGGCCCTACTTATTTAGCCTCGCACGTTTACGGCTACGGTAACCCGGTATGCTAATGCAAAGCGTGCGAACAAACTAACATTCTGTATTGTCACTGGTTCGCGTGATGATGTGAAGCACTTTGCAAAATACCAGCAAGCTTGGCTAGTTCGCAACACGCTGAGAAAAATGAGTGAGTGTAGGTTCGTAGCCGGCACTCTCTTGGCTTTGTCGGTGCAGCAGTGCTGTGGGTCACCGCTAATTACACGTCACGAAATCTTTCGTTACACTTCCTACACAGTGACGTCTGCGTCAGATGCACTAGCATTGGGCCTCGATTTCAAGAACTTGGGCACACTTTGGAAGCAAATTAAAATATATTATAAACATTTGCTGTGTCCAACACTTCGTGCAGGGTGTCCTTGCATACAGAGGAAGCCTACAGCAGCAGGCTTTTTATAGCCTGAAAATTTGGTGGCACCACCCTTTAAGTGTTCAGTGTAGCAGTTTGTTCTGTCGAAGAGCATGTTTATATTCACCATCTATTTTGATAGTACTGTAGCATTACATACACAAAGAATAGCATAACACAAAAGCCAGCTGCTATAGCTATACAAACACAGATGCTGTAGTCCAAATAAGATACGGAGAGAAGGGAGACTTGTAACAGCGCTGGTCCTGTCATTACGTGTCCTATTTCTTTTCATGTCCCATTTGCGCTAAAACACACGCCTGATGAGCTAACTAGCCTTATCAGAGAATCTTCTGCCTCGTCAGTATACATCCTTTCATCAGCAAGCACACAGGACTATGCTAATTATACCACTGGTAGCTTAATGTATAAATTGCATGCTGACAGTACATTCATGTGTAAACAGCAACACTCTGGCAGAATATGAAGTCTGCATGCCAGTTTTCATGACTGTACGATGTGAAACGTGGATGCTCATTGGTACAATATTACTAACAAGCAAAGGTGATGCACACGCATACACACAGACAGCACGAACGTCTCTACACTCGAGGCACGGGTCCAGGTTACTGTTTCATCAAAACTACGTTTAACTAACTCAAGCCACAGTTAATTGCTAATAAACATTTCATGAATTTCTGCTTATTACCACCACTTCGACGCTAGGCAAGCAGAAATAAGCCAAGTTGCAAGTTATATCGCACACGAACGTGAACACGATGTTGACAAACTGTAAATCGCGTTGCAGATTTTAACAACGATGCAACGCAAGTGCCGCTCACTACAATACACATAACAAAAATCGATCATCATACACATGCATATTCTCTCGGTTGTTACATATTTGCTTCCGTACGACCGTGCCAATGCGCCATGGCTCTGCTCAAACGAGCGTCGTCAAGGCGAATCGGTAACGCGCACAATGTCGGTCACCATAGAGGTGCGTAAGGCTGAGTCTTTACAACGTTTCGTCCGTATGCCGTAACACAGCATTGCACTAAGTTGCATACTTTGCAAAATATCCTGTGCCACTTACCTTTAGCTTCTTTCATGCAGCGGTGCAGTAGGCAGCCACGGGAGTCGGCCATCACATGCGGAGTCTTCCGCCGATTCCTTGAACAGCTCGTACTTGACCGAAGCTCCAAGAACCACGAGATTGCGCGCAAGCTTTACAATTGCACAAACGATGGACGGCGCTTTCGCACACGAAATTAATGCTTTTGCCTTGAAGTTCCAGTGGACGTAACGAGACGCCGAGCGTGACAACACAAAGAAAGATAGCATATTGGCTTTGGCTGTGGATGGATTTGCTTACATTTTTCTGTTT